>NW_023494785.1:16635747-17235747 GCF_904425465.1 Colossoma macropomum | reverse complement strand
GATTAAAACAAAATGTTTATGTTTAATGAAGTTAAATAAACATGATGTACTCTCTTCATTGAATTTACCATCTTGTATTCTTTCCATGTCTTGTGGAAATCTAGAGTTCCATCTTTTCTGAGCTGGATGACGGTCCAGCCCCCACCTGCTGTCTCCATATTGCAATAGACCTGAGGGAGATGGAGTTAAAGCTTAACATACAGATCTCTACATCTTGAACATTATATATTAAACTTCTTCTCCCCAGGGTGTATAATGACAGGGTGTAGAATAATTCATTCTCTTTTAATGAAACTGCAACAATAATGTATCCAAACCAATTATGCATGTAAAAGTATGTAAAATTGTTTTATCAGGATGGAGAATTACAGTGTTCTTCAGTATTTAGAGCTTCACACAATACACACTGAATCTTACATTTTGCTTTACTCTGTCAGAAACATCAAACTCTGCACTGACCGGGTCAGATCTAATAATGGCCAGCGCCAGACAGCCATGCTGACCCGGTCAGTGCAGATGAGCCAGAGAGAGAGCAGTCTGAGTGCTGGAGGAGTACAGTAGCACACTGCCCAGCTGTTACCCACAGTGTTCAGCCAAGAGTATTTTCAGCCATTACTGTTTCATCACTGGGCCAGCTAATACCTAACACAGTGCTAGAAAACATCTGAAAGATTGTACTGATGTTTACTGCAAATAGATTAATCCATTGAAAGCAAACACACATAAAGGTTATGGGTTAGAATGCCATAGCATGAAGGGCATATGTAGATAAATAGATATAGACATATAGATATAAATGTACATAGCTTAAACCACATAGGTGGAGCTTGTGTACTGGCAGTGTAAGTATGGCACATTATTAGCTATATATAGCACATTCAGATGCAATGATATCTACTCTGATATGCTTTTTTAAACATGATTGATGCAGGCAAGGAAGTTTATCCCACATTATAAGACAGAAATATTGAAATACTGCCATCTATATTGATATCCATATCTTCAGCTGCTGACAGACAGCTGACCTTCTTGGTATCCCGCAAGGTGATGTGGACGGCATAGATTCCACTCCTGTTAAAACCAGCCTGGAAGAGCTCAGCACAGTCACGAAACTTCCTCTGCTCATCTACTCGCTTCAGTGGACTTGTGCTTGCTGCATTCACAATAACAGGGGAAAAGATATGCAAAAACAAAGAAATAAATAACATGTCTCTGACAGATTGTATAAAAGATTGTATAGTTTATCAGTGACTTATAATAATAGCTGTCCATTCTCTGAAAAATAACCTCCGCATACCTCCATAAAGCACTGGTTCTAGTTATTGCTCCATAAATTAAAACAACAGGGACCTCTAAATACTTTTTTGGCAAGAAAGTGTTCATCTGTCATTGTGTTTGTGTTTTGTGATCTGCCTTAAATAACAAAAGTGTTCAATATGATGCAGAACAGTCTATTGAATTTGGACAGGGATACGGGAAATACATTTCCAAAAGCCCTTATTGGAAATGTGCTTCCAAGAAACTTGGAAGCAGCAAAGGTTATTTACACCCTACAACAGTTCCAATATCAAACAGTTATAACACATATATTTTAAGACATTGAACTGTTGGTCTGTAAAAGTTGTGCAGATACACTATATGGCTAAAAGTATGTGGACACATGACCATCATACCGATATAAGTTTGTTGGACATCCCATTCCAAAACCATGGGCATAAAAATGCAGTGGGCCCCTCCTTTTGGGGCTATAATAGCTCTACTCTTTCCACAGAATTTTGGAGTTTGTCTGTGGGAATTTGTGCTGCAGTCAAAGAACATTTGTGAGGTCAGGCATTGATGGTGGATGAGAAGGCCTGGCTCACAATTGATGTTCCAATTCATTACAAAAGCGATCAGTGGGGTTGAGGTCAGTACTCTATGCAAGCCACTGGAGTTTCTCCACAGCAAAGTCATCAAACCATGTCTCTATGGACCTCGCTTTATGAACAATGGAATGTTCATGCTGAAACAAGAAAGGGCCTTCCCTAAACTGTTGCTACAAAGTTGGAAGCACATAACTGTCTAAAATGTCTTTGTATGCAGTAGCATTAACACTACCCTTCATTGGTACTGAGGGGCCTAGCACAACCCTCCTGAAAAACAGCCCCAGACCATTATTCCTCCAAACTTTACTCTCAGCACTGTGTATTCCAGTATGTGGTGTACTCCTGGCATCCACCAAATTCATCAATAAGATTGCCAGATAGAGAAGTGTGATTCATCACTCTAAAGAACGTGTTTCCAATGCACCAGAGTCTGGTGACAGCGTACTTTACACCACTCCAGCTGACGCTTTGCATTGCGCATAGTGATCTTAGGCTTGTGTGCAGCTGCTTCACTATGGAACATATGTCATGAAGACACTTTGGATCTATGCAGTGAGTGATGCAACAGGAGAAAGGTGATTTTTACACGGTGCACTCTTCAGCACTCGGGACCCCACTCAGAGAGTTTGCATGGTCTACCACTTTGTGACTTAGCTGTTGGTGCTCCTAGATGTTTCCATTTTACAAAAATAGCTCTTACAGTTGACCAGGGCAGATCTAGCAGGGCAGAAATTTAACAAACTGACATGAGGCAAAGGTGGAATTCTATAGCAGTTATAGAAATTTGTAATAAAAATTTGGACCTGCCAGTGGGCCCTGGCCATTTAAGGGGACCCATTCTACCGCCAGTATTTGTCTGTGGAGATTGCATGGTTATGTGCTTCATTTTATACACCTGTTAGCAATGAACAAGTGTGGCTGAAACATCTGAACTCAATAATTAAGAGGGCTGCCCACATACTTTTGGCCATATAATGTATCTGCAGAGAGAGTTTACATGTACCCCTAAAACTACCACAGGGTTATGCACAATCAAACAAAAACAAAATACTGACCTTTCCAAAAGATAACAATTACCCCACTTGCAACAGTGAAAATATGAGGTTTGTAAACAAGCTGTGAAAAACAAAATGCTTTCAAAAGGCTATCAAAAAAAAAAACAGGAGGTAAAGTCAAACAATTGGTAAATATAATAGATAGATAATAACATAATAGATGGACATCTAATTAGCTGCTTGTTACAATGCAGTTTAGGTAATTGCTGTACACTGATTGTTTTTGTTTAGTCTCTCTTTAATTGGTCTAAATTTCTTTTTTAAGGAGACATGCATTTGGTCAGTATTCTGACCATGATATTACCCAGAAACCACATCACAATAACAATAACATATTGACATACTACCCATGCCTATGCTCTGTGTGGATGTATATTCTCTGCACTATTTACATACCTTTATCTGTAGAGCAGAGTTCAAGCAGGTTGCTGACTGTGTTCTGTAGCTGTATCTGCTGGCTGTAGAGGGCGCTGTTGTTGTAGTTGGCCTCTTCTAGACTGAACTCTAGACTCTGGATGATCGAGGTTTGGGTGGTGATGAGCTTTTGCAGTTTAGCCTGCTCATCTGCTACCCAGCTCAGCTCTGCATGGTGACGCACCTCCATGTCCTGCATCCGCTGCTCCAGAGCCCTGAACACAGCAGATCTGGAGATGATTTTCCTGAAGCCTGAGAGGCACTCCTCATTTAACAGTTATTTTACAATGTAGAAGTAAAAAATGATGCACAAAGTACCTGAAAGATAAAATTCATTTTATGTAATAGATTCTATCAGTGTGGAAATGGTGTATACTACTGAATCAAGTAAATTTACTGCACCACTTTTTTCAGTGTAGATGATGTATTGTCTGTATTAGGTCTGTACCAGTCAATAGTAAGACTTTACTTGCTAGTATTGTAGAGTCTGTTGATCTCATTGGTTTGACGAAGCAGTTGTGTCTCCAGCTTAACGGTGGACAGAGAGTTTTCTAACAACTGAATCTCCAGTTTGGAGGTTTGATTTATCACCTGCAATACAGTCACAGAAAAAAAACCTCATGATGGGTTTATGAGGCCACTTTCAAGAATTTTTCATGATACGCATTGTTGTGAATTAGCTTTACACATGCAAGAAATATCAATATTATGATTAATTCTACCTTTGTTAGAGAAACAAAAATGTGTTTTGTACAATGTGTTCCGGCCAATAACTTTTGCACTGAACCCAATCTTCAGAAGATCAGAGTTGTTTTACCTGTGTTTCCATGTCACTCAGTCGTTTTGAGTAATGGGCAGTCTGGAAGAGTAGACTGCTGCTCAGATCCAACAGGGCCACTGTGTGGTTGGGTACAGCAATATATTGCAGTTGAGCCATTTCTTCCTTTAGACCATCCTTTACATAGCCCTCAATCTGCACACACACACACACATACCATTTCACTTCAATCTCTAGCCCCATTTTGAGGTTATAATGTATTACAGAACCAAATCATTCTTAAATATCAAGATGAATTTCAATGATCTATTTTGAAATATCAAAAGTCACCATGAGCCTATGAAGCATATTTAATGACAGTGTTATGGTTGTGTGGTAAATAAGAACAAGCATTAATGCCCCTTTCACATGACATGAGTCTACAAATCTTTACTCTCTTACTTCTCTTCAGTCTACAGAACATGCCTGAATGTTCTAAGGTACCTTTTGTATAGCGCAATATTTTCACATCATCCAAATGCTCTCCCAGATGTTCCACTAACTGCTTGACTATCTGTGGAGCACTGAAAGATTGAAAGAAGATCCACTACAGATCCACAAATCCTTACGCCATTAATCTTTAAATAATTAGGCTAATTAACTGTGCAGCAAAAGCAAAACAGCACTAGGGCTCTTTGTCACTTGTTTGAGGATTCTACAGCTACTGCATGGATCGTTGAATGATGCAAGAGGACAGGAATAAAATGGTGCTGAATCTATTCTCAGACTACAGATGGAGGTCCAAATCTTCAAGGTCAGCAATTCTTTTGTAAACTATTCCAGTCTTACGAATTATGGCAGCTTTTCTCTGAAATTCCTCTGAAATCTTTTGATCAGACTATGCTGCACTTGCAAAATTGTGTTCTTTAGAGCAGATAATCAGTCATGGCCAAAAATATCAAAACGTGTGGTTTGTATTTTTTTCTGATCCGGCTGACTCCAATTACAAATGTATACACATTCATCAATGACCTTGATTGTTTAAACAAATTCACCTCCATTTAACATTTAATATGTTTATTACTGACTTAGATATATGGAATGTGTTCTTTGTTAGTATGTCATGATAAAGAAGAGTTAAACAAGTTACTATCAGCCTAAAAAAGCATACATAATGACTGTTATGCTGGTGCGGTAAATAAGAACAAGCACTAACGTCCCTTTCATAGGATAGAATATGAGTCTGCAGATCTTTACTCCATTCATTCCTTTCAGTCTACACAATGTGCCTGAATGTTCTATGACACCACTGTGTAATATTTTCACATCATCCAAATGCTCTCGCAGATGTTCTACTAAATTTTTGATTGTCCTTGGAGCACTAAAAGATTAAATTAACATGATTTTCCTCGTGAAAGTCATTAAGGGACTGAAAGTGTTCGGTCAGTACAGACTCTAAATGTGAGCAATGTTCTGTCTGCACTCATTCACAGCAGTGACAGAGGCAGTGGAAGATACTGACACACACATGAAATTCACTGTGAAAAAGTGCAAAGTGCAGCGACTAAGATAAACATGCACAAACCAAAAACAATAGAGGGTCAGGAGAATGTCTGCACCACTAACAGCAAGCAGATCCAATGCAATCTGCCTACTCAGCATATTCACTCAGATGTATTTTTACACTTTACTCAGAGCCTCTCAACAGCATGTACTGATGTGGACAACAGCATTACGCACAAGTATCAAAATAGATCATTTATATGTGCTATAATTTACACCAGCATGTGTGTGTGCAGGGGTGTGTGTGTGGGGGGGAGGAGAGAGAGAGAGAGAGAGAGAGAGAGAGAGAGAGAGAGAGAGAGGGAGGCAGGGAGGGAGAGAGGGAGGAAGAGATAGAAAGAGAGAGGGACAGTGAAAGAGAAAGAGTTTTAATCTTTCCATTTGCATCTGTGTATGTGTGATATTTGATCTGTTTCCTCTTTGGCTGTCCTCTGAGTGTGTATATTTGGCCTGAAGCCTATGATGTCCAGCAGCCCCCCAACTGAGTCCTTCTTGGATCACAGGCAAACACACACAACTGGCACGCATATCTTGTCCCTGTGAACCTGAAACTGACCAGCCCAGCTTTTCCACACTATGTAATCTGAGGGAAATTCCCTTCACTCAGTGCAGATAAAGCACTGCTGAGGTGCTGAGGTGTGGTCTAGCTGAGACTCATGTTCACACAGCTCTTTTGGCCGAGTAGATGCAGGGGGGAATAAACAAACACAGAGAAATTACTTGTAGTGTTGATAAGTAAAGTACTGGGGCCAGGAGGACGTTTTGCTCAGTGAAAAACAGGAAAAAACAGTTTCCAAAACTGGACTAAAAAAATGTTAAAGATGCAATGAAAATGGGACTCCTGACAACCATGTAAGAGCTGGTAGACCACCAAAACTGTCACCATCAGATAAATAGTGCCTAAGGCTTTCATCTTTTGAGAGAGAGGATAAAATCAAGCTCCAATCTAGCTTCAGATCTGAAAAAATCCACAGGCCTTTCCCCAGAGGAGCTCTTTGATGGCTCAGGGGACTTAATGGTGACTGTCTTAAAATACCTTAGGAGAATAGCATAAGACAAAAAGGAGACATGAGCTACTTCTTGTAAGGGCCCAGCCTGCTCTGCCGGCCGCCAGCAGAGGGCGACGGTGACGAGGCGCCACAAGTTCCGGGAACTCCAATTCCCAGAAGCCCTCGGGCTGATTAGGCACAACCTGGCACACCTGTGGACTCCTCTACTTAAGGCTGTGGCAAACAGCAGCCCTTTGTCACACCTTTGTAGAGGGGTGACCGGTATGGTACTGAGCCCAGGTGGGTATTTAAAAAGGAAAGAAAAGGAAAGAAAAGAAAAAAGGGCTGCTGTCCTGTAACACTTGTGGCCCAAATTAAAAATATAAAAGATATTAAGGAGATCTCTTCTTTGATTGATGGGTCGGCACATCCATTGACTGTAAGACGCTATGGGTCTGAAAGGATGTGCAGCTGTCAAGAAGCAGTTACTATGTAAAGGAAACAGAAAAAAAGAAGAAACAAAGAATCAAACAAAGAAGCTGCTATTCCCAGACCTCAACATCATGAATGTGTTTGGGATTACTTGGATCTTAAAAAGCAGACAACGCAGCCAACTTCTAAGACTGAACTTTGGAGGTGTGAAAAATATCTCTGTAGATTTCTTTGAAAAACTGAAAGCAAGTCTCCAGAATAAAATGGGAGTTGTAATAAAAGGAAAGTTATTTAGTCGATGAGGCTTCTGTGTAACTTTCTGTTAAACATATGTTTTCTACTTTTCTTGTTTCCTGACGCTGAACAATGAATAACTCGTACATAATGGCTGTTTTGACTGGAAATTAAATGAAGAGTGGGCTTTTGCACAGTACTGTATGTTCCACACAAGCTGTCGCACCACAAATGCCTTTTATTTTTCTGTACTTTTTTTAAAACATTCTGTACTTTCAAAAACATTGGATCATTAGTATTTATAAAGCAATGCACCATGAAGTGAATGAAAAGAAGTTGATGGATGGAAGGACTTCAAAGTGGATGCTAGAGAAAGAGAGACTAAACAGAGGCTAAAATGATGGCTTAAGAAGGTTAAAGCAAGCCAAATATGTCTAACTCTTATTTATGTGTGTTGCAAGGTTAAAACCCACTTCGTGATAAAAATGTACTCTGTACATACCACTCCCAGTGTATTAACTCTATATGAGTTATGTGTGTCTATTTAGGGGAACTTTGTAGAGAGCAGTGCTGCAATTACTGAATGGGAAAAAGAATAGCGTGCTCTTCTTGCCCTCAGCTGTGTGCCAGCTCTGATAGGGGGTTGTGGGTGTATTTTATTCAGAGCTGAAAGAAGGGGGGTAGAGAGAAAGGGGAAATGGATATGGCAAAGAGCATTTCAATATTGAACTAGAAAGCATACAGAAATGGACTTGCAACAGCTTGCCAACTATGATGTGGGAACATTGCAAAAACCAGTAAAAGGAAGGACTAAAGGAGAGACAGAGAATGAAATACATCCAATTAAGTCCACCAGAAATTCAGCCTTTTTGACATTCCACTCCATTGCTGTCACATCAATAATAGTGCATTCTCATTAGATGCGTTCCCAGTTGTGCTGTAATCAACACTGCTTCTGAGTAAAGTCAGTTGTTTATTAGCAGTTTAGGTCACAAAACGAAATCTGCACCGGACAGGCATAAGGAACCAAAGGGAGTCCTTTACATATATTTCACACAGTTACCAAGTAAACCTTCATCAAGACATTGTCAATTCTCATGTCTTTGAAACAGTAACTGTGCAAAAAATGTAAATGTTCTTAAATTTGAATGCAAGTCTATGTAATTTGATTTTATTCCAAATAATTTTGGATCACTTCTATTGGTCCATTCATCATGCGATGTGTACACAGTGTAAAGGGCAGCTGGTAACAAATGGCATAAAAAAATTTAAATGGGGAAAAAAAACAAGATGATGCAGTTGATGACATGCTATATAGTACCTCTAACAACTTTGCCTCGACATTATTTTCCATTCTGTCCATATAAACTATAGTACTTGCAGCTATAGTACATTACCTACCCGCTGCAGCCACTGTGTGTAGTTGTCAATTGCCACCTCCAAGTGTTGTATCCTCTTGTAAGAAAGGCTCTGTTTCACCAGCGGAGCATCTCTCTGAACTCTGTTCCCCTCATATTCACCATCATTCCCTGGAGGCCAGCATCTACCTCGCTCCTCCATGTTCTCTGGCAAGATGAAGGTGTAGGTGCACTGAGGGGAGCTCAACTGACCACTGTGGCTGCTCCTGCTGGCTGAGTTAACTGATAACCCATCCATGGAAAGACTCTCTAGACAAGATGTTCTTGGCAAAAGAAGAATGATAGAAAAGAACTGAAGACCGACGCTCATCATTTTGACAACAGACAAGGTCTCGACACTCACCTATGCGTCAAAGTACGAATGAAATGACCTCCTGCAAAAAAGCTTTGAGAATAAAAAGACAGACTGAAGGTAGTGGAAGCTATAACAAGGGCTCACCACACAAGACTTTCAAAGATCTGTAAGTCTGAGTCCTTTAAGTGAGAAAGAGTTCAAGGTTGAGAGATAATCCAAAGAAAATGATGCTCCATCCAGCTGAACAGCACTCAAGTAAACTACACATCACCACTCTCAATCAGCAGCAATCTTCAGTACAGTGAAGTCTCCAACCTAATGTAGTGTCTTTCCTCTCAGTAGGCTCCACATGTGTGGTACACATGAGGGTACCAGGGTACCAATGAGTGGGCTTTGCAGACAGTGTCCAATGATTTAGAGTGGCTGTAAAGACTATGTAGACTGCTTGTTCCTGTCCTCTCTGCCTTTTAAAAAAGGACTGCTCTGCACAGTACAGTAAAAACACACTGCATGCTGCCTGTGTGCCTCACATAAAGGCTGACTGCACAAGAATGTGAGGGAGGGAGGGTGTGTGTGTGTACAAAATTGGATGAAATTTGAAGACAGAGAGTAAAAGATTGTTCTACTCAGGATCATAGCCTAAATTATATAAAAAGCTATTTGTTGCTGTTGTACAATTTCAAGTAATCACACAGTAGGAACTTCAGTAAAAGACTGAAAACAGACACTTCTAATGAATCATCTGAATGCATGATAAACCCAAACATGTCTACCAGAAAGTTGTTTTCTCAAAAGAAAGCAAACCTAATGATTTAGGAAAAGAAATCCGTTGTTCATGTTATGGAAGTGCTAGAACTTCATGTTCACCAGGGAAATGGACATTTTAAAACACTGGCAGCTTATACTTGTTTGTTCTGTACAGACTGTAATAGTCCGGGCCCAAAATGTTGTTTTGTTATTGTAAATGAGCTAGGTCTGCACATCAGCAATAGAAGACCCCCTCCTACAGACTAAAAGGGCTAATAATCCCTGCTCTAGGGGCAGAAGTGCATATATAGGACATGATAGCATGTTTAGTTAAGCTATTACAGGTAATTGGCTCAAACTTCAGCTACATTGGCAAGTATCTGAATTATGACCAAGGACTGAACCAACAGATAATACACTCAGAAATTCATTAATTAAATTTAAGTCTTCTAAATACTTTCTGTCTAAAATAGAATAATAAACCTCAAAAGTTAGAGGTGTGACCAGTCACAAAGCAGAACAGATGCTGTCATCAACATAATGTAAAAAAAATTAAACACAAAAGGACTTACTACCTACATGTTATTGACTAAAATGTAAGTGTATATAAAGCAGATTTATTTCTTCACTAATATACTTAAGTAGAATTAAAAGTATAATCAAAAGCATAGAATCTGCCAAAATTTCACTTTTGCACTTTTGTATATGTAACTACTACCCGTTTATGGTCCTGAAACTGCTGTGCTGTGAGGCCAAACAGCTCTGGTTCTCCTTTGTGAGGATTAATACAGTGTCACAAAACTGAAATCACTAGTTATCAGTATACATGCTGACTCTCAAACTAGAAGCTGAATGGCATGTTACTGTTTTGTTGACACTTTCACAGCATAGAAATGTTCCATGTTGTGAAGATATGCTTGCTGAGTTTGTTGTCATGCCGGCGTGTTTAGCAGTCTGCTCCTTCACCCATTTGGCTGCAAGCTGTGGCTTCGCGGTCAAAGAGAGGGCACATTAAAGTCTCTCTCACCCTCAGAGGCCATACAGCTGACCTCCACTAGATGAACTCTATGTCCAGAATAATGTTCACAGTGTAATGTTTTTTAAAGAAATGGGGAAAATGCAAAACTCAAAAGTGCCATTTCTTCTTTCCTATGAATTTGGTCAATATACAAACCAAAAATATCAGATTCCAATGCTAAAAACAATAATAATAATAATAATAATAATAATAATAATAAAAATAAAGAATAATAATCAAATTGGACTGTCAGTATAAATCTAGCCTTAGAGACCCAACAGATGTACTATGTGGGTAGTTAATACATTAATATGAGATTTACAGATTGGTATATAAGCCTTTACTAAGGGGGTCTGGGGGTATGGCACAAAACTGTCTGTTAATCATAAACTTTTAGAGTAGCAATAGGCAGAAAAGTATATTAAGTAGATTTAAAAAAAAAAAGTATATCTGTTTTTTCATAATGTATTAAACACAGATCTTTCATGAATTAAACATTATGTCTGTCCACATCTGTCAAGCAATGCTATCTCCTCTGTCTTTGATAATCTACAGGTCCTAAATATATTATACAAAAACACAGATTATGGATTGGCACAGTATCAGCTTGTGCATCTAAACATGCACTTACATTTTTAATAATCTAGGTGACATACATAGTAACTTTTGACAGCACATAAATTATATTTTCTCAATTTTTTTTTTTATTTAGTCTAACGAACAAGATATATAAAGGGAATATACTTTCTACAAATTCAGTTTTAATTTTAACTTAAATCTTAAATAACACTAACTCTTTCTTCTTGATCACTAACCTTTATCAGACCTGCTTCTTCAGCTCTGTTAGTCTCCTTCAGCGTCTTTCCTTTCTTTGCTTGTTTAGTAACAGGTCATTTTTATTAAACCCAGATTTACATGAACTCAAAGATCAGTGAGTTCACTTTTTTATTTGAACTGGCAAAAGTTTTCTCACCTGACAGCCACTTCTTCATTATACAGATTGAGGAATTCAGGGGTATAAAATTATGGTAACATGCTAACAAGCAACCAACCAACACTTGGCATTGGCCATGGTGACCTTTGGCTCATGTGCAGCTGCCCCAGAGTGTCCCATTCTATTAGCAATGCTTTTCTATGGAGATACAAATTGTGTGCAATTGAAAGCCTGTGTTGGCAAAGAGGGCACCTTACAGCAGCTCAATTCACTTATTAGAGGCAAGGGAGGTCTTTGCATTAGGCAAAGATAGACAACTGCCTAGGGCCCCCAAAAGTCAAAGGCCTTAAGAACACATTAGATACACTGAACGTGTTGATGTAAATGATTCCAAAATATGTACATACACATTATAAAAATAGCTGTAATTGGTGATTACAGTACTTATTTTCAGTAATGTCAATGTCGCATCCTTCGGTCATGGTTATATTTCCCACATATTCTATGTTGTCACATTATGACACAACTGAACAAGACAATTAAGCAAAAATCTACAGTATGGAGAAGACTTAATTTCTATGTTACTCTACCTAATTGTCTCACTATATTGCCAAATGTAGCATATTTCTTAAAACAAGTCAAATAATCTGCCAATTTAATGATCATTTTAGTCACTAAAATTACTTAAAACAAGGAAAGAATGTACATCCAAAGGGGTCCCATTCTTGTCTTTTGCCAAGGACCCCAGCATCTCTAAATCTGCCCCTGCTTAGAAGGGATGTCTGGATACTTTTGGAACAATGTGGGTTCATTTTGCTGAAGGATGCCATCTACTGTTAAAACAGCTAAATCACAGCGTCACTTTGTCTCTTGCAAGAGACAGGTTTTCTTACAGAAATGTAAGTCAGCACTAACGTTACTGGCAGAAGCTTGCAGCTTTTGAGGTCACTAGCTCTCAATAATTCATATGAGATAAGCAGCTGCAGAAAATAGCAGCTGGAACACATGGGCTTGCCAAATGCATGACATCAGGGTTTTCTGTAGCAGAACAGCCTTTAGCCCTGCTTTCAGCGCATCAAGAACAACAAGTAGGTCAGAGTCCAAAGTAGGTTAGCCAACTATTCACTGAATTAACATGCTCCTTAAAGATTCTGTCAGAATAGAGCATATAAAAGCTATTCTGACATACCACTACTCCACCAGATGGCACTGCTGTATGCCAAACCATGTCAGTCAACAGTGGGGAACCCAAGACTTAAAACAAATCCCTGCAAATTCAATAAAACACTATCAATTTGTGAGTAAAAGACCAAACTGTCAGCTTAGGGACTTAATGTGCAATGAACACACGTTTTTTTCTTCAGTAAAGCACTTTCACTTAAATACAGGGGAACTGTGGATTGATGAATACTACAATGAACTGAACTGAATTCATTGTTGTATTTTGCACACTTTTTTAAAGGGAGACAGCTCTGCACTGCAGGAAGGCCAGTCTAGCAAGAATATTTCTTGGTGTTGTCGTGTTCAAATAAGCATGGGTGTCTTTGAAAGACATCATCTAGAAGGCAGCATTTGTTGGTCCAAATGCGTTAAATGTTAATGTTGCTTTTGCAGATGTGCAAGTTGTCCCTAATACCTCCCATACCATGACAGACCCTGGCTTTCGAACTTTATACTGGTAACAATCTGTATGATCCTTTTCTTCTGTGTCTCAGAGAATAAGACATCCATTATTTCCATAAACAATTTGAAAGTGTTTTTAAACTGTTAGATTTTCTGCTGATGCATTTTTGGCAAAGTGGCAAGACTCGACCGATTACTGTTTACAAACTGTCCCGACTTTATGTCATGATTTTTATGATTGGGTTTGTAGATTGAAGGCTAAGGGTGACAAAATAAATAAATATATATATATATATATATATATATATATATGTATGTATGTATGTATGTATGTATATGTGTGTGCTGATGTAGAGAGAGCTGGAACAAGAGATCAGTATGCATTCCCTGAAACTGAAAACAAACATCAAAAAAGACAGATTATTACATAAATGATACATGACCATTTTCTCAGATTAGTTGACCACTTACACAAGTCATCAAAACCTGATCAGCAGTGTACTACTGTAAAGTGTTTATTTATAATTTAGGTCTAATCTTTCCCATACAAGATCAGACATAAAAGATTGATTTTCCAGATAACCATTAACCCAAATCCTAGACTAAAAAAAAGCACATAGCATACATTATGTGATTTTATACAGGACTACCTAATGCCTAAAAAACAGCTATATACTACTGCTCCAGTAATAAAAATATAGACAGAGCCACACAGCAACTTGCTGTATAGCAATAACCATTACCTTGTGTTTGTTAGGATTGGAGAAGAGTTTTTATTCTACTAAAAACACATTATACACTGATTAGCTTTAAAAATGATCTTTCCTAAAATATGAATGCCCTGCAGTGTTCAAGAGTTGTTGTTCCTATAATATTATACAACCCGTGGCTTCACTCTCAACTTCACTCTGCAAGCACAGTTTGACTCACACCTACTCCCTGTTATCAACCTACCATGTTATTTTTCTTTCATTTCTCATGTGTTTATTATTATCTTCCATTTTCTTATTGCGACTCCACAAAAAAAGAAAAACATGCAGACAGGGAATACTTTCAAAGAGCACCTTCAAAACACAGTCACAAACAGCAACCTTGCTTCACATTATTACTTGCTATAGGCTTCATTCTCAGTCAAAGGAACAATATTTCCACTCATGTCACTGAGCCAGCAAGAACAAGGACCTTAACAATACTGTTATGTTTGCTTAATAATGTTTGCTTAAATTTGCCTTCAGTAATTACATTTATATGTTTATAAACTTTGGGGAACCCTCAGGGCCTTCTCGTCCTTCAGAGAAGGCGTAATGTTTTCTTGGAAACAAAAAATGTATGCCTATATTTTTTAGTTCTTTTTTTGTGTAATAAAGTCATCTTGCTTGTTGTATTAAAACTACAAGTATTGTCTTCTTATTTCATTGTTCATTTTTGGAAACAAAGGGCTTAAATATTGAACCACCTGATGAAAAATTGTCCAATCAGGATTCCATTGGTTAGGTCTTCAGGAGATGGACTGAAGGCCTTATCCATTAGGTTCGAGCCCTGTGCCAACTGGCTCACTTGCGGTCCTGTGGGACTTAATTGTGCATGCATGCAAGGACTGCAAGGTTATAGGAGAGGAGTGTCCAATCTTATCCACAAACCACGATGGTATGGCAGCAGCTTTTCATCCCAACAAACCATGAGCGCGCATAATTCCACTTGTTCCCACAGTTTGTCTGAGTTTTTAAACAATTGATCATGCATGCTTTGTAGAAATGAAAACCTGCGACCACATCGGCCTTTTGCAGATAAGACTAGATGCCCCTGCTATAGGGTGTCCTATTCCTCATCCTAGTGCTCATGAGCACCCTCTGTGTGCCTCTAGTGCGGCCAAAGCCAAGGTCATCATTGATGTAGTCTCAGCAGCGACCTATTCCCTAAAATTCCTTGAGATACAAACAAGAACTAATTAGAGTGGAGTTCACATCTGTCTAACCAACATAGATGAGAAAACATTCAGATATAAGCAAAATGCATTTGTTTGTTAATTTGTCACTGAAGTGCAATTTGTTTGTAATCAGAGTTGAGCCATTGAAGATGAGCAAATGAAATTTAATTTGACAGTGGAATAAACCCATCACAAAATAATTTACAATTTATTATAAAAAGCAGTCTGGAAGTCCTAGATACACACTTTGCCACAGTTTATAAGAGAAAATGATTGCAGTAATTATAGTAGAGATTAGGGCTGTATGATATTGACATTGATATTGATATGATAGTGATGTTTGATAAAGCTGTTGGAATTTCACTACCTCTTGGCTAGCAGTAGCTAAGACATCTAGCTACATCTCAGTCTTTCAGACCTTTGGTCTGGACACTATACACAGTTCTAAGCTGCAACCACCATGGTTTCTACAGCCGCTATCTCAAAAAAGGCTTTCACTTGGCAAGTTCCAATCAGAGAAAAATTTCTTATTTTCTTATCTCAATCATGGCTGCTGGGTCAGAGACATAGCGGTTGAACTGCAAGCTGGCAGTCAAGGACACCATTTAGTTTGCAAGAGTCTTATCAACAGATACTGTGAATGCCTGTCACCGGACAATGCTTTCTGACTCGTGAGGTGCTAAAACCTGGTGCAAGACTCAGTATCTATAGTTCTCCAGTTCCTACAGAGCAAACTGGATGGAGGTCAGTCCTCTATCTGCATCTAAAGAGTATGTGGCCGCTTCTTTTTCCACTTTCAGGAATGTGCGAGTTCACATGGGTGGACATCATTTTATAACTGTCTTCCTCATGGACATGAGGCTTCTTTAATCTCCATGCTTGCCTTGCATATTCCATTGTGCCCTTTAGACGTTTGGGGCAGTCTTTAATAAACTTTAAGTAGACTTCAAGTGGATTTCTTTGAAGAATGTTGTTTTTTTTTTGTTTTTTTTTATTGGTGAACAGCTACAAGTGGAGCTACACCCATCATCTGTGAGCTTGCTATGCTCACAGTGGACTCCGGATGGTTCCAGCAACATGCCACGGTCCAACTATCAGTTTTCTTTTGAAGTCTTGTCACTTCAATTTATTAATCATCACATTGAACTGGTTCCTTTCACTGATGAGCAGGATGCTCATGGTTGTGCCCAGTCCAAGCCATATGGCTTTATGTGGACCTACGTGCCAGCATTTGTCACACAGACCAGCTGTTTGCCTACTTCAGTAGCAAAAACAAGTGGCCTCCTTTTTCGAAACAAAGGCTTTCAGACTGGGAGGCAGAGGTAATCTTTATGTAGCCTACAAATCCTTCCAGCTGCTGGAACCAGGAACAGCATCTGACCATCTCTGCCTGGAGCACATCCACATCCTAGACAGTGCTGAAGGGTATTCACTGGTGGAGGTCCATGCACTGGCAATTTGGTCATCAGTTCTACAAAATGCAGATGACCACTAGAGTTGTCAGGCACTCAGAATCTGCAAAAACATTCCAGTTTCCATCACATTACCGTTGGTATAAGATCTTGGCCTGTGTGCAGGATCATGAGGAAGATCCACTGCACTTTTAACTGCCTCTGGCAGCCATCTGGAATTCCTAAAAACAGTTACATTCATAACTGGAGTTTAGAATGCAAACACACCTCATATGAGTTATGTAGATTCATTTTGCCTCAGTAAAGTAAGGCTGAGACATTAATTCACAGATTTGCAATATTTTTTGCTCTGTCTAATAGTCGCTCTTTGAATAAACCTCCTGAAGACACACAGATAAGGCTACTGTAAGACATACATCTGCCTTGGCCTGGTATGCTTGACTCTAGCCTATCAGTCTCTTATAAGTGACTTAATCTGTATTCATTGCTTTACTGCTGTTTGCCCATGTGTTCATGTGAATGTTTTTTTTTCCACTTTATTTCAATTTGTTGTTGACAAAGTTAGCTGAGTTTGCAGGCTGTGGAAAACTCAGCTGGTGAAGTAGCTCCCACTAGTAGCTTAAAATCTAGAAAAGAATAAACTGCCTAAACATGATTTTATCTTAGTTAGATACAGGCAGGAAAATCATAGTCATACAAAAGAATTGTGCTACTGCTTTAAGATGGTTTAGGCTTTCTTAGCTTTGAGTGAGCACAAGTGGGCTGTAAGGTTATAGCATCTTTAAAATTGGCACTCGCTCTTCATTAAGGTTTCTATAACGAGGCGCAACTTATGAGCTTTCCTGAGTGTTGTGGGCTGGAAGGGTATTTGCGGTCTTACTGCTAGAATCCTGCTGTGGGTAAATAAATGAAAGCTCTATCATACACATTCCAGCCTCACCACCATCCCCTTCTCTGGACCTGCTACAACAGAAACATAATTTAAATACCATTATTATAATCCATTATGTGACCGCAAAGGGCCAGTCAAGACAAGACGTCGGCACTGCCTCAGGAATTAACCACGGATGGGTGGAGGGATTTGCAATTAAGATGAAATACCCACTGTCCTGTTTGAGAAATGGATATGGGAGCTATATCATAAAGTGGTGAATGAACAGCTAAGCTTCTGGTTTACATTAACAAAGGCTGCTTCTGTTAAACAGTAAAATGTCAGAAGAGCTCAGTTTAGGCCTCCTCTCCTGTCTGTGAAAGACTGGCAAATGAAAAATGGTCAATTTAGAGAGCTAAGGGTAAAATCACAATGAGAACACGGCATCACGCAACAGATACAGGGTAACACGTTTCTTTTTCTTTTTTTCTTCTAAAATGAACCATAACTGGTTTCCCCAGCTGCAGGTCTTTTCATATTTCCAGGCCATCTCATTTGCAGTCTTTAAAAATAAACTGTATGTGTAGCAGTTTGTAGCAACTGAATGCTGTGTGCAGTAAAAATTCATGTAAAAATATTAATTACTTTTATATATTTGTTTTTCCTTTTTTCCATCTTTGTTCTTTATTTCCTTCCTTCTTTCATCATTTCCTTTTTATTTTTGTTCTTTCTTCATTTGTCCTTCCTTCCTTCTTTCATTTCTTGTTTAATCGTTTTTTTTCTTTCTCTCTGTCTCTCTTTCTCCCCCTCTTTGAGTTATAAGTTTAGTTCCAGAGACTGTGTTGGAGAACTGCAGATCTTCAGAAGAAGCTGGAAACTTTCTAAAGATTTTTAATAAGGCAGACAAGAAGAAACAACTAACAAATTTTATAGAAGCCTTGGTGGTCGGCATTTTAACTGTGTTAAAAAAAAGTCCAAATAAGCCAAAGGTTGACCCAACCCCAAAGAGCTGCTCCCAGTGTATGTGGGAGTTGGAGGAATGGGAAAATATTGTGATGGCAGGATACTCTCACGCTTTTCCCATCATCATCACATGGCCCTGACTCATATGAAACGCGTGTGAACACACACATGCACAGCAATCTTTAACATTCAGACATTACCATAGCCTGACTTATAAGCGTCAGAAAAATGCTGACATACCTGAAATCCTGTAGATAAGGAAGCGTACTGGATGGGTGCTGCAGCTTCCAGGCTCTCAGCACCGCATCCTGCTGTGAGATGAAAATTCTGCAAGGAGAAAGTTAAAGTACTAACAAAAAAAGCAGGCACTTCACTATTCAACCTGCTAAACACTGTCAACACAAATACTGAAAATGAATTCATTCTACAGATCTTGTTTTAAAGCTACACACCTCAGCGTTCAGTTCTTTTGTAAAGGCCACACTATAAAGGAATACAGGACAATATAGTTCTATAGCTGACAGCAATACAATCACTTCACCATTGCAGTGGGTTGCATCACCACATGCTGCATTTCAGTGGTCAAGCCTTTCCCTCCACAATCTTGGAAAAACAGATAGTATCACATTTTCTTGTGCAGCAAATGTTTCTCACCCATAAAGCTGGAGGACAAAAATGCATCGCGATGTCCTAAAAACCTTTGTGTTGTCCATGTAAAATAAGCTGAATGTCAGATATTTTAAACGGCAAAAAACCTCCTGGAATTGTGATCATGAGACTGATAACAAGAAAACACTGTGTAAATGCTTACCAGATCAGTAGAGTTTGTGCACACTGAAACTTTGATTTCAATAAAAAGGTGGACACCAAGGACTTAAGCCAGGATTTCTGTATTGCAGTTTTGAGTATTATGAGAATTTCAAAAAATTAAATAAGCGAGAGTAAAGGGATACAAAGTCTATGGGCAAGTGTGGAGAACCACAAATGTCTTCTACAATAAAAGCTTCTTTAATCTTCTTTTTTCTGCCCTGAAAATCTGACAATAATCATTGAGTCAGCTAATCTGGGTTTTTTACAGAGTCTAAACCATTGGTGCCTTCTGACTCTTGACTCCATTGAAGTTGAAACAGAGGATTTGATCTCTATTCATTCTGCTTCTTTCAGCTTTAGACGGCTCTTTCATGTTCTTCATTTGCTCTGAATGGACTCTGACGCTGCCCCACGTCCACTGTTTAAGCTAGGAGAATTACGTGGTGCTTTTGATCTACGACATTTACACATTTCATCTCTGTGCTGACCCTTTTTGTTTCCCATTTTGCACTCTACCATTTCAAAACATTAAAGCTGAAGATAACTTAAAGCCAGAGCCTTGCAGAGAAAATGTTATGGCAAGATCCACAGCCACAACAACAGAAAGAGAGGAAACATAATCCAGTCCATGTTTTCTCTAGTAGGGCCTTTGAAGTGTTTAATTCATGTTTGCTCCCTCAAAACCCTTCTTGTTTTGTTGAAGTGAGCGTTAAAGATTTTATGCTGGTATTTACGTCCGCCTTGAGGGATTTTTTTTTTTTCCCCACACATTTGTGTCAAACTGAATGACCGTGTAGGACCTTAATAATTGAGAATTTTACATAAGATAAATGGGACACAACCGTAATATGCTTAATAAAATACTAATATGAGCTTTTCATGAGGTTGTTTGATAAGATTGTGAAAAAAATGGCTGTAAATCCAAACACAGTAACTGGTGAAATGGACTGCGAGCAGATCTGAAGTAACAAATTATATGATCACTAGCAGTCAAAGCCAAGTAGATGTCTCCAGTTTGCTGCAAAGAATGCCAAGAAACTCTGGAAGGCACTGCTGACCACTTGGCCCTAAGACAGCTACCTCCTCACAGAGATTTCACAACTTTTAACTACTTTAAATCATATTTCCAAACTACCAGGAATGTTTTTGTAGTTTAATGTCACTTTGAACAAGGAGTCAAGAAAAGAGCAGCAGAGAGTTGTTTATTATTTTCTTCTGGAATTAAAACTGTATGCTTTAATGTCCAATTCACATCTACAGTATTAAAGAAACCTGTCCATTGCACACTTTATTTTTTCTGCAAAAGATGCAATTCTCCCAAGAACATCTAGGAATCGGTGAGAATGACTGAACTCAGTACACAGTGATATCGAGGGTAGTGCTGAAAAAAGAGTCACTCCAAGGGACATCCTTCAACTTTTCCTACTTTTATATCTCCACCACCTTCAGTAGGCTGTGTTCTAGGTCTCCTCTGCTTATGAAGGCAGTCTGACATATTTATCGTGTTTGAATAAAGATGGCCTGATATACTATGTAGCTGGCTGAAAAAATGATGTAACATGGGCTCTATAAAAACTACACATGATAGATGGGCTATATGCTCAACAAATACATGTAAAGGAAGGTGACTCTACTGACATTCAAAGAGGCTTTTCTACAGTGTGCATTATAACTTTGCATTAAGGTCAACTGAAGTGCACAAGATAGACCTTCTAGAAACTTATATTTACCTGTTTGTTGTAAGGTAGCTTCGCGCTCACTTTCACTGAGGTTGTGTGGCCTTTTCTATCACTGCTAGGGGAAGCAGTAAACTTTTGCAAACACACAAGTTCTGCATGATCAATGCACTACTGGCACAACGACTCTTTCTTTGTTCTTTCTCATGTACCGCAACCAGTCACGTCATAATTACAGCATTACTGGATTTCAAAGCCATCCATTCATACAATGCTTTTAAGATTAGAATGCAATCTATTAGTGACTGAAAGCTGAAAGTACCTCCATGCTTTTCCACATTTGGGTTGGCTGGGAATGTCAACAGGACATGGTCCTGTTAGGAAAAAGCATGAGCTAGCAGAGCGGAGCAGGGCAAACAGAAGGCTCTAAGAGAGAACGGCTGCCTCTTGTTTCCACAAGCCGCCCTCTCCAGTGCCCTCACGAGCCTCCATCTCACTCTCACTAACATACACAAGGGGGGTTAAAAGCTTCCAGCTGTCTATTCCCGTTTCATCTGAGTGACTCTCTTCTATTTGGCAATAGCCAGCACTGAGGTGTTGAAGCTCTCATTTTACTACTATTCTCATCATGTGGGCAAGTCTGAGACAAGAAAAGAGTTAGAGGTCTAGTTAGGACATGGGTGAGCCACAAAAGACTGAAATACAAAATTTCCATATAAAAAGAAACAAGGCAATCCTCCAAGAAAAGGTGTGAAAAATCACACCATACTTTAAATGAGACTTCCATAATTGGTGCACTAACATGTTCATCAGACCTGCAACCTCTGTTTAGTATAAGCAGAAACATCCTGTAGCATTAATGACTTTTGCATCAGAGCAGTTATAGTGATTATCACCTTTAGCCAAGGGTGTACTAGATCAGTCTAGCACAACAATGAAAGCACAACAATGAAATATTAACAGGTTCACATTTTGATCAAAGCTAAGCATTATTTGAATTGATGGCTCATTAATAATTAATGGTCTGAATGGTATATAATCCAGTGACGACTATGTAGTATACAGTTAGTCATTTTGCAATACGTTTTCTTTACATTAGATAATTATTTATATGTAATTACATCAAGTTACATAACTGTATTTATATGTTTTACACTCTATCAACAGGTTTGAGTCTGCATTTTTGAGTTTGTTTCAATAGCAGAAAAATAAAAAGGCAAAAACGTAAAGCAAGGTTTTTTTCTTTCTGTAAAACAAGGCTGTAAGCACACTTGTCATATTCAAACTATCATCTCCTCTTCTACTTACTAAGGATATTAGTGCAACAGAATTTCTCCTCTTGTTTCTCTGAGCTACGAGTGAGGAGTATTATCAAAGTACTACATGCTTTCATTAATCACCAGTGAT
Organism: Colossoma macropomum; assembly: GCF_904425465.1. NCBI lineage: Eukaryota > Metazoa > Chordata > Actinopteri > Characiformes > Serrasalmidae > Colossoma > Colossoma macropomum. Next base: position 17,213,337 of record NW_023494785.1, on the reverse strand, counting down.
GACTGCCTCTAAGGATTGATATCTAAGTCAACTTCGACAGCCCCCTCAAGTTCAGCTGGTCAGTGAAAAAGCAGCTGAAACTCCTCAAGCAGTCATGTTATGTGGCATCTGGCTAACTCTGTTAAGCATTGATTGAAGACACCTTTATTCAGAGGTAGACTGGGGGACACATAAGTGTTGTGGGAATACTAATTTACTTCAAAATGGGCAGTCTAAACTATGAACCATCTAAGTGGTCATACAAATAGGATCCCACAGGTTTAGTTGCAAATCAGTACTGTTCAGAATTTACCCCATTTTAAGCTAAATGTTACGAACAACTTAATTGCATTTCACTGAACCCCCGACATTATTTGGACTCAATACTCAAGTTATAATTACTTACTCTCTCACAACTAGTTGTTATCAGTAAATTGAGGCTGGTTGTTTTAACTGTTTGTTTGAAAATTCAAGTGTATTGTTTTTGTGAACAGAGCAAACTGAACAAAAAAAAAAAAAGCATGGGGTAGGGGTGCTTTCAACAAAAACATTTTAATGTTATATACAGGTTCTACATAATTTTGGACGCACTTTACATGTTTCAGTTATTCTAAATTTGTTTAACCATTTTTTGTGTCTGTTTGATAGTCAGTTTATATGGTTGTTACTGCCAACAGAGCGGTCTTTTAACAGGACTCATATCACCAAAAAAATCCTCAATTTTGTCACATTAAAGCTTTTGATGTAATATGTAATCACAATTTTTTTAAAACAAGCTTTAATTTTCCAATTGATTTAATCTATTTATGTAAACTGAGCTGCAAAACAGCCTAGTTTGAATGTACTGTTTTTACGATGTCACAAAAATCAACACATTTACATATGTCCTACAGCAGTTTAGTCCCACCCATTTACATTGAAGTTCAGTGTTTCAGTCTGAACTGCTTTTTGAAAGAGGCACATCACAGGGCAGAACAGAGGTCACTTACATATATCAGTATTAAAAGCACAGTGACAACAACTATCTAACTGTAAAGGGAACAAAACTACAATAAAGGCTGTTTTAAGGCAGTCATGAGAGCACATCACTCTGAAAACTCTTACTGAAACAGCTTTCCTTTATGTCTGAAATTGTGATCATTACATATTTGAAAATCAACAAAATACAGATAATGAGAAAATGTTTATATAGTCTATGTGATAGATGCTAGAAGGTATGCTAGTTTTTACTTTTACTTAAAAACCACCAAGTTTTGAGTAAACTGAATGTATCAGGGTTTACTGCGTACCCAGTGCAGTCCAGAGAAACAAAGAGGGGTTTGAAAGAAGAAAGTAAGTTTTGGTTCCTCTCAGGGTTTTCCCTGCCACTCTTGGCCTCAGCTTGCTCATCAGGGGCCTGCATTGTTAAAATTGTTAAAAAGAGCTAAAGAAATAAACTGAATCGAAAACATAAACACACAGTATTAAGTGTGGAATGTTGCATGTTGGGTAATGAAGGACTACAGCACCTATCTGGTAGAAAGGTACAAAAGCACAAAATTACAATTCACTGTCACAACATAGTTTCTGCTGTTCGGTAGACATTTCAGTAACACATATGCTGTGTCCAAAACCATGTACTGCCACACTAATTGGTACATCAAAACTACTATGCCACTATTACAAGTCCATTCATCTATCTGTATAATATGTATAGTATAATAGCATGCTGTTTTGTGTATTGTCAGTGGTTGGCTAGCTAGACAGACAGAAGGGCAAATCAGACAGTGTGATTTAATTCAAGGATTGAATTTGTTCATTTCATTCATTCCTGTCAACCTAGCCTTTAACATAAATAAGGAGACGTCAGCCAATAACCACTAATGGTTGTTGCTGTGATGACACTGAGCAACACACCAACAACGTTCACTCTACCCTCACAGCTGGTACAACTGCATACAAGGCAGAATTTGGTGGAAACAGTATCGTCATGGCTATAATTTCCTTTTTCTTATGAGCACAAGAAATACTTCAGGCAGCACTTTTTCTATACAGCCCAGTGTGAATACAATCTTACACATCTACTTCTGTTTTCAGAGAAAAGGAAGTGTATCACTGGTTGTGAAGCCTCTCAGCATTAGTGTTTAGATCATGTGTTTAGAATGTTAAGAATGTACAAAGTTATAGTTGCATAAACATTTCACGATGATCTTTGGGCTCCGATGCTTTCATGAACTTAGACTAAACTTTATTCAGTTAATGCTGTGTCACTACAAATATAGTACAGCCCAGAGAAAATACTGAAACACAGCACAATAAATGAAGAAGGTTGCTGACTGGTGAGGTTCATGAGTGAACAAAGATTTAACACACTAACATTATTTATACATTATTTATAAGCTTAATTCACAAATACAGTATATTACAGTATGATGGTTGCAATTTGTCTAGTAGAAAGTTACAATAAATCTCAGACTGAATAGTGGTAAATGCCTGATGAATATTTGTTGAAATTTACTGCAGTTTCTCAACACATTGGCCTACGTTGATCAAACTCTCTCCAATCAGACTCTATATTGAGGCTGTTGGGGTGGGTCTGGTATAGATCTGGAAACAGTGTGCTATCTGGGGAGCATCTCATCAAGGTCTGCCACAACATAAGCCACCACAGCCCACACAGCTGAGCACAAGTTCATCTCTGCTGGGTCCTGGACTGTCATTGTGTCACCTTGAGTGTGGTGGAACCAGAAGTACTTGCTGTCTGCTGTATGCAGGCTAGCACCTGGCATGGGAAACAGAGGTTGAAATATATGGTTAATCATGCATATCAGGAACCAATTTTTAAAAGGCAGCGCAGAGAGCAGTGTGAAGTGTTTCCTATTATGCACACAGTAAAACTCTTGCAGAAAAACAGACTTTGTGCAATATACTTCTACAGTACCTCTAAAACCTTCTATACCTTTTATATCAATATAATTCTCAACTGTCAATGACGACCTCATAGCTATAGGGAAAAAGGTGATAAATCACCTGTAGACTTTGGTAAAAATCAAAACCCCTACTGCTATTCCTGTGACGGAACTGCATAGCATACCAGAGTTTTACTTTTATTTGTAAGAGTGTGAAAACGTGAGATTTATATTCAAGGCCATGAGATCATTGCAAAAATCAAAAAATGAGAGCCTCATGGGTAAACCACTAGACTTGACAGCTACAATAATTACTTTGGCAAGAGATCAATATTTGTATTTGTAGTATTTGTAAGTCACTGGACTGAATCCCACTTATAACAGACAATCTTTCACTGGTAGGGACGCACAATGGTATCTTATTAGTATCGACAGATAAAAATTATATTGATATCAGACAGCAGTTTAGATTTGACTGATATTTCAAACCACTATCTGATGATGGTGTATTTACTGTACTCTGCAAGAGCAGAATGTTTAGGTGACAGTACACCACTCTAAGATATTGGAATTTTATTCATTTCACTGTATTTGTATCCAGAAGAAATTTTATATTTCTCTGTAACGCTAATGCAGGTAGATGGGGTCCCAAATGCTGCATTTTATAAATGTTTATATATTGGCATTGCGAGAAACATGAAAAATACTGGATATCAGCATCGTCACACAATTCCCATATCGGTGCAGCCCTAGTAGCTCGTACAGTTACTCAGCTACGCACACACAAGCAAAATTTGAATGGGCTTGTACTTTGAGTATTTTCATTTATAATACGTTTGTTTACATTTTTTCTGCAGTTCTACAAGTTAATCAGTACCCAAGTAGTTTTTTAACCTAGTAGTTTGCACTTCTATCTTTATACTTCTGTTTTGGAAAAGGTACTTTTGCCTGAGTAATTATTTCACAGTATCTGCATTCATTCTGTGGAGCATACAATTCCTATTCTCTCATACTTTTTTATTGTTTATGTTTTGGACCAGAACGTTAAAAGATCGCCACTGCCGTAATATGTATATGCTGATGAAAGGGTGGTCAGCCCAGTCACAAGTTAAACATATAATGCGGTTGCCTACAAATAATAGTCCTGATATCAGTATCAGAAGAAACATTTGAGGAACATTTTCCACTCTACACTCAGCAGACTCTGTTTCTAGGATGAATGGGAACTGGGAACATAGGAGTCAAGCGCATGTGTTTACAGTTAAATAGTTCTCCAGTTTCTCTACTGTTTCCAGATGGGAATAGCTCCATCCAGAACCCTCAACTATTCTTCAAGAAACAGAAGCAACAAAGTCTTGCTTAGCCTTTACAATAGGAGGCTGTTTGCTGAGTCTTCTTTTAATTCTACTCTGACACTCTACAGAGCTGCGTAGATACCCTAACTGCCCAGAATCTTTAAATGTTAAAGCTTTGGCGTAAATTAAGTTAATACTCATTAACTGCAAATGTACTTGTGTAGGTGTGGAGATAAAGCAATTACTTCATTTTTTTATCCAAAAACCCTTTACACATCAAATTAAGTCCAAACTGGCTTTGCACATTACGCAGAGTTAAAGAGAGGAAAAGAGCATTACCAACACCAGTCCACTGAAGGAAGAACACTACAGAACAACTCAAGATTACAAGAGCACACCTCAAATTCTCCACAACTGCAATGAAAATCATCTCATTGCAGTTGTTCTGTGTAGCTGTAGATGTTTGGACAGCTGTGCATCTGTGTATGACTCATTTGTTTAACATGTTGGCTTTGACTCACAGCGGAGCAGTCAAATTCTCTATACATTTCCCTAGTCTCCCTGTATGCTTCACATTTTCCATAATCCTCAGGTGATGTCACTGCAAATCTATCTGATATTGGTGAAAAAATATTTTGTACAGCAGAAAAACAGTTAAAGCTTGTGTAACTGGGGTAAAAAAAGCACTCATTCTCAATTAAAAATGGATGTATGGAGCCAAAAATATATTTGGTGGAAACTATATAAAATTAATACGTAAATGTTTAACACATAAAATTAATTAGAGTTAGTCTCAACACTGTGAACAAGCTGGTCATACTCTGTATAACACTGACTAGAGAATCTGCCTTGCCTTAAACCCTTCAAACTCTGTGTGTGGTGCTGTGACTAATGAGTAGTACTGTTTTTTTGCACAAAGATAAATTAGCATAGTTATAGGCAGCTTCATTTTGCAGTGTACTTTGCAGTGTACAAGTACTTTGGAGGTCTAAATGAAAACATAAGGGGTAAAATCTATGCTTTTTTCTTTCTTTCTCGGAAATTTAACTAAGTAGGAGTACACAAAAATCAATTTTACTAATGCAGTACAAATCTTTCAAAATAATACTTGTTAGTATAATGAAGTACAATCATTTAAATATTTTCCACCCCTGCAGTTGCCACAGTTCAGTAGTAGCCAAAATCATCAGTATAGATTTAACATTCTTTGGTGGCCATTCTTCGTTAACACTCTTTGGCGCAGAATTTTAAATCTAAAAGATGACTCAAAAGTCAAGCAGTAACTTGGATAATGACAGAAATGAGCACTGATGCTGCTATTAAAAGCGGGTCTGTCTGGTGGGTGTGAATTCCTCAGAGCTCTAATAGAGGCACTTCATTGTGTCTGTCCAACCCTGTCCCTGCAGTGGCACGTATCTGAGCTTTCCTCTCTCTAGCTAAGTATCTGAAGTAAGATATAGTGCTAATTTCATGGATATTTGCTTGAAATTAAACAATTAATGTCACTTTTTCAGTCAGACTGCCACTGGTGCAGGTCCCTCAAGGCCTGAGCAAGCAAAGCACAATAGCTTCAATGCACAAATGAAATTGCCTGTGTGGAAGATGAGATGCATGCAAGGTTGACTGGCTCCAAGTAAGTGACATTTACAAGAGAGAGACTTTCTGCTAACCTGGATACAAACTGCAGTTCATTACTTTAAAGCTCTTATTCTTGGACAGAAGGTAAAGTATGCTACTGAGGCCTTACTCAGAAAGCATGTACAAACTATTAATGGTTTAAAAGACTTTAGCTTCTAGATGCAAACATGCAGTTACAGTGTACTGTGCTCAGTGACAAACTGCTGTGTGACTGACAAAAGGTGAAATAAATGAACACACTAATGAACCGTCAGTATCAGTATAACACAGGGATCATTAGAGATAATGAAATTCTAGTCCCTGATGTGCTAAGCTTAATTCTGTTGTATATTCAGATGAAACATTGAGTGAAACCCACTAACAGTCTAGATGCAGTAAGGAGATGCCACAAATCATGAAGTCAGTGCAATATCAACAGTGTATCACTGCCTTTGACACTGACGTCTGCTGAGAGAAGAACTCAAAATGAATTTAAACAGACTAACATGATCTTAAACACAAAACAGGCCAAAAGCTAGACAGACGTCTGCACACACAATTGTTCATGTCAAGTTCTGCCCACATTGCTGATTTTAGCAAAAACTTTGTCTTGCTCATACCAAATCAGATTTAGTAAAGAGAACCTGTCATTTAAACTGACCTGGTACACCAGATTTCATCCACATGTTAATGTCAGTTCCTTCTCCATGCTCCTCCAGAGATGTGACATTGATTGATGTCAGCAGTTTCATTACTTCCTTCATGATAGCCCTAGCTTTGTCACTGCCAGTGAACTGTAGGCCCATGGGTGCAAATGTGCCCAGATCTGACTCCATCACCAGGTCAAAGTTTGAAATGTTTCCCTGTAGAGGGAAGAAAAAAATTATGACATTCTAGGATTTCACTTTTGATGCTGGTCATGCGAGGTGTCAATCACTGAATCAGGTGCTTGTAGGTTTTTAAATACTGCAATGTCTATTCTTTGGCAGTGAATAAAAAACAACCTTCAAAATGGTCTATTGGAAAGACATAGTGAAGAAATGCACTGGAGTGTGTTATAATTTACGGCGGTATGCTCCACACTGAGCCCTGTATAGGCACAGAACAGCACAGACAGGTTTAGTGTTTTTTCCCCTGTTCTAACTCACCTGATTCAGTCATCGAGGGGGTTGATAATGAATTGTGTTATGTTCCCCCTGATGGAAGTGAACAGCACTGATGTAAACAGAATTGACAGAATTTTTGTTCTCAAAAGCTTAAAGAATTAAGAAAATTAGTTTGGCAGCCAACATGAAGTTCACTTTTTATCATAGGTATAGCACACAAATAATCACAAGCCAGCAGAAAAAGCCCACACTTTTTCTGGCTTTCTATGGCATGTCCAAGAAAATATCCATGCATTTCAAATAATGCATGAGATTTTGTTTCATATGGACACATTCTATGGCCAAAAGTATTTGGACATTGAGTTTGAGTATTTCAGATACACCTATTGCTAACAGACGTATAAAATCAAACACATAGCCCTGCAATCTCCATAAACAAACATCGGCAGTAGAGTGGGTCATCCTGAAGAGATCAGTGACTTAAAGTGCACTAGCATAGTATGCCCCCCTTTGCCACAAGCCAGAACAACCTCTGAGCCACGAAGCAGTAGACCAGAGAAGTAATGCTGTGTGTTGAGGCACAAAGCACATACAAATCGCCCGTTCTGTTGCATCATTCACTACAGAGTTCCAAACTGCCTCTGAAACCAAAATCAGCACTAGGACTGAGTGTCGGGAGTTTCATGAAATGGGCTTCCATTGCTGAGCAGCTGCACACAAGCCTAAGGTCACTACACGCAATGCCAAGGGTTGGCTGGAGTGGTGCCGCTGGACTCTGGAATAGTGAAAACTTGTTCTCTGGAGTGATAATCACACATCACTATCTGGCAGTCTGATGGACGAATCTGTGCTTGGTAGATGCCAGAAGAACAGTACATAATGGAATGCATAGTGCCAACAGTAAAGTTTGGTGGAGGAGGGATAATGGTCTGAGTCTGTTTTTCAGGGTTTAGATTAGGCCCCTTAGTTCCAGTGAAGGGTCATGTTAAAGCTACAGCATACAAAGACATTTTACACAATTATATTATTCTAACTTTGTGGCAACAGTTTGGGGAAGGCCCTTTCCCATTCCAGCATGACTGTGCCCTGTGCACAAAGTGAGGTACATAAAAGACATGGTTTGATAAAATTTGGTGTGGACGAACTTCAGTGGCCTGCACAGAGCCCTGACCTTAACCCCACTGGAAACCTTTGGGATAAACTGGAATGCTGACTGTGAGCCGGACCTTCTCGTCCAACCTCACAAATGTTCTTTTGACTGAATGGGCATAAATTCCCACAGACACACTGCAAAATTTTGTGGAAAGCCTTCCCAGAAGAGGATGCCCAGCAATCTCATATAGGTGTAACGGTCAGCTGTTCCCATACTTTTTGCCATATAGTGTATCTCAATCCTTCAGTCTCACTTTCACAATGTACACTCTTAAAGTTCACGCAGAACACTGTTTTGGGGAAACTGGGGTTTGGTTGGCAGCTCAAGCTCACACATCACAATTCATAAAGAAAGATGGCTGTAACTTTAATACATCTATAATGGAACACAACCTTTATGAAAAGCATCCTTTAAAAAAAAAAAAACCTCATCTTCAGGATAGAGGATAGACATGGTCTCCTCGGGCTGGAATAAGATCTTATTATTCAGATTTAATAATATATCTGTCAGTTACTCTTTAAGACTTGCAGACAAGAAAGAGGTTGGATTGATTTTCAATAGTCCACTTTGCAGTTCAAACCAAGTTAAATTCAATCCATCCTCCATGTATTTAGATGGAGTACAGTAAAACAGTTGCCTTACCGACCAAATGCAGTATTTGAACTTTGGTTGGCCCCTTCGCTACTGCCATTTCTGATTATCCTCTAGAGTCAAAATCCAACAGTAACTCCACAAAATCTTCACAGCAGTATAGAGTTACCACGCAGTCTCAATTCCAACTGTATGCTAAATCATTCCATGCAAGAATATATAACTACATAAACCTTGGATCTGATCAATTCTGGACAGTAATGTGTTTCATCCTACATCAGAAGAGACCAAGAAAGAAACAAATCTCAATGGAAGAATGCCACTTTAAATGAAAATGTGTGTGAGTGTATGTGTGTGTGAGAGAGTGAAAGTGAGAAAATGAGATTGTGTTGGGAAGCAGACAGATCAACAGAACAGCACATGCATCACATGCATCATACTAATAATACACTCATTATATCAAGAGGTGAAAGGTATCTACTTTGTGTTGTTCGTAGTACTGTGCAGCTCCCACTCCCCCTGCTTCCTCAGCAGACCACAGCACTGTCCTGAGTGTTCTCTTTGGGCGTAGCCCTAGGGACCAAGTAGGAGACAGCATGAGGCAACATGTATTTCACTTTCCATTCATAACAAAACTACAAGTGCTACAGTGCATGGGTAAGGTCAAGGTTAGTCAAGCTTAACAATGAAGTAAATAACAGAAAATCAATGGGAGGAATTTGAACTGAAAACAGGGCAAATACTGTATTGTACAAAAGTCAGAGACCACCCATCGTTTAAATTCCGCTTCAAATGATCAAGAAGTCCAAGTTATCCATTATTCAGCATCAGGAAAAAAAAACACAACAGAAATAATATTTAACAGAGAATTACAAGCCTCCGAAAATTACAAAAATAACAGAATTTTTCAAAATTAAAAGCCTTAACAACTAAATATCAACATTTTCAGTATATAGTGTGTTCAATCTTTGCCCTCTTTACATCCTCCATATTTTGTTTTTAAGGGAGAAATCTGTATGGATATATTACCATGTTTCTTGTAAACATATCTAAATTTCAGTTTTAGAAGATGTTGTTGCTCCTAGATATAGTTTTGGAGTTCTAGTGCAGATTGTCTTTTCTGTGTATTTCCTTTTCTCATTAATGGCTTCATGACAGCTACACATCCTTTGAGACTCAGGTCATTTGATGGTGAGAGTTTTAGTCTACAAGGTCTTGCACTGCTATTGTTGTTAGGTTGAACACTTTTGGAAAGTCCTGATTTTTTTTCCCCCTTTTTTTTTGCAAGTGGATTATCTACCTACATATCTACATCTTCTCAGAAAGATCGCCTGAAAATAAATAACTTGTACTTAATTGTCATTTTGACTGGAAATTAAATAAATGAAGGGTGATCTCTGACTTTTGCACAGTACTGTACATGTTGCATATGATCTCAAAAACATTATCCAGAAACTATGTAAAAGAAGGGTAAAAAGCATTGTGTTTATACTGTGTAAAATTGTCCTCTAGCAGATATCTTACAGGCTTTTCTCCATACATGCCCAACTAGACAGCATTATCATTGAAAGTCAACGCTTAGCACTGTAGAAGAACAGGCTAAGAGTGGAGACTGGGACAGAACAGGTCATGCCCACCAACTGGACTATAATTATGATCATCTCTCTGGACTATACTCTCTCTGGTCTCACTTGAAAATAAGCACTATTTCACAGGATTAGTGTTGTATGACATCACTACATCTCTACAACAAATTTAGTTCTGTTTATGATCAACAGTAATATGAGGGACCCACAGCCCTACAAGTTCAAGCATTCTCTGGTCCAACAAATCTGATCAGGGTAGCAAAAACTGTCCAGAACCGAAGCTGTTCTGCCAGTAGTATAACAATCTCCATCTAAACTACAAGGATTAAATCAGTTAGCCTAATTAACTCTGGCTGTCCAAAAGGTTTGAATCAACTTTGGCCAGTAAAATGGCCCCATTTTCCTCTTTAAAAGCAGCTGTAGTTATCAGGACATTTTGTCAAAATATGACAGTTTATGAGCATGTTCAGGTAGACAGATATTTGTGATGACAAAAAAAAAACAAAAAAAAAAACACGGTGCTGATTGTCATCACTACTTGCAGAAGGAGGCTTTCAGGTGTAATGATAGGTATTCAATTCTGTGCTATTTCTAGTGCTCCTTTTATAACAGTGTCACAAAGCTGCTTTACAGAAATCTGGGTTCAAACCTCTAATGAGCAAACCAAGGGTGACAGTGGCAGGAAAAAGAAGAGGAACCAAAACTCAAGGGGGCAACTTTTGAATTCCTGTTCACGAAAAAAATAATAAATAAATTGACTTCCTCTCTTATTCACATAGCCATGTTCTTTGAAAAAAGAAAAAAAAAAAAACATCTTACACCAACTTTCAAGAAGAACAAGCTTCTAGTGTTATTTTACTTGTTACTCTATTTTAAGCCTCTGTAATGTGGTGTGCAATTCCCTTAAGAAAATGTCTGAGAAAAATGTTTTCAACAATTCAAATAGTTGCTCTTTGAATCACTTTTCCTTGATAAACTTTTGTTGCACAGAATTTGCTAGATATAAATAGTATGAATAGACTTTTTCTCCCTATTATCCCTATTATTTCATGTCAGAAACAATAGGTTACTGCTTATCTTTAAACACTGAACAAGGACTGACATGCAAGTTTGTACCAATCATGGATGTGTGATAAACTGGCTACAACAAGAAGTGTGCAGTTAAGAATGACAGGGTTGTCTAAAGCTTTTTTGGAACAAAAATGACATTATTAACAGTTTAATTAGTCTCGCGGGACCAGATGTGATCTCATAACAAAAATACATGCCTGGAAACTTGACACACTTGATGGACTGCGATGAAATCTGTCGCAAACCTGCCCCAATTTCCTCTAGCCAGTCCTCTTTTAAAATCTACAGTACAAATGACAGCACAAACAAAACAAGCTACCTAGTGAAACGCTAGCTAACGGAACTGTTTTCACTTCTAAGAGATAATGTTTATTTTTACCATGTTACGTGTTTTCCGCACACACAACACCCATCAATATGCTTAATTTGCTTAAGATGCTGAGAAGTGCACCATCAGCAAGTAATGTTTCTTTCTGTTTTTGGTCTGTGTGAAAATATCACTCATTTAACCAAACACTCATTGGAATGAATGTATTGGGAAAATGGACAGTATACTGCACTGGGAGATACAGGGGTGATCAGAAATATGGTGGGCAATTTCATCACCCCAAGGACACTTCTATTTATCATCACTGGGCTCACAGGATTCTGCATGTTTGAGACTAGCACACAACAGCTCATCAGCCTATTCCATTACTGTTTCTATCATTATAAGAGAAGAAGGCACCTGCTATTGCGTGTTTAAAAGCCTCTTACCCAGATCTTTGATCAGAGACAAGGCTTCCCAGGAAATAGCAACTCCACCTCCATCATCCATAGCCCCCTGTCCCACATCCCAACTGTCCAGATGACCACTTAGCAAAACGACCTGTGGATAAGAAAACAGGAATGTAAGAAAAATAGCAATCTCTATCTAAAAGATATGAGGAATAATAATGATTGAATGCAATTATCCATCACTGAAAAGCATCCAGCCCAGCTGGATGGTTTTGGATCATACCAGCACTGATTAAACTCAGCTGTTAGGAAAACGCTTTATTGTAAGTCACAGTGCGCCACTCTCATAATGACGTTTTTGGTAGCTATTTATTTTTCCCTGTCCAAAAAAAAACAGACATACAATACACTTTTACTCTTTTTTGCTTTCCCCCAAGCAAACGTAATTATTCCACACTGACACAAGTACTTGGCCTTGTATTAAAAATTGAAAAAAGAAAAAAGAAAGGGAAAAAAAACCCTTTACTGGCAAACTTTTCCAGATGTTGGCTGTCAGTAGGGCTGGGAGCACCTTTGTATTTCTGCTGCAAGTTTTTAACATCCTCCTCTCAATTTTTGTACATGTGAAATGAGCTAAGAATAGCTCCCTCTTCTCTGCCAAATGTCACTTCTCTCATGCTTTATATAAACATGTCTCTCTGCATGATTTACTAATAAAAGCCTGCAGGGGACATGATATGAGCAAAAAGTCGTACCAACATTACTGTGCGTTTGCAGTATTCCTAGCAATAAAAGAAAAAAAACATTCACATATTACAGGCCTAGGACTAATGCCATTTTAAAAACTATAAATGTTACTTTTACAATATAAAGTGAAATTGGTGGCCCTAGGACTTTAGAATTGAGAGATATAAACTAAGAGGACCCTAGGGCTGCAATCGTTATTGCAAAATGTATGTCACAGAAGGCTGCAATATGCAAATGAGCAGTCATACCAATCACAATGCTTTTTTACTGTATGCTGGGGGCATTTTGATCAATTACAGTTCCAGATGAGTGTTTCTGTTTTGATAAATCAGGGTTTTCATTTTGGTTAAAACAATGCAGGCAAATCTTCAATCATGTTAACATAAAAAGATTCAAAATATTTTTTTTGTGTGTCAACCCCAAGACCAAATCCTAAATTTAAATAAATAAATAAATAAATAAATAAATAACTTGACATTAAACCCAAAGACCCCTTTTTTAATAATAACACATTTAAAGGCATTGTTATCTACTAAGGTATAGCAATATTTCCTTCAGTACTGTCAATCAACTTTCTTCATAAATATCAAACAGTAATCTCAGACAAAGTAAAGCATCTTGGGCAGCTAAGAGTTGCCAGATGTTTGGTCATAATTCTTGAGGGTTGCCAGATGTTCAATCTTTCCTTCGCACAGCGCTCCTCTGGCAGATACAAGAGTTTCTTGGACTTATACATAAAACATTTGTCTACTGTGATTTCTTTCCAGCTGGGCTAAGACAATTAAAGTTTCCTTGGATAACCTAAGAGAAACATAATATACAGGAAATCGTCACCCTAAATAAACTCATCAGACAGTAACGCAATGGAATTAATTCAACTTCTAGAGACATCTGAAGCAGCATGTGGGCAGCCCTGCTCACAAGCTACATCACATCCTGGATCTGGTAATCACTAAAGGTTTAAAAACAAGCGTGTCCATAATCTCTAATACTTTTTTATAAGATAACTTCTGTATATTCTTTCAAGTCAATATAGAAGTAAGGAAGAAAGGGGCAGAAAATCATTTACAAAGCATTATACTGACTCAGAAACAGTCAAAAAGTTTAGATTAGATTAAGTGACCCTTATTAGTCACACAATGGGGAAATTTCACCTCTGCATTTAACCCATCCTGTAATGATTCAGTCTCTGATCTAAATGCTACATGAAAGGAAATTCTTGAAATTGTCACACCAGTCAAATGGAAGAAAATACTTGCATACTTATAAACATCTGTGGATTAATGAGCAAATACACCAGAGAAATCATAAATCAGAGAGCTTATGGAGGAAAACTAAACCGCAGGTACGTTATATTTTCAAAGAGCAGATCTCCACTACAATACTACGAAAATATCAGTCATACCTCTCGAGAGTTAAAACAAAGATAGTTCCAAAGTCCTTTTTTCCACCACAGACTGATCAAGTAACGCGACCTTTTCTTCTAGTGTTGAATAGTGATTTACCTTCTATTACCTGCAAAGAATTTGCAGTTCATATCCAAAATAAAATAGGCTTGATAAGACAGAGCATAGCTCATCCTACTGAAACGAGCTCCTATAACCTTTCTGATAAGCCACTTACATCAGTAACGGCATTTCTCTGTTACCAATTATAAGGAGCTTACAACTGATATAAACAAATTAAGCTTGTCCACATGTGATTTTGACCCTGTTTCTACTTTACTCCTTAAGATGGTTATTGATTGTGTTTAAACTATTGTAAACTACTGTCTGTCAACAAGTGCTTCTTCAGATGCTTTTTAAAACTGCCCTGGTAAAGCTTCTACTAAAAAAGGAGTAGCATGGATCCTTCTGTACAAAATCATTTTATACTGATTTCTAATCCTCCTTTTTAAGTAAAGTCTTAGAAAAAGTTGTTTTCAAACAATCAAATGTGTATCTAATATTAAACAAATTATCTGAAAAGTTTTTCAGGTTTCTGTTCTGACCACAGTACTGAGACAGCTTTGGTTTGTGTTGTCAATGACCTCAGGCCTAGCACTGATGCAAAAAATACTTATATTTTGATTTTATTTGATCTTAGTTTTTGATACTGTTGACCACAAGATTCTAGTTTACCGTCTTGACTACTTGGTATGGTTTAAATATTTAATGAACAGATAGTTCTTGATTTCACTGGTAAACCATTCATCAAAAAAAAAGTAAAATTTCTTGTGGAGTCCCACAAGATTCAATTACAGGGACTTTGCTTTTCTCTTTGTACATGTTACCTCTACCTGATGTCATTAGGAAGTATGATATCAATTTTAATAGCTATGCTGATGACACACAATTACATATTTCCATTCCTTTTGACAATCAAGACTCTGTTGACAGGCTTACCAGCTGTGTGTCAGATATTTCTCAGAGGACAATTTTCTACAACTAAATCATGAAAAAACATTAAATACTAATCTTTGGTACTAAAACTCAGAGAAAAATGCTTTACGAGGAGATTGGTTCTTTAGCTTTGTATACCAAACCTGAAGTACGAAACCTGGGTGTAAGCTTCGACTCTGAGCTCTGTTTTATTTCACATGTAAACGTCATTAAAGCAGCTTTTCATCATTCAAAAAATATCGCTAGTTTAGCCTTTTTTTCAGAGTGACGTAGAGAAATTTGTTCACGCATTTGTTACAAGCAGAGTTGATTACTGTAATGCTCTTCTTATTGGACTTCCTAAGAAAGCAATACATCCTCTACAACAAAATGCAGCAGAACTAGTACCTGCTTACATCATGGAATATCTGTTTGTTTATGTTCCAATGTGTGATCTTAGATCTACAGATACTGGCCTTCTGTAAAATACAGGAAAGGTGGGGAGGCCTCTTTGGGTTATTACGCATCTTAACTGTGGAACTTAATTCCACCTTTAATTAGACAGTGAAGCTCAGTGCACACTTTTAGGACACATCCCTTTCGCTTAGCAATTCCTTAAAATTATACGTCTCTTTGGTATTTATCTTTTTAATTTGATCTGTGTCATTGTCTTATATGATTTCACATTAATACTGAGTTTTTCCTATTACTGTTAAGCTTTATCACCTGACTATAAAGCACTTTGAGCTGGCATTGGTATGAAAAATGCTATTTCATTATTATTATTATTATTATTATTATCATCATTATCATCATCATCATCATCATCATCATCATCATCATCATCATAATCATCATTAAGTCTCTCATCTTATCTAATCTTTAACCCCAGGGTTCAAAATCTGGTCCTGGAGGATCACAGCTCTGCAGACATTTGCAATTTCCCTCTTCTAACACTGAATTCAACTCATGAAAGTCATTCTAATTATCTGATTAATTGCATCAGATGTGCTAAAAGAGGTGGAATGCAGAGGTGTGGCCTACCGGAACTGGAGCCTGACTCTCCTGACCTACCATGTTCTCTGACCTATTAATTTACTTGCTAGAGAATGCCAGGCCTTTTTCATGTCCGTTTCATTCTGGGTTTTATCCAGATAATAATACATACTTCTTGCATTCATCATACTCTGAAGCAGAGCTGCTAAAGGCAACTGAAGAATGGATGTCCCAGAGGGATACTAGAAGGAACATTTTTATCAAAGCAAAGCTATACTTAAGTTGTGGTGTAGCCAGTGGCCAGGAAACGGTGCCTGCATTCAAAAGACACACAGCTGACGCAGACCTCACTGAAACATCAATATGGAAACAGATTAACGAAGCATGCACCAAGGTGAACAACCGCATAATAAAGTACAAACTGAAACTGCTCACTGTCTCAAACAGTCAGACAGTAACATTATTTGCATTTCTGTAAAGATGTACTCCAAATCAATAATGGCTTAAACCAATCTGAAACTCACTGAACAGCCGAAAATTCAGAGATGCCGTCAATCTGACAGCAAAACATAAAACTTAAAAGAAACACACAAGTGGAAATTCTTGTTTCTATTTCTTTATAGCAAAAAATACATACAAACACGTAAACCAGACACTGTGTACATCACTGGCTTGCCAGGTAGACCACCCTGCTTTGATGTACTTTCTAAATGTGGAACTGGTGCTTTAAGTTAAACATGCTTTTATGCATAAAAGAGAACACAAACCAAATTCTAATTGCAGTTTTGGTTTTGAAGATATTACAGGCTCAGAAACTAAACTCACATTTTAAGGAAGGAAGGAAGGAAGAGAGAGAGAGAGAGAGAGAGAGAGAGAGAGAGAAAATCTGCTCTTGAGCACAAACTTTATTTCTCAATGACACAGTGTTTAATGTGAAGGCTGGTTAAAGGCTTCAAAATCAGACACAAATATGACTGATAATAAACTCTGATATGATGGAGCTATCAAAAGCCACTGAAATATGAATGAGGGTATGAGGGAGTGAAATGAATAGAGTGATAGAGAAAAGGATGGATTTGACTCTACAAATGCGATAACAGCCAGAGGAGTGCAATACAAAAACAGACTTAAAAGATACACAGAAGATCTGTATCAGAGCACTAAGACCTTAAGTAACCCAAGAAGTCAGAGTTGCTCAAAAAAATAAAAAATGTTTACTGGTGAAAACACTTTCGACATTTCTTATATTCATTATTTTTCACTTCCAGGGGAAGGAGAAATAGTTAAAGAGAAATACAGTACTGTGCAAAACTCAGACCACCTTTTCCTGTCATTTCCAGTCAAAACGACCATTAAGTTATTCATTTCCAAAAGATATTTCTGAGGAGCTTAAGTAAGATAATCCATTATAATGGAAGCTGTAATAAAGGTAAAGTGTGGGCACAGTAAATACTGAAACATTCGACATATTTTCTGCTTATTGTGCCCATAAGTTACCCACACCACACAGGCATACAAGGTCCACCATTTCTTGTTTATATTTGTGTATATTTCCCACAAAACCACTGTGTGGGATGAGAAGTTTCTGGTCTGTCAGAAAGCAAGGAACGCACAGAAGTACGAAAAATATTTTGGTCAACATAAGTAAATACACAGCAGACAGCCCATTTCCTAATATATTGACACCGCATGTTTGCAGGAATCTGTAATTATGGAAAAAGCCATCATAAATATGCCTGTGGACAGACACACACAAAACACCCTCTCATTCTACCTCCAGCACACACACACACACACACACACACACACACACATTTTCTGTCTCTCCATCTCTCTTTTTCCAACTAAATACACCCCTATCTCTTCTTACTGTCCAGAAAAAAAGTTACTGCTTCCTTTAAGCTCACTGTTTTGTTTCAGAAGACAAATTTCGCTGCCTTCATATAAACATGCTAAAATATTTGTGCCAAGGGTGCAACAACTGTCAGGTCGCTGTAAAATAGATAAAGTACCTTAAGAAATCAATAAATGCTTCACATATTGGCCCAAAAAGGACCTCTGATTCAAGAATCAGACACATGGATGCACCTGATGTGCTTTAACACCTTGTGTAATACCACCTGACAGTAAAGACAGACTGTGAACGCATGACCCTGTGGAAAAATCACAACCAATCACGACTCTTCAATGTTCTTAAAACCTGAACATCAACAAAGCTGAAAGAATGCATTATAACCATAGAGCAGAGGTCACTGGCATTTAGTTAATAGCAGCTAGACACTTCTTGCTGTAGTACCAAATAAAACAAGAACAGAGGACATCTGAGCCTTTTTTGGTTCCTTTTAAGGTCTTTTAACAAGAAAGAATAAAAGAAACCAATGGAAAAGAGGAACTCTGGCTTTGTAGTGGGAGGATATGATGTCATTCACCCACAGGTTTCATTTCCCACCTCAAATTACCACACTACATCAGATGACTGTAGCAGTTCTGGCTTTGAGCTTTTAATGCCTGAATCTCCTAACAGAGGTATTATTAGTGACTTGCCTATTTTACCAGTGCTGAAACACATCATTTGTTGAGTTCAACTTAGACACAGATTATCAGCTCTGAACAGTAGTTACCTCAAGGTTATGCTTATTTCACAAGGACAAGATACTGAATACAGAGCCTTGCAAAAGTATTCCACCCACTTAAAAGTCATCAGATTTGTCAGGACTACAAAAACAAATGGACTATTACAGACATTACTTTTTATTGAAAACCAATATGCTCTTAAAGTACATTTTTAAGGTCAAAATTTACTATGACAGCAGACCTTTAAAAAAAGATGCTGTTTGCATAAGTACATTCAACCCCTTCAGACTAGTACTTGGTAGAATTACCTTTTGCTGCAATAATGGCTTTAAGTCTGTTGGAGTAAGTTTCTACCACCTTGGTACACTGTTTGGAAGTGATCTTCACCAATTCATTCGGGCAGATTTGCCCCAGGTTGTTCAAGTTGGTTAGATGACGCTTGTGGATGGCAATTTTCAAATGGTGACACAGATTCACTATTGGATTAAGCTCTGGACTTTGGCATAGTGGAGCATTCATCTTTTTGCTGCTCAACCTCTTCTGTGTTGCTTTGGCTTGTGCTTGGAATCACTGTCCTGCTGATAGGTTAAGTTTCTTCCAAGCTTTAATGTTTTTAGCAGACTGAAGATTGTCTTGCCATATCCCTCAATTTTGCACCATTCATACGTTCTTTAATTTTAACAAGATGCTTAGCCCTGCTAAAGAAAAGCATCTGCATAACATGATACTGCCACTCCCATACATCACTGCTGGCATGGTGTTTGTTGAGGAATGGGCAGTGCTAAGTTTGTGCAACACAGAGTTTTTGATTTTTGACTAAAAGGTTAAATTTTTGCCTCATCTGATCACAAAATCTTATCCTACATTTTAGCTGGGTCACTCTGAGGCTTTCTGACAAACTCCAGACGTGCTTTGATATGTTTTTTCTAAGGTAATGGCTTCTTTCTAGTAACCCTCCCATATATGCCAACTGTATGCAGAACTGTTGATATTGTTGACTGCTGACTCACTCAACTTTCAGCCACAGAACTCTGTAGCTCCTTCAGAGTGAGTGTTGACCTCTCTGTGGCTTCCCACAGAAGTCCAGTTCTTGCTCTGATGCGAGTTTTGACGGACAGCCTTTTCTAGGCAGTGCCTGGGTGATAAGATGAAGCTTCTATTTCCTCACAATTGATCCAAAAGTGCTCACTGGGATATCCAAACACTTCTCTATCTCTAAAAAAATTCTCTAATTTTTTTAGAATCCTTTTTGGTCTTCATTTTCATAGTTTCCTTCAGATTCACAGTCTGCCCAATGGTACTTGAATTAAGACGGTCTTTTATCCAGAAAAACAACTTCAATAATTCACAGTAAAGAATAATTGTAAGACTCATTATTGCATTTTTTAAAAATTTGTGTAAACCAGAAGCTTCCACAGCACAAGGGTAATTTTCAATTTTTGTCAGAATATTTTATTTCTTCATAAAACCAATATTGCTTTAATCAATTTTGAAGGTCAGTCTTTTGAAATACAATACAACATAACACAAAATATCAAAGTGTACTTTGTAATCCAGACAAATCTGATGATGTAAGTGGGTTGAATACTTTTGCAAAGCACTGTAGGAGCTAAAAATAAAAGAACACCTCATTTCTGGCATTTCACACTTTTGGAATAAGGGCCTCAGAGTTATTTTAAAGAATGAAGTATGATGAAATATAACAGATGATGCCTTGTGAACCTTAAGCAAGAGTCATTCAAAAATGTTTTTTTTTCCCCCCAAACCGCATGCCATACAGGCATTTTCAGCTAAAATAGACACAGTGTGAGTTCTAAAGCCTGTCTAACTGCCTGAGAGAGGTGCTGGCCATGACATGGCTGTCAAGGCATTAAAGCCACGATGAGTAATTCTCTCCAAAGAGCTATGCTAAGGCTTCCCACAGAGCTCCATCAGCAAATGTGATCACCATTACCAGCCATGGCACAGTGTCATTGAGATGCTTAGTGAAGAAATACTGAGTCTCAAAGTTCTGTTTGTTCATAAAATAAACGTCCCCATCTTGCACAAGCACTGTCCCAATAACTAGGGCAAAGTAACGCTCATAAATATTGACACAATACAACTGTTGAACCCTACTGGCAGTTCAGACATATGTTAAAGTGTATTTTCAACAGGAAAATAGGTTTCTGCCTTCAGTTGATGCCAAAATGAAAGACCTTGTGCTGTATCTAAAATTTAACTCAGATAATTAAAAATAAATCAGTTTTACAAACAGAAATACAACAAGTCTGTTAAAAGGTTAAAAGACAACAAACATGTTCCTTCAGTCCTACATCAAACTCCTTCAATTTGAGCTTAATGTAAAAGCCAACTTTAAACTCTGGACACCTTGAAAAGTTAGTATTCTATGTTTTGCCATTTTGTGGAAACTAATGAAGTGTGGAGAAGTGTTTAAACTCCTGGGTTTCCCTTAATGGATCCTCTGCATGTATCTCAGGCCAGAAGCAACAAACAGCCAGCCCTGAGGTGGTTAAAACCAATCTGATGCCATCAAAGGATGTAAACCTCTCAAGCTCGTTCTGCAAGGACAACATGGTTATATGTTCCCAGAATAAAACCAGCAGGGCAATATGAGGAAAGGAGTGGACAAGCAGACAAAAACAAGCCTAACGCTGGATAAATAAACAGAGGAGGCAAAAACCCTGATCTGTCTGTGCATTGATCCAGATGAGTAAGTTCTGGGAATGAGAAACATCACAGTGATTGGAGACCAAAGGCATATCTGCTGTTTGTGGAGCTGGACACTATTGAGTGCAAAGTAAGCAGAGTCCAGCCACCAGACAAAGTTCTGGCTCAGTAAAAGTAGGCCATAATAGGTCACATATTTGTGCCTGCACTTCAGCATGCATTTTCATTTTTAAATTATTAGAATATCTGTACATCATATACTGTAGTTCTGGGTGAAAAACAAAACCTGCCACATTATTCGTCTCTAAAAACATACATTTAAAGACAAAGTAATCACTTGTTTGCCTGTCTTAGACAACCTACTGGCCCTTATTCATCAAAGTTGCACAGAAACAAGTGCAGATTTGACAGCCTTGATTGACGTACAAACTACTCCCCGTGTGATTTAGGAAACTGTCGTACAACAACGAAACAAGTGGTGATTTGGGTAAAGCCAATAAAACAAAAGTATTCAGCAGGCTAATGAGCCAGTGGCTGTCCTCATAGGCAGACCATCCAGCAATCAGCCTTGCCCTCTTGCATTCAGCCAATCCAAAAATTGACTAAAAAAAAGAAACACTTCCCCATATGCATATGATGCACATACATTTGCTTAAAGCTTCAAATAATTCAAATGAACACCAGCAGCGTTGACACAGCCTTCCAAGGATGCTCTTGAAGCTACCTCTCTTCTCCCTGGTGGTCGTTGAGCAGCTATTCTGGGTGTCACAAGGCTTTATCATTGCTCCATGCATTATTTATAAGGCAGAAGCCTGCCTCTAGAGCTAAAGAAATAAATGGTTATGACAGGGCAAACCCCACAAGATAGCAATGACAGCACAGCTCAGGCTAGCAGCCCAGTTCTCCAAACTCGCTGATGACCAACTCTGTCGTTCTGCAGAAACAATTCGCTCCTAAAAGAAAAAGGGGCTGGATTTGTGCATTAAACACAATGTGTTGTGGCTGGAATCTGTTTATTTATTCATTAAGCTCTTTATTTATTAAGAAGTCTGCATTCACAATGAGATTTTATGAATTTCTCCCACAGTACATGTAACTGAAACAGTACAGTTTAAAATAGCTGAAAAATACTGAAAATAGATGTTCTTGAATTCTTTTCTGGATAAGAATACGGTGGTTATAGTACTGAATAAACATTTTTCCCATAACTTTAAAATGGACATAAATGTGAAGCTCTATAAAACAGCCATAATAAAAAAAAAATGCAAATTTGCAATATGAAACTGAATAAATCTGTCAATATGATCAGAATCTGTGCTATTTCAAATGAAGCTGTTCTTATCAAAGTTTCAGCTTCAGTTATTACAATATGCGAAATGCATACAAAAACAGAAAACAGTGATCTTTAAATCTACTGTATTTGAACATAAACACTACAAAAACAAGATATTTAATATTTTGTCCTATCAGCTTCCAAGTTGTTTGCTTAACATACACTCATTCTGAAACTGATGCATGCAGCACTTTCCAAAAACGTTTGGACAGGAGCATTTTAAGACTAGTAACGTTGTGAAATGATCACAAAAACACCCTAAACAGGTGATGCAATCATGCTTGTACATAAAAGGAGCATCCAGAAAAGGCCTATTTCTTTATGAAGGATGGGTCAAGACTTGCAGCTTTGTCAAAGATGCATCAGCCACAGCTTATCACTTCATAGTCAACATTTACTCATCTTCTAATGGCTACTTCCAGAATGATAATGTTTCATGTCACAAAGCAAAAGTCGTCTCAAACTGGTTTCATGAACATGACAATGTTCTTCAGATGTTTTCCCAAGTCACTGGATTTGAATCCAATAGAACACCTTTGGGATGTGATAAAATGGGAGATTTGCAGTGTGAAAGTGCACCTGAAAAATTTGCAGTAATTGATTAACGCAATCATATCAACATGGACCAGAATGTCAAATGAATGTTTATAACATCTTATGGAATCTGTGCCATGAAGAAATGAGGGTGTTTTAAAAGTAAAGGGAGGCCCTGCCCAGTGTGAGTACAGTGTTCCTTATGAAGTGCTTGATGAGCATACACACACCATTCAACTTCCATTCAAAAGCGGTTTGTATGGTATGGTAAGCCTTTGACAACAGCAAACAATTTCACTTTTTGTTATGAAAAGTACATTGCTGAAACGGATAGCTTAAATTTAAGCTTCAGCTGGGATGAAACTGATATGGTTTCTTACTGATATGGTGTCAGAGTGCTTCAGAGATTTCTGTTTCAGTGATATTCACTGTAGCACAGACTGTTAGAACACATGAGCTCAAGCTTGCAATTTACAGTACCGAGAGTTTTGAAAAAAAGAAGATAGCAGTTTACTATATTCAGAGTCTAATGACAGCCACTGCCATAAGTACAATAATACTCTCCACTGTCAATTTAAGAAATTGATGAAAAACAAGAAATACAGACATAAGAGTTGTAGTGATAGGGCAAAACAATAGAGGAAGAGAAGTAGAAAATGTGCTCTAAACAAATAGCTAATAAGGTATAGGCACTGGCTGTCTAAGACTATTATGGAGTGCTATTTAAAGTAGTAACACCTTAGATTACAGAAGTATTTTAACCGGCTGAATAACACCTTCAATTTTCTTTAGCAAAATGATCATTTTACAAGGTTCCTCACACTTGCCCCTCTTTTGTCAGAAACCAGTTAAAATGCCATAATAGACAAATCCATCCTCATCTGGCTTAGTTGACAAAAGCTCTTGCTTGGCTGCGGAGCCAGTCATGTTATCAAACACTCCCAATTCCTGATGATTCAGACTGTGGGTCTGTGTGTACGTGTATGTGTGTGTGAACTTTCCAGGCCATGGAGATGTTTAATCAGCTAGCTGTGTCCTCTACAGCAGGGCTCCAGCTCTGTCACTGTGGGGGAGGATCTGACAGTGGATCTGTAATTACTGCAGACACAGCCAGCATGTCTGTCACACATCTCCAACTACAACCAAACCAACACAACACAGCACAAGATAAGATAGCACAGCACAGCAAAGCACAGGGGTCACTCCATGTCAAATAACTTGAAGAGCAAAGGGTTTCTCACTCCAGCCTCTTTAGATCCTGGACCCACTTCATAAGAAGACAAAGTGACATCAAATGCACAGCATTTATTATTATTATCTTTGTTGTTAAAATCAATGTCTTTTGAATAACTGGACCAAACTTAGTTCTAATAGTGTTAAAGACTCAAAAATGCTCTCAAATGGATGTTTACAGACACAGCAGTTATTTGTTCTCATTAAAAGATTTTCATCTTTAACCTTTGTACTCAATTCCTTTCCAGATGAGTTTAAAAACAAAGGGCCAATAATAAAACTGCTGCTCTAGCTGTTACAAGGTCAAGTACAATAACACAGAAATAATTTGTTCATTCCTTAACTCTCAGCTCTTACGTTATGTGTCTACAAATACTGTGTGCACAATACAGCTGGATTCAAAGCATCTATAAACCTTTCAACTCCACTCTGTTTGAGTTTGTGAAGACTAGCAGGTGTGGAGTGAAGAGGCATTGAGGGGTGTCTATAACAGACCGTCAGGTTTTTATGAACACAAACAAGAATTTCATCCCAGAACTATTTTCTTCCAGAGTTTTTATAAGCAGTTGTTTCAGGCATGTGGTACATTTCCAGGTTATCTGTAATAAAAAGACTTTAAAGACAGGTAACAATATTATTTATAGCCCCTTTAAATTATGACTTAAATGCGAATCCATATTGATACACAAAGTATTGCTAAGAACAATACAGATTTAAGGAGGGCTGTAAATATTTCAGGACTTGTCAAATTGTAGCATATGTTGTTTATTTAAAGGTCAAATGACAAAGTTTTCTTTCTCAGGTTTCGGGGTTTTTAGGTTCTGCTGAACTACTGAAATTGCAGTTTAAATCTAAACCGTAAGCAGTTGTTAGAAACCTAAGCTTTACCCTCACTGTCCCACTACATGAAATTTTACCCAGAAAAATTGTTCGAACAATCCTTCCAACATCAGTTAGTATCTCCTTACATAATGTGACAGTGGATGTTGAGACTAAGCGATTTAACATGAACTAACCCACAGCACTATGGCACAGTGGACTAAATGCAGGGTACAGGCAGGGTAAAGAGCTTCAACCTTTCTGAGACTGTCTTTAATTTATCCTGCATGACGCAGCAACACTGCTCTGTTGATGGAAAATACATTACAGCTTATGACAAGTGCACAGAACCATCCATCATGCGTTATCCATTATGATGTTCATGACAGTAATTAGCCCTACAGAGAGTTTACATGGTGAAAAAACTCAAAAGGAGGCATTGTTGGCTTGTGCCTTTGTACATTAGATGCTCAAAATGTCAAACACCATGCAGGGACAGGGAGAAAGACATGTTAACCAGCTTTCCCTCAAATATTTTGAGATTCAGGCAATCAGGCATCTGGACAGAATCAGTCACACTAAAGCCATCCACCCATGCATATATACACAGCCTGTCCAGCAGAATCAGCCCCATACCTTCACTGTCCTCATCATCACTCTGAAATACTCTGAGACACATTGATCACTAGGGGTTGGCAACATGATGTCATCGTTATCATGATAAATTATGTCAAAATGGAAATTATCATTACTTGCAGAGCACTGAACACCTGCAAGTATCATAAAATGCACAACGATAATGGAATCACATTGTATCTGCAGATAAATTCTTTAAAATAATTATCACTGCTGGACAGATGATTAGATTTGACAGATATTTAAAATATTTACAGACAACTGATGACAGATTTTGTTGTACTCAGAAAGAGAAGAGCGTTTAGGTGACATTGGCTACTGTGCTGAAACAGTTGCATTTTATTCATTTTACTGCATTTGTAACCCAATAGAAATAATGGCATATTTTTCAGTAACTCAGGCAGATGTGGTTCCAGTGTCTGCATTTTATAAATATGTTTGTGTGTCAGCACTGGCAGATGTGTCTACATAAAATATCAGCTTTCCATATCAGCCCACAATTTCCCACATCGGTGCATCCCATAATATACAATACCGTGTAGAAGTCAGAAAACACTTTTCATTTATTTAGAGTCAAAAATGAACATTAAAGTACAAGTTATTCATGTCAGTGCCAGGAAAAAAGCAAAAAAGCTAAAAAAAAATATTAAGCATCCATTCTTTACTTTTATTACAGGTACTTTTTTTTCAGGAGACTTGCCTTGGGTTTTGCAAAGAGGTCAGCAGGAATATTTTTCCACATCTCCCAAGTTCAATCTTAGAAGTTTTTTTGTGCTTCTCATGCTCCAAGTAATCCTAATTACAAAATTAGTTTTCAGTCCACAAAACCGTACCCCACATCTCAGAGCTCTAGTTTTGTTCTCATGCAAATTGTCTTATTTTTTCTTTTTCTTAGTAACAACTTCTTAACAGCTGCACATCCTTTCAGACTAATAGTGTTGAGTTGGATTTTTTTTCAGATTTGCAGCAAGAGTGGAGCCTAATTTTCTCCTCTCTTTCAAAGACGAAAGCTTTAAATACTGTTTGTGTGATGGGGACAGTTGTTAGGAGGCCCATTTTTAAATGCTTACATTTTTTTTAACCCATTTTCTTAAAAATAGTTTTAACTTGTTTTTCTTTTTCTAGTTTTTTACTTTCTCTCTTTATACAAGTTAATTATATCTAATCCCCTCTGAAATACCTCCTTTAGTAATTTCAGATTACATTAGATCACATTAGACAGAAATCTGCAGGGCAGCTAAGGTGTGTTTTCCTGTGTGAATGTTAGCGCCAGTTGAAGAGGGACCTAATGTCAGTGGCTCCTTTAGGAACAGCTTTTGTTGGGAGGGGACAGCTGTAACTGGTTGGTTTTAAGATTGGAAAGATGGAAGAGTTACACTGGCAGTACAGTGCACAAAAGTAAAGAGTGGACAAATTAAATACTGATAAATTTGACATACTTAATGTTGGAGGCTCTGTCTGATTTTCTGTTAAAAAAATACATCACCTTTCGCTTTGCTGTTCTTTTTTTCTTAACAAAAAAAGAATAACTTATACCTAATCCAACTTTCACAGTACTGAATATACATAAAAACTCATGCTGTGCTAATTTTGTATTTTTTAAATGTAGTAATACTGTCTTGCTAGTGTATTTTGTCTGTTCCAACTTTTTTTTTTTACAAAGCTCAGAAAAACTAAATACTTGATACACGTCACGCATCAGAAAAATGTCCAAGTACAGCCATATCGCCCACAATTACTGATCACCACGAGGTCCCAAATAACGTCATCAGGAGTGTTCCCTACCACAGATGGTAGGATAGAGAACAGACACACCAGAACCCTTTCAAATGAAGAGGACAGCAGGCCAATGACAGATAGACAGCTGAAGCTTCCCACGTAATCAAACACAAACTGCAAACAGTCACTGTGGCTATAAAAAGAACAGTGACTACCTCATCAGGACTCCAATACAAGCATTTCTTTCTTTCTAACCTGTATCTGGAGTGAAATAAAGCTGATATGTTTCCCCATCTATCATGGTTTGAGCATGATGTTTAAAAACAATGTTAAATACAGCTGAAAAGTGATCGTTTATGGAAGCCACTCACATCATTGTATTTGCCTATAACAGTGCATTTAGCATTTCTGGAGCAAACTGAAGGCTGTTAATGATATAACACTGCACACCAAATCCAAACAAATCTTTCTAAACAATATATATATATATATATATATATATATATATATATATATATATATATATAAATTAAGATTCTGGAGTGGACTAGTCAAAGTCCTGACTTGAATCCCATTAAGATGCTGTGACAAGACCTTAAACAGGCAGTACTTGCTTGAAAACCATTCAACGTAGCTGAATTAAAACTATTCTACGAAGAAAAGTGGTTCAAAATTCCTCCACAGTGATGTAAAAGACTTACTGCAAGTTGTCTCAAACATTTGATTGCAGCTGTTACAGCCAAGGGTGGCACAACCAGTTAGTAGGTTTAGGGGCAATTACTTTTTCATATGGGTGATATAGGTTCTGAATAAATCTTTATCTTTAATAAATGGAATGATCATTTAAAAGCGGCATTTTGTGTTTACTTGTGTTCTCGTATCAAAATTTGTTGGAGGATCTGAAACATTTAAATGTGACAAATTAGCAAAAATAGAAGAAATTGGGTGAGAGGCAAAATCTTTTTCACAGCACGGTTTATACTGCAAGGTTTGGTTCCAAAAGCAAGGCATCCATTTTTATTTGTACTTATTTATTTATTTAGTTTAACCATAATTTACATTGCATTGTGGGAAAATTCCATGATGAATGGACAAAAAAAAAGGCCAAACTTACTTGGAAAAAATAATTATTGCACTTGCAACTTCCATTAAAAGTTAAGAGCATTCTCTATTAAGTCACCACTTTTTGTCAGTTGTTTCTATAATGGGCAGTGGCTTAATTCAGTTGTGCTCAATCCTGGTCCTGGAGATCTGCCAGCCTGGAGAGTTCAGATCCAACATACCTGGTTCTAATATTCAGATGCTCCTGAAGGCCTTGATTACCTGGATCAGGAGTGTTAGATTAGGGCAGGAGCAAAAGCCTGCAGAGTGGAAGATCTCCAGGACCAGGATTGGGACCCCATGGCTTAATTGTTCTGTTTTCTTTGCAGGAATGGTCTTTTGCTTAATATGTAGCTTGATCTATCAGACAAATAATAAAAATGTGTTTATTTGTCTAAACCCAACCCAGACTTCTTTCTAGAACTCAGCCAACATAACCTAAAACTTTGAGCAACCGTTCACACTTTCTTACTGGCCCTTCTCACACTCAAGGGACAAAATGGAGTTTTGTACTGAGGTTTACTGCAACAGAATTAAATATCTGCTCAATAACTTTAGTCCCTGTCAACAGCACCTAATGTGAAAATGCTCTTGAGCTGTTTAAAAAACAAACAAAATCATATTATGTCTGAAATACAATTAGGCTGCCAAAGGAAATTTACATGTAACACTCAACACACATTTAACACTTAACAGAAGTGCTGTAGGTGAAAGTGAGTTTCAAATCTGTAATAAAGTCTGCTCCTGGAGGGTACTGTAACAGACAGTCTAATGGAGTGCTTCTCCAAGGGCAGACATTAAAGCCTTGAACACCACTGTCTTTAGATGACACCATTTTGATCGAATATTAAAATAATAGCTAACAGTACCATATAAGGAATGTGTTTCTCCAGATGCTGCACGTCAGTACTCAGTATGTCATTCATGTCATGAGTCATTCCCATTATGCCATTTCTGAAAATAGCCAACAGATGTACTTTTTAAGGAAGAGGCAAAGCAGAACAAGAGATTAATGTGCTTGTGGTCATGTGGAAGAATCAGATTGTGTTTTGCTCTGAGAATGTAAAGATGACGTGTTCTGTATCAGACAGAAGACCCTGCTAATTTTCATCCTTTATAACTGGACATAATGTCAGTGCTATTTATGTTAGAGAGACCTAATACCAACTTTGGAGGAAAATTTATTATGAAAATAGATGTGAAAATTCAAGGCTATATACACCATGAAGTATTTAATGAAAAAGTTTGTGCCACTACCTTTTATGGAGCTTCTAGTCTTCTAAATAGAGAATGAAGTTTACATTATATAAAGAGCGACAGAATCAGCAATTGAAATCTCTGTAGTCAGCAGAGTTGTGGCATTCTTTCCCTCTTATGTAATAAGGGAGTTCAGATATAGCAAATGGCACAAATTAAATCAGTGCATGTGAGCCTGTGTGTGCTTGGACTCAAGGACAAAGACCACAGTACTTCAACAAAACCACACTATAGTCTATAAAACAGTAGTTATGGTGTACGCTATTCGGGTGCTGCTTGTACACAAAAGTGGCCATAAGAGGTTAAGGAACATGAGCAACTGTCTAGTTTTAATGCATTTTCCCTCTTCATGAATACCAGTTATCCACCACCTCACACAGAAAACAGCAGTGTGTGACAGTTTCGGATTTCACTGAGGAAATTCATCACAGCAGAATGCAGAGAATAAAATGAGTCTCTAACACTTAGCATCACGACTCTGAGATCAATGGTCCGCTGCAGCTAGCACTCTAGCAGGAGGGACAACCAGCTCGTTAGAGCCTTTACTAACAAGTCACTAATTAGAAGCCAGCTATCAGTAGGCGCTGGACTCCTGGAGAGAGGTGTCATGTTCACTGTCAGAAAGCACAGTGCATGATGGACAGGACAGAGAGGCACTATACTGTTCATAATTGGTTCAGGTGGAAGGTATCCTGTTGTGGCTATCTAAGAACAGCATTTCTTTCTCACTAATCAACATTGTAAGAGAAATAATGAAACTGATCTCCAGTCAGCAATGAAAGGCTAACTTCTGCCAAAATTCTATAATTGGCTCCCTGAATATCCCAGTGAGTCACACAGACGTACACGTCACGCACACGTGAGTGGTCACTAACTGGCTGGTCATAGTTTGAGTCTTAAAGAACTGAACCGCACTGCACACTGATGTTGCACTCTGTGCCAATCAGTCAAGTGACACTGCTGATCCTTTGTATGATTTGGAGAAGCAAAAACTGCATTACTGCTTCAGAATAGAGAGGTTTCTGGTTTACAAACGGTACGGGGTGCACACACAGCCAGGGGGCAATATTGCTTTGGTAACTTTATTATAACATCAGTGAACTATTGTAATCAATGTAGATTTTGCGTTATGTGAAAATTCTTGATGACTCAATAATAAAATGCCACTTCAGAGTTGGATCTGTTTGTCTTTCAATTGCATATTAATATGAAATTATGTAAAACGTTGGTGATACATCCTATGAATTTCACCTAACTTAATCTAGTTGAGTTGATCGTTGAGCCTGTCTATCCTCTCCTTATTTGACAATATCAGGAGCAAGCTGGCACCGCTATGTAAACAGACAGTTTATATGGCCAGTTCGTCAGGCTATGACCTACTGAACAAAAACAGTGACAGTTTTGCTATCACTGATATGAATCACACACAGTGCTAATTTACTGATTACCTGATTAGCTAATGTTAGCAAACAGAATTGTACCATATGCTGACGAATTGTGCAACCTTGTTGAAATGTCCTACGTAATGCATATTTATAGGTAGAGCTCCATATAAAACTGTAGGTAGGATATTTTGATAGGCTAAGTCATATGAAGCTGAAGTCAGCTTCTTATTCAAATATTCCTGTTCCACCCCAAATGGTGCAGCAGTTACATTCTGGCACCTCAAGCCACTGCCCACTCAGGCAACATTTAAGGTGGAACTAGGAAGTTCGAACAAGAAGACTTCAGCCTCGTCTAAATCACTGTGTCAGAAAATGCTACCAGTATTAAAACTACAGTTCGAATGTGCTGATAGCCAATCGCCCTATCAAAAAATAACTACATTTGGATACAAAGTGGGCGCTGCACATACACTATATTGCCAAAAGTATTCACTCACCCATCCAAATAATTGAATTCAGGTGTTCCAATCACTTCCATGGCCACAGGTGTATAAAACCAAGCACCTAGGCATGCAGAGTGCTTCTACAAACATTTGTGAAAGAATGGGTCACTCTCAGGAGCTCAGTGAATTCCAGCGTGGCACCGTGATAGGATGCCACCTGTGCAACAAGTCCAGTCGTGAAATCTCCTCGCTACTAAATGTTCCACAGTCAACTGTCAGTGGTATTATTACAAAGTAGAAGCGAAGGGGAACGACAGCAACTCAGCCACTTTCTGCAGAGTCAATCGCTACAGACCTCCAAACTTCATGTGGCCTTCAGATTAGCTCAAGAACAGTGCGTAGAGAGCTTTACAGAATGGGTTTCATGGGTTCCATGGCTGAGCAGCTGCATCTAAGCCTTACATCACCAAGCGCAATGCAAAGCGTTGAATGCAGCGGTGTAAAGCATGCCGCATAAAGCAGTGGAGACGTGTTCTCTGGATTGACGAATCACGCTTCTCCATCTGGCAATCCAATGGACGAGTCTGGGTTTGGTGGTTGCCAGGAGAACGGTACTTGTCTGACTGCATTGTGCCAAGTGTAAAGTTTGGTGGAGGGGGGGATTATGGTGTGGGGGTGTTTTTCAGGAGTTGGGCTCGGCCCCTTAGTTCCAGTGAAGGGAACTCTTAATGCTTCAGCAGACAAAGAGATTTCGGACATTTTCATGCTCCCAACTTTGTGGGAACAGTTTGGAGATGGCCCCTTCCTGTTCCAACATGACTGCGCACCAGTGCACAAAGCAAGGTCCATAAAGACATGAAGCGAGTTTGGTGTGGAAGAACTTGACTGGCCTGCACAGAGTCCTAACCTCAACCCAATAGAACACCTTTGGGATGAATTAGAGCGGAGACTGCGAGCCAGGCCTTCTCGTCCAACATCAGTGTCTGACCTCACAAATGTGCTTCTGGACACACTAAACCTAAACCTTGTGGAAAGCCTTCCCAGAAGAGTTGAAGCTGTTATAGCAGCAAAGGGTGGGCCGACATCATATTAAACCCTATGGATTAAGAATGGGATGTCACTCAAGTTCGTATGCATGTGAAGGCAAACGAGCAAATACTTTTGGCAATATGGTGTACTTTGGGACCATCTGGACCCCAATCCACCTTTTTAATGACCTGGATCCATAATCTTCTGCAGTGTTTGGCAAGGGGATGTGATCCCCTGGTGATATTAAACATTCTCCAACAATCTTCTCTGCGGTTGGTGACGATTTCTGCCATAAAGAGTGTTGTTTTCTGCACCCTAGTTGCACGTGCATCTCTGTGATTACGTTGCACAGAAACCAGTCTATGTGTTGTGTTTCTTGTGAAAGGCAGTTTCTCAATATGAACTGTATCAGTGACAAGTTCAAGTCAATTTAAGGGCACCAACTCAAAATGACTCTTTTCTGTTCAATCAAATTTCTCCATAAAGGTCTTAAGAGAAGTGAAGAAAAAACCTGTTTAGGTGGATCGCATGGAAGATGCAGTTGCATCCACCAGAGATATTCACAAGTCACTTTATATAAGTTCAAGCCTAGTCTTGAGTCTCTGAAAAGCAAGTCCAATTCATGTATAAAATATTTGTTGTGAACTTGAGTCTTTAGGAGGGTTAATTCAGTTCTCATTTCAATTCAGTTCTCGATACTGGGTTCACAATTCTCACAAAATTCAAACAAAATTCAAAAAAAGAAAAAAAAGATGACCACAGTCATGTTGTTGACAACATATCTAATAACACGACAGCTGGGAGGGAAAAAGAGCACCGGAGTGAGTTGTTGAATGATGCTGACATTGGCATTCAAACAACTACTCAACAATTGCCATAAGATAGCGTAATTAATAGATAATGTCTATTCTCCACGATGCACATGGTCATATTATATCAACTCATTATAGCCCAAATCAGAAACTAAACACAGGAAGAACAGACAAAACACTGTATCAATATAACAATCAATGTAACAATATCGGCTATAAAGAACTTGGTATTAATCCCAGTGAGGGATTAACACCTGCAACTGAAGTAGATATTTACTGAATTTATTACTCTTTAAGGAGAAGATAAAACCTTAAAGCACTACTACATCACCAACAAGAGCACCAGAATGTGAACTAGGGTGGTATGTTGATGTGTTGATTGCTATTTTGAGAATTTTTACTTTAAGTTTGCTATAAGGGAAGTTTTGTTTGCTTCTACACATAATAGTTGTAAACCTTTTTTGATTATGTGGACAACAGTGCAGGTTAGCATTTCATTTCAGCCAAGAAGCAAAGCTAGCTAGCAAGCAAGGTAGGCAATTAGCCAAACTTGTCGCTTTGGAGTGGCATAAAACAACCAAAAAGACAATTCAATTGACAATCACAGTTGTCATAAGGGTCCTAGTGGTCTCTCGAGCAGGTGGTAAATTAATGAGAACTAGAACCACAAGTTCCGTTTGTTTCTTCATAACAAGCATTAAAAAAATCGCGAGTAGTAGGCTGGTGTGCTGCACCATTTAAGATGGAACAGGAAAATTCAAACAAGAAGCTGGCAAACAGCTGACATCAGCTTAATATCACCAGAGAATTGGGGGCAGGCGACAATAAATAATTGTCACATCCCAACTCTCTGAAAGCATATAATTGCCAAAAAGTAACTAAAGACGAGCAGTGAGGTTACTGAATTTTACCCTCCTCTGCTGTCACTGCAGACTGGCAGGGTTGCCTACAGAGCACCGCAGGTAGCTTGTTAATGAAGTAATGTTCTTTTTTATTGGAGGGTTGCCCCATTTCGTAAGGGAAGATTTCAACCACTACCCCCTAAAACTCAGCTCCAAGGGGCAGGGAGACACCTGAAAACAAGGGGTAGGGGTAAAAATAAGAAATGGGATTGGGCCTAAGTCAAGTTGCAACCTGAGTCCAAGTTACTGAATCAAGTGCTCATCTCTGGCATCCACTAAGAAACCCATTCTATCCTAGAATATGAGTCATGGAGGGCCCATCTCCAGCAAAGTTTGGTCATTTTCCTACTTGAACATACCCACTAAACCTGTTAATTAACTGCTGAGTTGCGAGCATGATTTAGTAGGGAAATCACCAAACTGTGCTAGACTGATGACTCCTAGAACGTATGTGTACTTGCCTGCTCTGGATGCTCACTGCCCGTGATCTCAGCCACTGTGTTAAAGGAGTTTGCATCTGGCAGGGTCTTTGCCCCCATGGTCAGCTGCAACACAATCCTCGTGCCTCTGCGGGCCATCCTAGCCATCATCTGGGCATCCTCCACTGTGATACATGCTGTGGGGATCTGAGGCACACCAGGCTGATACCACTGCCAGCCAGTGTGGGGGCTGTAACAAGAACAGAGCTGTAATGAATGCAGTGGTGATAACACGACACCTAACTTTGTCATCTCACATAAATGTAACACATTCCTTTTTAGGAAGGGGAGTGACATAGCAATTGATGGGTACAGTACCTGTCAATGGAAAACGGAGTGATGGAGCGAATTAGTGAAGCCACCGCTCCGACTCTAGCAGCCTCGGAAGCTCCTGAGGCGCGGTACACAACTGTCTCACTATAGCTAACAAAAGGCTGATTATATACCACAATCTTCCCCTTAGCCTCATTAGCCCTTCTCTTCAGCTCATCAAAAGACTCCACCACCAGCACTTCTGCTTCAATACCTGTCAGAGGGAGCACAGCACACCACAGCTCAAATGCCTTTAGGAGCTGATATGAAGCACTTTCAAAGATGCCTTCCTTCATACTTGAACAAGGAAGAAAATACAGCTAATACATGAAGGTGACTGGAAGGATTTCTGAAAGACCCTGCTTTTTAGCTTCCACAATCTCTTCTGAATGTGGTGAGAGAAAATACATCAAACCTTAAATATGCAAAATAGTGCCCAAGTACACGAACTACAAACCTCCTTTGGGAGTTCCAACACTACTGCCCAATCCAAGAATGGACATGGTGTGGTTTCGTGGAAGAAGCATCACTGCACTCTCCTCTCCTCTCACCCAGTGAGGCACCTTCACCGGTTCTAGATGCACATTCTCCAGTCCGTTCAGTTTCAGAGCATTGTACATATAATTTATAGCCAGGTCCAGGTTCTTGGATCCACTTAGCCTGTGGCCAATTGTATCAGTGAAGGCGGCAAGCCGTTCATATGAACGGTTCTGAGCCTTCCCGTACACTGCCAGTTCTATGATTTTCTGGGCAATGTCAGCATAATTTGAAATCTCTTTGGATATTTCTTCAAGTGGTTTATGCTTGTAACCCTGGGGCCTGCAGTGGCCCTGGATTAAACCAGCAACAAGAATGAGTAGAGTCAAATTCAGAGTCATCTGTAGACAAAAAAAAGTTTTAAATAAAAATCTGAGACTTCAAAGGGAATTCCACTAATTTTTAAATGGCCATCCAAAGTTGTCTGATGGGCAGTGAGCCTTACTAGATAAACTTACTGGGACAGAATTGTTCGCAGTGGCGGTGATAGGAACCAGACATCCGAAGTGTTAAATGTCTCTAGCTAAAAGCTCCCTCACAGAAAGCCATTACATTATATGGTTATGAATACCTGCTGGAAGCCTGAGATATATTTTCCAGATTTACCACCATTTTACCATGATCAACCCTGCATATAAAAACTCAGAGGACGTGTGTATGTTCACTGGTCATTCTGGATAGTAAATAAAATTGTATTTGTGTTGTAGATCAGACACTTCTGGTTCCCATCACCGTCACTGTAAAGAAATCTGAGTTGGTACGTTTATCTACGATGAACCATTTCTCATCAAACCACTCTGCCTGACTGTTCACATCTTAACAACTGAATTATGCAGACATGTTTAAAAACAGATGGAATCCCCCTTTAATATCGGTGATTTACGGTGAAATGCCACTTGGAAACAAACAAGCGAAACGAAACTAGCCAAGTCACTGAACAGCACAAGTTTCGACATTTCCTACGTACACGTGTCTGTGTGACTAGGAGCACAATAGCCTTCCTGGAAGTTACTAAAGCTGAAATATTTTAGAAGCACTGCATTTAATTTAGCTACACATTTCATCTCATTTCTCTCTGCCTTCAGAAAGTCGCTAGCCAGGAAGCTAACAATTGAGCTGAATGTGTATCTACACAGCAGCAGCGGGAGCAGCAAATGTAGTGAGTTAACTCTCTGACATTTAACAAATCTGTACATCCCACAAAAATGAACACAAAAAAGAAGTTTTCTTATTGGCTCCTTCAAACACAAGCGCGAAGTTCAGATACACGAACCTTTTCTTTCTCTCTCTCTCTCTCTCTCTCTCTCTCTCTCTCTCTCTCTCTCTCTCTCTCACCTACGGCAAACAGCTTAGGACCTGAGAGTTGTGAGAATGTCGAAACTTTATTTTTATTTGTGAAATTAGAATTAGCACACGTTAAAGTTGAATTCATGCTAAAACTACTAAACATGTATTCCTCCTTTTAAGATAAGTAGGGAAACGCCATAGAATCGTAAATGCTAAAGTATAATTCCTGCTGTAATAGTTCATTTTTATGTTACAGTTTATGTTAATTTATGTTATGGACAATTTACATTAATTTTATTTATTTGTTTGTTTGTTTATTTCATTTATTTTATTTAATTTTTTACTTTTTTAAAAAATATTTTTACTAGTATTAATATTTCATTTCTGTGGTGACCACCCTCCTCCTGGAAACCTATTTTCGTGCAGAATTTGGTTCCATCCTACATCATAAGTGCTGCCTCCTCCTTACCTAACACTACTGCACCTGATCAGAGACTTTTGATGAAATAAGCTGGAGAAAGTGTGGCAGATTGTGTTTGGAACTAGGTTCTGCAAGAAGGTAGATCTCCAGGACCAGGGTTGGTGACTACTGGTTTACCTTTCCAGTTGAATGTATGATATCAGAATTTGTGGATTAAAAGCTAAAACAGCTGCCATGAATCTCTAAAATACCTGTTTTAAGCCCATGAAGAGTTTGTCCATTACTTGTCAGTTGATAGCGGTGTATTTATTTAAAGCACTACTGTGTGCAATGCAGGGCTAAACTCTTAAGAAGACAGTGTTCAAGGGTTCTTTAGTAAAGAAAATGGTTCTATATAGAACCATGAACACTTAAAGAACCATTTGCATGATTAAAGGGTTCTTTGGATGGTGAAAGCATTCTTCAGTCTGATGGAGAATGTGCTGTAGTTGGTTCTATATAGAACCTTTTTGAAAAGGTTTCTATATCGCACCAAAAAGGGTTCTTCTATTGTTACAAGCTTTACATCGTAACAATAGAAGAACCTTTTTTAGTTCTATATAGAACCCTTTTCAAAAAGGCTCTATATAGAACCAGACAAGAGATTATCCATCAGTCTAAAGAATGATTTCACTATGCAAAGAACTCTTACTATGTGTAGGTTATTCTTTGAGTGTTCACGGTTCTATATAGAATCGCTGTCTTTACTAAAGAACCCTTGAGGAACAATCTTTTTTAAGAGTGTAGGATTAGGAAACACTTATATAAGAGAATTCTGTCAAGTCAAGTTGATCATATTAGAAATAAAGCTCATGGCAGAAGTCTCCTTTTTGGCCCATGTAACATTGTCCAGTTTGTTAGCCAAGTCAAACAAGGATCGGGAGAGATTTTGTGAGGAAGAGTGGTGACCCATCTCTGAGCTGTACTATGAGTAGTAATCTACTCAAAAACCAGTCTTTCACTCATGCTTGCCAAAGTGTGAGAGAATTGCCAGTAAGCTCGATTAGACAGTACGCCTGGCAGCTGGGGTTTGTGTTTGAGTTTGTCAAAGCCATTACTGTCCTGCGAATCGTGATAGTGACAAATCCCAGAGCTATCTCTGTTAGAAGACTTACATTTCCTTTGCACCTTTTGTTTAATAGCTTGGAGAGACACTTGAGAGACGTTTGGCTTATGTGTTGTGATTGAACTCAATTCTCATGACATTCCCAAAGTTATTATACTCAGTGGCATACACACATGTAGACAAACACAGCCCAGAGAAATGATGACTCTGCTGATGATCTAAAAAAATTGCTATTCACTAAAAGAGCAGATATATGTAGGACAGTAGCTGCAGAATAACCACAGTTTGACAGTTCCATGAGAAAATGTTTATTCAGTAGTGTTTCTTATTACAACACTGCTTTCATAACTCTGTAATGATGCCATTATCACCCATGCTTATGAAGCTCGATCCTTCATATCATCCTGTTGTACAAATGTCCTCAAATGCCCAAAATGGGAATCTGTTTCAAAACAGTAGGCACTTCAAGGGCGTTTAAACATCTGTGAATATACATTTTCATAGACTTTTTTTTAAACTAACATATTACATTTAATATGTTGTATATAAATAATTATATTCTATAAATTATCGTATATTAACATATACAGATAAGTCATTGACTCAAAATGGTCAGGTCCTTAAAGGAAATTAAGCAGAAAGGAACATAAAAAGGAATGAGAATGTAATCAAGACATGTAATTATCGTCACAACACTGTTTAAGTCTTTGGAAAATTGTTAATCAGTATTATAACAACAATCAAGAATTCAGCTATGAAAACATGGCCCTACTAAGGGAACATCAACAATGAACACAGAAAAGGACCACTACAGGTGTATTAACCAAGAAAAAAATGAAGTGCACTTATGCTGGGAATCTTTCTATGTACCTCATTCTGAATTCTGATTCAATACATTTCCAACATCTGATTTTTGTTTCTTTTCAGTCACTCATTAGTCATTCCCCTTCATTTCAGTGAGAATACTTAGAAGCCAACATTTTAATGATGCCAGCTTACATGAACGCGCCACCAAGTTTCCATCATTAAACAATCTAGGCCCCAACAACAGCCTGAATTAACATGAAAGCTCTGCCCACATAGTTACACAGCAATACCCAGAAGTTTGGCTTGCAAGGCTAGTTTCAGTGTTATCTCCTAGCCAACCTAATTAAGGGATGTAAACAACATTGAGACTTTTACCAACATGAATATCACAATGATGTGTCCACTGAGGTCATAGAAGTGAAGAGTTTCCAATGGAAACAGATACATTAGAGCACATTACCTACCATTTATACACTCACTTAACCATCTAACAGTTTTGTCTCAAGACATAATTGGTTCAATGACTACAATTAATAATGTGTTTATTTTACCGGTGTGAAATAAATCTGAAAAGTCAGTAGGAAAAGTCATGTTAAAGTTGGCCTAAAGCATTCCCACACGTTTGAGCTAAGAATAGTAATGTCATTGTTTTCAAACTCTGCAAGTGCAGTGAAGACCCTGAATCATAGACACAAAACTAAGACTGTTTAAAGCTGAAAATTTGATGGCACTTTAACGATTAACAGCTTAGGTGGGAAAAATATTTTTAAAAACCTTGCGAGTTTGAACATGGCTAGAGGGCATAAATGTCACGGAATAAAGAGACAGTGACATTAGATTTACAAATCAAAGAAAAGTGTCAAGTAGCACTGCTTACTCAATGAGTTCACATTACCTTGCATAGCAACTTAAGAAAGAGAGAGAGAGAGAGAGAGAGAGAGATGAAGCTGAGAGCTGAAAGATTTGTTCTTGGCTTGATTAAAAAGGAAATCTGAATATCTGGGGAGCTGGAGTCTGAAGCAATTCCACCCAAAAAAATGAGATATGACAAAATATGACATTAAGACATTTTGAAAATGGTTGGTCCTCCTATACATTGATACAGAACTGACAAAAATATACAAATTCATGTTGACAGAGCTAAAAAAAAAAATGGCACAAGCCCCCCAAAAAATCTTTACAAAATTAAAAATTCCTGTACCTAAATCAAAAATGAGGTTAACATTGACATTATAAGCAATGGAGAAACTGCTGAAATGTGATCAGGGTAATTATTAAAACATAAAAGATGAAGTACAATTATAGCCCACATTTCAACCTCTTTCCTCATTTTTTAATACAAACATTTACCTCTACAGTTACAAAGTAGTCAATGGATGAAGTCATGACAAAAGATCCACTGTTTTATATTACATATTATTTTCTCCAACAATTTCAAAATCCACAAAAGAAACAAATTGTAATCCAAAATGAAAACACAAGACCTGATTGGCTTTATGAAGCAAAAATATCTTTGTTATTAAATAAAGTTTCCAATAAAACCCTCCTCAGTCTTTTATCAATCCAGCTTTTCGTTTAAAAGACTGAGGAACTGGTTGTCAAATGGATGTTAATGTTGAGAATGATTGGT
Organism: Colossoma macropomum; assembly: GCF_904425465.1. Lineage (NCBI taxonomy): Eukaryota > Metazoa > Chordata > Actinopteri > Characiformes > Serrasalmidae > Colossoma > Colossoma macropomum. Next base: position 17,172,206 of record NW_023494785.1, on the reverse strand, counting down.
CATTTAGGCATAGAACTCCTTGGTTGGAGCCTTCTGATAGGCTGTGCTGGGTGGTTTACGCTCCCCCAGATCGTAGCTGCCCTCATCCTTCTTCCTCATGCGGTACACCAAGAGGAGGATGAGGAAGATAGCGAACAGGAAGCCGATCACACCACCAGCTATAACGGCTACAGGAATACAGGAGAAGAAAGAGAGATATCAAAATACAGTCTTTACATCATAATGTAGAGAAGAATGTTCAGTGCGATATCTGTAAAACTGTTTAACATGACATATGTTCTACTTGCACATATACAACTGCATTTAGGGTCAGAAACGTGATGGACTGTAGGGGTTACTAAGATTTGTAATGCACTGAATTCTAAAAGCCAAAGTTATCACTGAAATGGTGAAGAGTAAAAGTAGGCGTTCAAATAACCATGTTAGCTTTAGAAAGTGAATTAAATGTCTTCAGTCAAGCATCCAAAAGTAGACCAAATACTTGTTTTAGTCTCTAGGCTTCTTATCAGACAAAAAGTGTGAGATACACATGTTTCCCCATAGGGAAATCAGAAAGACATCTTTGACACAAAGCTGAACATACCTGCCAGCACCTCTGTCCTCTGGAAGAGGTTTTCTGTGCGCACCTCATGCTGCTTGTCAGATTCCTGTGGACCAGGGGAACTGCTGGTGCTGGTGGCTACAATACTGACCTGAGGCTCCTCAGTCTGATAATCAGATACCTAGGGAGGATACAGACACAAAAAGGTAGAAGCAAAATCAAAGAAGACAACAGACCATTCCTGTAAAATTGGCCAGATAATCAGTATAACTTGGTATTAACAGTGTAGTTAAGAAGTAACTGGACATTGACCCAGTTTTTGTTGTTTTGCTTCTGTAGCCCAGGTTAAAGTGCACATTGTCAGTTTTAGTTTGAAGGTATTCATACTGGGTCAACACTGTAACATTCACAGCCATTTGCCCACTCAGTCCCCCAATTCAGTTGACCCTAAGTAAGTAACTGGTCAACTGGCTGCTTGGTTGCTTCTTTGCCAGCCATGTGTCATTGCATCATTAGTTCACCCATAAGAGAGCTAACAAAGAAGATGTAGGGTTGACTATAGATGTGCCATTTGCATCTAGAGTGTGTTGTTGTCTCTGATCATGAAGACCAAAGACATGCCATTGCTAGCAAAGCAGACCATCATAAAGCTAAAAACAGATTTGGCAAAAAAAACATTTTGATATGTCTTAAAAAAAAACCAAGAATGTACTTGCGGGATTAGCAATAGTAAACAACCTGGGAGAACACAGAAGACTTTAGCAGTGCTTGGCTAAAGAATGCTTTCAATCATGAAGAAAAACACCTGATCTTAGCCTCACTGAACATGCATTTCACTTACAGAAGACAAGCCTGAAAGCAAAAAGCCCCTGAAACATGCAGAAACTGATACTGACTGCACTACAGTGAGAGCAGAGCATCTCCCGGGAAGATACAGAGTGTCTGGTGATATTTTAGGTCAATTATTTGTCCAATTATTTATGGTTCCTTAAAATGGGATAGGCTATATTCATATATGGTTAATCATATAGACTACAAGGTATGTTCAAGCAGACAAAGGAGAGAAAAATCTGACTTAAGACTGAGGTGAAATATTCCACAGGTTACAGTGCAGACAGAGAGTGGTGCCAGCCTGTCAACTGACTCAAACAGGTGCAATACAAAAAGAAACACAACATGTCACTGCTTGTGGGATTTCTAAGTTTTTCTTCCTGGTAGAGTCTGTGAGATATTTTGACATGCAGTGTCAAACTATGACAAGTGACAACAATAACGCCAGGAGGAAATTTCTGAATATGTCTGCTAGTTGCAATCATATTTGCATGAAATGCATTTTCACCTCTATCTCCATTTGGTCTTCCACTGTGGTGTCCATGGCTGATTCTACCTCTATGGGCGAGGATGTCTCCAGGCTGGGGCTGCTGGTCTGGGTGAAATGCTCAATGGGCTCCATATGCCGCATGGTCACCACTGACAAATCCTCATCATCAATATCACCGAAACCTGTATGCAATGAACAGGGGACATAAAATATATCAAATTCCAAATCACAGTGTGAACTATGCCCAAAAGTATCCAGACATCCCTAATTATTGAATTCAGTACTTTAAGTTGCACACACTGCTGACACAGTTATTCAATTGCGCACACACAGCTTGTATAGTCTCCACAGAAGCTTTGCCAATAGAAGGGGATACTCTGGAGCAGCCTTATGTGACCTTAAGGTCAAAATGCCCAATGATGAGCCAAATGGAGACTCAAGGGGAATAAAGCCCCTGGCATTGGGCTGTGGAGCAGTGGCACTGCAATCTCTGAAGTGACTGAGTACCTCAAATATCTTTGGGATGAGTTGGAATGGTGTTTGATCCAGAACTATTTAATCAATATCCGTACCTGAGTCAACTAATGCTCTTGTGGCTGAAAGCAATCAATGTGATTTGACTTGATTACTCACAACATCTGGTATAAAGTCTTCTCAGAAGAGTAGAGTCTATTACTGAAATAAAGGGGAACAAACTCCCTATTACAGCCCTTGATTTCAGAAGAAACATTTGATAATTATGTATCTACAAACTTTTGGACACATATTGTATTGGTACTGGGTGCAGGATGGTTAAACGTTTTAATGGAATACCGCATTATAAAACCCAATGATACATTCCAAAAATTTCAGTAAATGTGTGTCTTCTTAAATAGCCTCGTGCTGCAGTCTCCCTGCCTGTCCAGGGTGTTTCCTGCCTTCCGCCCAGTGACTGCTGGGATAGGCTCCAGCAACCCCCGCGACCCAGAAGGAGAGCAGCATAGATAATGTGTGTGTGTGTGTGCGCGTGTGTGCAGCCTCCATGCAAATCACATGCCAAGACACTATGTTTACACACTTGAACTCTGAAAAGATAATGTTTTTGTGTTAATTAAAAGGTCTATATGTATATTACCTACAGTGAAATGATTTTAATGTGTATTAGTGCTTTTTAAACATTATTTGACATATACATCAGTATAGTTTAACCATAACGCTATAATACCAAAACCTGTGATCATTTTGATCAATGATATCATGATACTAAAATTTCATCCCATTCCATCCCTAACAGGAACAAATTGAAATATTCTAGCTTCCTTAGCTCTGTTTAAATGAGCTCTGGATCAATTTTGTTTATCCGAAAGCACTGCACATAAAACAATGTGTGTACTTTCTAAAGGTTCATGTAATAGATGTACATAAATGTAGAGTAAAAACTTCTATACAGTGTTCACACCCTTCTATATAAAACAGTCCCTGTAAGTGTTGGTGTATGGTGTTGTGCTTGATTGCAGAGAGACAGAGAAGGAGCTTAATCTTTAATAATGTAGGGCTCATGTATGAAGCAGACACCTGCTGGATAACCATGGTGGTCTTGGCTGACCGCGTTTGACCGCAGGTGAAACATCTGTGCACTCATCAAACTGCTGCCATTGTCTAGAAGCCAGCAGGCAGCCCTTCTGCTTACAGTGGCCGCACAAAAGCACTCCAGTATTTGTGACTTGGCATTACAGGCTTAATGAGCTGTGTCAAACCAGCCACACTCTGGGGCTTGCCTGGGCCATTACGCCCGAGTCCAGGCACAAAAAAAACATCTTCAACAAACTTAGTGACACTGTCTCTGCACTTACAACATTAAACACAGGAACACAGTCTCATATATATGAACATATATATGATCAAATAAAGTTTATGTACAACAAACTAATTGGTTATGTTGGAATATTCACAAGCTTCTGGTGCCAGGGCCCTGAAAGTCTGCCAATCATGAGGAACCAGACAATGCTAACCAGCTTCCCATGCAAAAAAGCTTATATAAAAATATAATGCAAAAATACTGCAAAATATACTGCAATATATTCTATTTATATTTTCAAATATTCTGATCATATATCATAATATTTTTAGGTGCTTTTCAACCAGACAGTGTGGTATGGCACGGCTCTTTTACTTGTTAGAATCTAGAAATATCCGCACCATAGTCAAGTACCTGTGTCTCTTTTCCCATCAGGGACATGGTACCCAAGAAAGCAGGCCAGGTTCTCTGGAGGTTATGCATTTGGTTTTATGTGTAGAGTCAAAAACAGAGACTCTGGATGTCTAGTTTTTAAAAATCGGAGGTGTCTGACGAGTGACAATGTAGGACGATCCTGTAGTGATTGCATTTTGCTAATCAATGGGCTGCACTTTTTGTTAAATGAAAAAGTTTCAACACCCCCCCGTCAAATTAAATGTTGTGTTGATTTTCCATGTGAAAATAAGTAACACAGCCACTACAGGACACAAACAAAATTTTCTGCAAATTTTAGTGTGCAATTTCTGTTTATTTGCTAAGTGGAACGTCTTGGACAAAATAAAATGTGCACTTTTTCACATGCCTCATTTTATGTCTCATTTTTCCCAATATGTGAAATTCAGTAAATAAACAGCACTTGCATTAAACAGTAAATGTATGGTAGTGTATTTTTCATAGAGCATTTATCTTCAATCATCAAAACATGTAATTTGACCAGAGGCACACAAAATTTTGCATACAACTGTGTTTTCTGGTACGACTGGTACCTCGGCATGTAGGTTAACCAAATTCAGCACTGGGCTTCACGTACGGTACATGTCACTTGGCAATGAAAATGCATGATCATGGTTTGTAATCGTACCGTGGCGTACCACACTGCCGGGTAGAAAAGCACAATTTAGTTTTCATATGGGTCATACGCACATGAAAGCTAACAATATAGGTCAGCTAAGGACACTCCCTTAAAGGTTGCTTGCAGTAAATGTGTATGCGGCGCCAACAGCATAACCTTCAAAAGAAATCCTGCTTAAGGGAAAACTGATATTAAAAACAGTGATCCAACGCTGATATTAACTGTAATATGTGATGCTTACCTGATCCTGAGCCGGAGCTGAAGTCGTCATCATCGTCAGGAAAATCACCCGACTGCTGTTCCTCCAGATACAAGTCATCAACTAAGGCCTGACCTGACACCAGCACCTGCAAGAGTAAACACACAACATGTTTCATATAATAAACTCCCACAACTACAACGCTGAAAATCCCACAAAGAGCTGCTAAAACCGTGTCATCACAGCCACTCTTCGAAACAGTTCTTAATTTACTGACAATCATCCAGCTTCCCCGCTACAGCTTAGAGTGCAACCCATATCATCTTCTGGATTGGATTAATGCCCAAAATAGCAACTGAAATAACCAGATTTCAGGTTTTCATTCACAAGCCAAAATCCAATCAGCTGCTTTTTGAAAACTTGCACGCTTTTATCTTAAAAAAAAAAAGCATGCTAAAATATGGTGTGCATGTGCTGCTATGAGTCACCCTATAAAACCTGAAACAGTAATTGAAAAGTCAGAGGCATCAGATCGGATCAGAGTTTTCTGGACCACGTCATATGCCATTACATTTTAACATCACAAGCACAGCCTCAAAAAGAAGGCCTGGCTTGATGTTTAGGTCTCAAATGCACAATCAACATTATACTGATGAAAATACAGTATGATGACAACAGTAGATCATTTATTTCCTCGGAAGAAACGGTGGCTAACAAGTTTTGACTTTGTGAACCAAGTTCTCTTTGTACACTACTTCAATACGTTTGTAATCATTAGATGTATCCATTTAACCAACGTTACAACCACAGAGGTCTCCAAACCCCAAATCTTACATAGTGCAGCTTTAAGATTAAATTAAAAGCTTGTTTGATGTTTAAGTGGACAGGTTTTCAGGAGCTTTGGTAAAGATATTGGCAAATCTGTCACACAAACCCTCCATATATATATGCAGTATAAATGTTTTAATATTCATAGATGCTGAATAATATATTTGTAGAATACAGACAAACAAAATACTGCAAGGTCCTTCTCACTTCTGTTTCCCTGGAAACCACAAAGAAAAGCTCAGAATTTTAACATTCTGCTTTAAAACAAAATGAGCATGCAAGCTCCCTGACCTACAGAAACACTGTTCAACATTTGCTGTCTATCAAACCTTTGAGAAACAATAGGACAATAGGTTTTGGTGCTTCAACGTCGAAACAGCGTTTCAAGGCTGTGAAGAGGAGTGAGGATAAACAGAGACGGTCGCGTGCTCTCACTCAAACACTGAGCTGTGTATTGTAGTGGAAACTGTTATGAAGAAAAGCAGACTGAGCTAGGTGTGTGTTCCTTAAACCTATGAGCCTGTCTTTATTTTGTCTCTCCACGAGCTTTCTGTCAATGTGACAGCACCACAGTGCCACCATTTCACACAATAACAGGCCTTTTCAATCGTATGATGCTTTAGAAAATCTGAATGAGCAGGCAATCATCTCATACAGCAGGGGACAGGCTCTATGAACCTCACTGTCATGTGTGTTCATGTTTTCCAAAAATCAAATGGAGCAATACTGATGCTGAGTTGACAAGGCTGTGTCTAAAAAGCTCACTCATATGGAGAAATGACAATGAGGGAAAAAATGTGTGTGAGAGAGAGTGAGAGAGAGAGAGAGAGAGAGAGAGAGAGAAGAGAGGGGGGGTGAGGTTTAAAGGCAAAAGGGGCAACACAATAGCTCTGTATATTAGGGATGCATAACTGGAAGCCACAGATTTTTGCTCCAAACATGCAATCAGCAATCAGTCAATTTTTCTTTTCTTTTTTTGGCTGATCTGTATTGCAATATTATGATGTAAACAACGTGAGCCAGTTAAGTGCACTCACGCTGTATTTGAATGCTACACCTGTACCGAAATGCTGTAGCGTAATTACGCATGACTTATTGTGCTGAACAGTCAGTTGTCTCGTACTTGCAGTGTACAGCTGTGCTAGAACGTTTGCAAACTCTTTCGAATTCTCTGAATTTTTGCATAAATCGGCCCAAAAATATGACCATCAAGTCATAACAATAGGTAAAGAGAACCCAACAAAACACGTAACACAATTATATTGTTTTTCATTCATTTATTGAACAAAAATAGAACCTCTGCTTTCGGTGACTGGTGTGACCCCCTCGAACAGCAGTGACTTTAACAAAATGTTCACTGTAACTGTTGATCAGTCCTGCACATCAAGGACAGGAGGAATTCTGGTCCATTCCTCCTTACAGATGTTTGTGGGATTTCTTGCAAGAACTCCACACTTCAGGTCCTGCCACATTTCTAATGGATTACGGTCTGGACTTTGACTTGGTCATTCATGAACACAAATTTTCTTCTGCTTCAACCATTCTTCGGCAAACTGACCAGAGTGTTTAGGGTCATTGTCTTTCTGCAGCACCCACCTGCAGTTGAGCAGTTCACAGATGTATGCCTTGACTTTATTTGATTAATTTTATTTAAAAAGGCAACTGATTTTTATGTTTTAAAATGAAACACCATTTTGGACCATTAAAGAAAAAGTCATGTTAGGTTTTGCAACTTTGGCTAGCAGCAAGTGTTTACACAGTGTGAGCTTTGGGCTAGGCAATGAAATTTGCCCCACAAGAAATCGAAACGGGATCTGTCATAAAAATTCATAACTAGTGCATCCCTACTGGATCTGCTCAGAGGCACCGAGGAGAACTACAGACGATTATGACATGATTGATAGGCCAGACAGGTGATTTACCCACAGATGTTAGCCCCTTAACCACAGTAAAATCACTGCTCTCAAGCAGCTTACTGCTTTTATAAAATGGCAACAAAATACAATACAGTAAACCAGTGTTTCAGAAATAATTTGTTATTATTAATAATAATCACAATAAACAGTTATTCTGCCAAGCTATGTAGCATGATTATGGTTGTCAATCAACAAAACAAGTAAAAAACAAATGCCTTATTACTGAAGAGCTCAACTGACGCATGCAGTCATACATGTCTATGGTATTTTACAACAGCTTTGAATTTGGCTCAGCCCAACAGATTTTAGAACGAGAACCATCTGTTTCATAAAAATCACTTGAAGTCATGACCACTAATGACCAGAGCAAAAGCAACTGCTAGTGCACATTTTCACCATCTCCATAGAAACCCATAGTTTTTTTTTTACTGGCCATCATTGAGCTACCTTCAGTGGTGGCCATGCTGGAAGAAAAGGGTGTGATTATTTCAGGATTCGTCACGCCGACGAACACGCAGAACATGTAGGCAGGCTTCATATGGAGGCTGTGCTTCAGTGAGTCATGAGACCAGTGCATGCATGAATATGCGTTCCTTCCAAAATGTCAGTGCATCAGACTGTCTCAGACATCTTTCTCTTGAAATAAAATAATCCCAGTTTGCATTTATCTAACAGAATATGTGAGTGTGAATCTCTGGCACATAAATTAAGCAGATTTTCTGATGAACTGCGTAATGAAATATGATTATCCTGAAGTCTCTCCAGACAGCTGGATACCTTTTCACTAGCTTTTGGGTAATTTAAACACTGCACAATCATGCACAACTGTGTTAATGAAAGCCAAAGCCGAAGCTTTTATTAGCTGTTAGGTATGTGATATATACAGAATTTCAGCGGGTCATAAAAAATATAAAGTCTGAGCAGAGAATAGTTCTGAAGAGGACACATGAAACAGTATACATGTGAGAACGAAAGAAAGTCTACTTACAATGCTTAAAATAGAAGTACTGATGGCTGCTGGCTGTGGAAGTGATCTAAATATCACATTTTAAGTTAACATTTTAGTGAGTATGTAGGAGGATCAATTTGTAGAGAGAGAAAGAGAGAGAGAGACAGAATTAGGGCTGCACAGTTTTTGTGGGAGGAATTGAGGCAATTTCTAAATAATCCAACCCAATCTTTAACCACATCACATTTAATGGTTCACCAAGATGATTTTAATGTATTGGAAGTCATATCACAATCACAATAGGCAGCAACATACACACAGTATGGCATTTTGTCCAGTAGGATGACACAATTTATTCCGTTTTGTTTCATCATCATGATACGAGTTTCTACTATGAACACGTCAGGGCTGCAGAATGGATCAAATTACAATACACACACAACAGGAGAATGACATAATAAGATGTCTAATATCAGGTCAGTGGTAGTGTCTTGCATCCCAGTCTCCTGTGTTTTCAAAGTGAAATCCAACCTAGAGTGAATTAACAACATGATTCATTTATAGTGTCATACCTATGTCAGCAGGCAGCAAAGAAAAAGAACAATTATGGCTGAAATTAGAGGTGAGCAATATGATGATATTGTTATTGTGATAAATTTTGTTATTGTGATAATTTAAAGATTAAAGCATAATTGTTTAACTGGGTTTAATGTAGTGCATTATGTGAAATGCCGAATAATAATCATTGAGTGTGTTTACATGCACTGCAGAAAATCAGATTTTGTTAGTAATCTGATCAATGCATTTATATGCACTTGAGTAATCAGACAATGGGGAAACTCAGGTCTGCATGATTCAGGTAGTAATAGGATTTCTGCTTTTCAACCAGCCAATAAACTCACAGAGGAAGATGTGATGTAAACAAAACGTAAAACTCAAACTTCATGCCGTGATTTTATTTAAAAACATCAAGCCACTTTGCCTGAAAATATGAAAATACATCATCCAGAAGATTTAAATTCTTCATTTCGTCAAGCATATAGTTGGTTTCAGCGTCGCTCCAAAAGTGTTTTGCTGCCGTCTCACGACAGCGCTGCTTGCTTATTTCCGGTCCGCGGTCTGTTTCTGCACACGTGCGTACTGAGAAATACGAAAGAAATCTGAGTAAAAGTATACATGCACTGAGAAATCTGATTATTGAGCTAAAATCCATAAAATCCAAATTCTAGACCTTACTCCGATCTAAGAAATCGGAATATGCTGTTTACATGACCATTTAAATGATCAGATAACTGCAGCAATCAGATTATAAATTGGACTATTGAGTGTATGTAAAGGCAATCAGTGTTTTCTTAGGTGTTGACAGTAAGTTTAGTTTAAACATAGGTTTTAAACGTAAAACTACAAGCACAAAATATTGTGATAGGTATTGTGTATCATAAAAATGTTTCACCATATTGTGATATACTATTTTTTTTACATATTGCCCACCCTAGCTGAAAGTTAAAAAAGAATTCTCTTATTATTAGTCTGGGAGCATTTTAATAAAATGAAGGATGAAGTAGTTACATACAACACATGTAAGACTGACCACATTATCTCTGACCACCTGAAAATAAAACATGCTAGTGTTGATTCTGATGCAGCAGAATGGTCAGTAAACAGAAGCTTTCCCTGCTGGTGTTCTAACAAACTGAACTACTCCCTGAGGACATGCGTACGTGATCTGTCAGAATGAGTCAGTGTCACTCTTACAAGCACCACCAAAGCTCATGTTATATCACTAACGTTAGTCACCGGAATATTTTAAGTTGTATCAGTTTTTGTTAATTGAAAATATTTAGAAATCACTACTGAACACTTGGCAGCTCGTCCCATCACAGCGTGACATACTTTAGCAAAGTTAGTGTAAAACTGGTTAATCTTAAATACCACTATTTTAAAAGTTTTCACATGAAAAAATACCATCCACTCATCCTGGAAACCTATGCACACACAGCTAAAGAATGCTCTAACTAGCATGTTAATCCAATAAAATGTTGCTGCAGTCTGAAGAGCTAACATTAATCTACATATTTATTACTCTATCAGATCATTTTAGCTACTGCTTGTTACTTACAGTAGCTCAAAACTATAGGCAGCTTTAACAAAGAGCCACATTTTTTCTCTTCTGTGGTGGTAATTTAGCCATTGGTGAACATTACCTCACTTTGTCAGAATGTTGCCAAGCATTTCATTGTTATAGCTCTTCATATTTACAGGCTACATTTGAACTGATTAACTGATTAACTGATTAGACGATTTATCAAAATAGGCTTTTTTTGCAGTTCTACTGTTAAAACAAATTTGCATCCCAATAAGGAGCATTTTAAGGAATTAAACATACATTTATTCACTTTTGCTGGCCTATACAGAAAAGAAAAATAGATATGCATTCATTTTTGTAAGTATATATAGAAAAGCTGTTTAGGGAATGCTGTTTTTTACTGTTTCTTGTTTGAAAGTGTGATCTAAGTAGCAATTCATTTTTATTTCACCCTTTTATGTGTAATTTTGTTGCTTTTTGCTTAAAGAGATGTGAGTTAGATTTCATTTTAATTATAATTCTAATTATTTTAATTATAATTAATTGCCTCTCACATCACCATCACAGTATCCAAAAACTTCATCGAAATTGCATTTTATGTTCAAATCATGCAGCCCTAGACAGAAGTATGAGAGTGCGGGCTGGAGTGTGTTGAATAATATCTCCCACTCCAAAACAAACTCCTGTCAGCCATATGAAGGTGAGAGTGGCATTCCTGAGCTCTAGGCTGCAGCACAAGTGAGGTATTGTGCTCCAGTCTGAGTCGCTCTCTTTCAGCAAGCGCCAGCGCTACAGCTGGACAGGAAACGCTAAAACTCACAGGCCACTCTCTCCTCTCTGCTCCAAACAGCCTGGCCAAACACTGTCAAACACCATCTCTCTCTCACTCTCTCTCTCTCACAAACACACACACCGTTTTTCACTCTTTAACACATGCACACGTTCGGTACGCCATCACTGGCCCAGTATATTACACACGTAACACATCAAGCCTGCTGCATGCGATCGCCAAGTCCCACAGCAAAAACAGTACAGAAGAACAGACCCACTCGATGGACTTGGCCAGCTGTGATCACACTCCATTAAAGAAGGGCTGAAATGAGCTGAATAATTCAAAGACAGGAAATAACATTTTTCCAAAAGCTGAGTGATGCAAAATCTCACTGTAAACCACAGCAATGAAAATTAAACTGACGTCAACTCTGAAACCCCTTACCTTATAAACATCCCTCACACCATAATATTTCTGCAACAGCACATTAATGCCATATGGAAAGGCAGCTTCAGTGAGGTGGATACACTATGCAGAAAGGAGGCTGACCAAGACTGGACTGAAAAGGGAATTTCACTACACCATCTCCCTCAGTTACTACAAAAAATTGTTACAAATACAAAGCCTGATGCTTGACACATTGTTTTACAATTGTTTTGTGCTAATGTTTTGGCCTAAAATTATTTTTTAATCTTTTTATGGTGGAGAGATACATGCAGGGTATTCTACAGCAAAATAGTCCCCGAAAAAGCTAATCTTTTTCAGATTTAACGCTATTTTACCACTTTCAACATTACAAAACTCAGAAGACACATGTAGGTTCAGTGCCTTCTGTATTCCACTGTTCCATATTTCCTCCAGTCACTTTCAGTGTATTTTTAAAAATAATTCTGAATGATACCAAAATATTCAAATTGAATCAAATTGCAGCAAAATTTGCAATTTCATGATTCACTGAATTGTTTCCTAAAGAATCATTATATAATCAAATTATCGTCAAGTTTACTTGCCTATCATTGGAATTTCTACTAGAAACCTCATGGCCTGTGTTCACAAAGCTTATCGTAGTAGGAGTGCTGATCAACGATCTGCTCGTCAGCTCTTTATTTGTGTTGTAGACATTGTGACCCCCGGTTCCTATCAGCACCACTGTGGTGATAGGAACCATTTTACATGAAACCACTCAGAATGACATTTACATTTCAATGATTGAATTATGTGGAAAATTAGAAAAAAAATCAGAGGAATTCTCATTTAACTCTGCTGGATTAGAGCATCTGCTAAATGAACAAATGTGAAGTTCATCATTGCCACTCGCTCTACACAAGGGTCCAAATTCACGAAACAACTATCAGATTCTTCTCTTAATACTATGACTTTACTGACAAGAGCAGAACGTAGATCAGCACTCCTACCACGAGAAGCTTCGTAAACACAGGCCCCGAGGTCTCTAAGAATCCAATCCAATGACAGGTGAGAGACCTGACAATAACTGAATTAGATCACAGATCTTTGGAGAACAATTCAATGAATCATGAAATTTTAAATCGTGCCATTTAGAATTATTTTAAGAATATATACTGAATACACAAAAGTGACTGGAGGAACCATGGAGCAGTGGAGCAATACAGACTATAAAAGCAAGACACCAAGCTTTTCTTGGATTGTTATGTTTAAAAATAGAATTGTAGCCTTCGGCCAAAAAGCAAGTGCATATTTTATTGACTACTGTAATGTCATTACATTCAGTTATAAAGATTCTACCATTACAAAATCAATGCAGTTGAATCACCACCTTCAGATTAATGCACTGCGATGCATCAGTGCATTTTTGCACCTTTAGTGAGTGAGTGTTCACCACTGCAATTCCCACCTATACAATGCACACTCCTATGGACATCAAACATCTCTGTCTACACTAAACGCACATACATGGACATGCTCACACAAGCACACCCAAAAACTTCATCCAATAACTCATGTAATGGAGTGAAGTTGGCCTGTGTTTGCTTACAAAGCCAGTGCTGTAAAGAACTGACTGCTTCCAAACGCTGTTCAGTGGATTTGTTTGGCATAAGAACGTCCTGTGACAATGCTGCTATGATCAGGGTAACACCTGTTCAGTTCTATCTGCAATGAAGGACAGAAAAGAGAACAGCCAAAGAGGAGTGTGTTGAAGGCAAGCTCATTCAACACGCTAAATAAGCTCATTCAACACGCTAAATAAGCTCATTCAACACAGTAAATAAGCCTTGAATGCTACTGAACCCTGCTGAAGGAGGTGGTCTGGCTTAGAGTTCACAGTTTTCTAGGGCTGTCTCCTCCAAGCCTACTAATCAGTCGTAGCGTTCTTGGTTGACAAAGATTCAGTTTATCAACTAATTTCATTTATTGTATTTCTTTATCTACAGTCATAGACATAGATCCCTGGTACAAATGCATGTTTTGCTCATTTTCTAACTGAAAATAAGTAAACATCTACAGAGAAAACAATTCTGTCCATTATAATGCACAATTACTGTTATTTAGTGAATTTAACACACAGAAAGAAATAAAAAATAAAATGTGGCCCGTGCAAAAGTTACGGCACATTTATTTTATGTATATATATATATATATTATATATTTTATGCTTTATTGTTTTCAATTTGTTAAATTCAGCAAATTCAGCAAATAACATTCATATTTCATACAACAAATTCAAATGTCAAGTTTAAGTTTGGTCTCTGTAGAGAAATGTGTAGAAAGCTTTAAAAAGCATAAAAAATTGAGTATGTTACAATTTCTATACATATCAAAAAATAAATAAAATAAAATAAACTAAACATTTGAGACTGTGTGTGGACATTTACAACTGTATTATTCATATGCCCTTTTCAAGCTTTCATCATCTTTACTCAGGCTTTCACTAACATCTTTTTAACCTTCAGTGACCAAAACTAGGCATCTGGGTGCATCCTATCAGAGCGGGAGGGGCTTATGCTATGAACACTCACACTCAAATGACTGGGCTTTTTGTCTGACGTGTTTAATTCTAGAATTGGGAGCCAAATTAATCTTTACAGTATATAATTAGAGCTCAAGATATGTTTAACACATAAAATATGAAAAACTGAATTGAATCTTGAACTCAGAATCAAAGTCATGTTTTGCATGAAAATATGTGTATCATTACATGCCTAATAAAAATGCCTTTAAAAACACAAAGCAAAATGAAAGCTTGGTGTAGACTAGCAGTTCACAGTGTTTAATATTATGGCTATTTATTTTTGGCGAGAATACACCAACTTGAAAATTAGGCCTTCAGGTTGAATAAGAAGCAGCTTTGACAGTATAATAGATTTCAGACTGTAGTCTGCTCAGTGTAGGTATATTATAGTCACTCTGCCAGATGTGGCACACCACACCTAATACCTGACAGGATTAGGCCAGACATCAAAACCACAGATGAGTGTCTAGAGAGCTGAGCTGCAGAAACAATGTGGGAGTTTTTCAGCTTCAGGCTGCCGTTCAGGCCCCTCTGGCAGGCCTAAAATGATTACTGCAATCCACACATTCCCTTCACACATTCAGACCTGCATTTGCCGCTCTTAATGTAATCACAATATGAACCAGACTGCTCTGCTTCCTTTGAAATCCTTCTCAATAACCCTTAGGCCTGCCAGTGTTATTTCACTGATCTGTTTCACTTCAGCTGCTGGACGGACACCGCACATCTTTCACCACATTCACACACATATTGCACAATGATGTGGCAAAGCTACCAACTCACCTGTGACAAACTCGGACAGAGCCAAAGGCCATAATACACACCGTCTCTGACCTGCAGGACAAACTGTACCAGCACTCAAAAGACAAACATAAGCTTTGATATCAGGGAGCACATCGCTACAAAGTCAAAACGGCACATCGCTACAAAGTCAAAACGTCTTTCTGACAGTTATTAACTTGCCTGCTTATAACAAAACAGCCTGTACAATATACTATATTTGACTGCCATAATCATTAGTGTACAAACTATTAAAGGGCTTTTTTTTTTTTACACATGCTCCCGACATGTCTTTCTCTTTTTGAATTGATTCCTTCAAATAGACATCTGTCTGACGTTCTGAGAAGCAGATGGCTGAAGTGTAATGCTGGTAAATACAAAGCAGATCCCATCCATCTACACAAAGAATTGCTTTCAGTGAATAGTAATCAATACTGTGGCGCATTTAGCACAGGATAACAAGCAGAACAGTCTAGATTCATTACTGCTAGTGAGCTGAATGTGTGAGACGTGAAATAGTCACACTCGGTTGCTTCCTTCCGTCCCTAACCACGTGGTCATGTACGGTCTCACGGAGACTTGCAGACAGAGAAAGAACGAGAGAGAGAGAAAACACAAAAATTTTAAATCTCTCCAATTGTTTGACAGAATCAAAACGAATAGCAATTCACACAAACATTTTGTGGCCATTCTAGATCAAACATGGACATTTGAAGCTTGTAGAAGACATTACATGTTTTATCTGAAGCTCGTAGTAGACATAAACAAATATATTTTACTTTGTAGAAGTTTTACAGTGGCTTTTTCAGTAAAGACCACCATTTTTTACAACTGGCTAAAACCTTTTTAGGCTACAGATCATATTCACAGTCACTGAGACATCTAGGACTTCCAGAAAGCCTGGAGCTGCATTTTTTTCACAAAGTTAATCCTGCCGAATTGTAAATAAAAATGTGATCGGTTGATGCCTCTGTTTAATCCTAAATATAACCCTGAAGTCCTAACCAATGAGAAAGTTGGCTTGGCTGTATCTACCTATAACCCCGTTTCCAAAATGTTGAGATGCTGTACAACACGTAAATGAAAACAGAATGCAATGATCTGTCACACATTAAAAACATTTGGCATCTTATGAAACGAGAAATACAACAAAGGAGACCCCGAACTGTTGAGCAGCTGAAATTCTATGCTAAGCAGGAATAGGAAAACACATCACTTTCAAAACTCCAGAAATTTGTCTCCTAAGATTCCAAACACTTACAGAATGTTGTTAAAAGAAGAGGTGATGCAACACAGTGGTAAACATGCCCCTCTCCCAACTTTTCTGAAATGTGTTGCTGCCATCAAATCCAAAATTGGCATTTATTTTTAAAACAACAATTAACTTTCTCAGTTTCAACATCTGATCTGTTGTCTTTGTACTATTTTAAATTAAATATAGGGTTTAAATGATTCACACCTCATTGTATTCTGTTTTTACATTTTGCACAGTGTCCCAATATTTTTGAAAAAGGGGTTGTAGACACTATGGCAAAAAATCATGACTGGGCAGTTTTCCATTGTGTGTTTCAAGAAGTTATCCCTAACAATGAAATAAGAGTTTTACCATAATACCTACAGAGTTTAAATACAACAAGCATGATGATTTCATTAAATAAAAAAGGAATGATGTATTTTTCACAGAAATTATTAGGCCATCTACCTATTAACCCTTATTAGTGTATTACTGTCTCGTGAATAATGTCCTCTATACATCCAATTTGCCAATATGTAAATATTTAAGTGTATGTACATAATCATGTAGTAACAACATTTGAGTTTTCTTCTGCTTGTATCAATGTCATAAATTGAAAGAAATGTAAAAACGTAATCTTTCTGCAAAAAAAAAAAAGAATGAACACGTATATGAATGACAATACATTTTGATCCTACTGAAAAATCACAAAACATCTCCTGTTCTACTTACAAACACAAAGGTGTTTTTCAGTGAAAGTTCTAAATGCACAACTTCAACAGAATTTCTCTGCATGTGGCAATAAGCTAAGAGTGAGTGCAGGTGGGGGATATGGCAAAAATATAACATCACAATACTTCAAGATGTTTTCACATTGCATGACACCCATCACAACAGTTAATTTTTTCATGGTTTGATCAGTCATAACAGACAAAAAAACCTCGTGCCACATTAAAAAAATACTATCAGACACTATGAATACAATGATTTTATTAAGCATTTCACATACTGAGCTACACTAATTGTAATGAAACATGCAGTTGGTGATCTTTATATACTGATGACATCCAGGATATGCTTGGAGAAGCAAATTAATATGACATAATGTGACATCATTTATCCTAATCTCCACAAATATTGTCATATTGCCCACCCCATGAGTGAGTCAGTAATATTTGTGAATGCTCTAGTTATCCTATCCTTAACTTATTATTATTTAAAAGCACATCAGTACATACTATAAAACAGTACAAGAGTTTACTTAGAAACACAGTGTTTGTAGTACAGTACAGGCGGTATGTAAGTTGTGTGTTCATGCAGTGGTCTTCATGTGTGAAGCAGGCCTGCAACACTGCAGTGAGGGTGGGATCTGTCTGCCAAGTGTGAGAATGCAGACGTGTGTGTGATATTAACCCCATCCATCTGAGCCAGCGGCTGAACACACAGCCTCACCAGCTGCTGATGCTCACCCTTACACATACACAGCCACCACGTGCAGGCACACACGCACACTAACACAGCACTGTACTCACACACATGCATGCATACACACACACGCACTGTGTACACACAGGGCAGCCTTCAGCGTCCAGAGTGAAGCAGACCAGCCATGAATACAGCTATTCAGACCACAGGAATGAAAACTATTCTTAATATTCCTGCTCAAACACAGGTGCTGAACAGAGAGAGAGAGAGAGAGAGAGAGAGAGAGAGAGAGAGAGAGAAATGAAAGAGAAATAAAAGAGAAATAAAGGAGAAATAGAGAGAGAAAAACTGAAGAGAGGAATAGGAAGAGAGAAAGACAGAGAGAATGAGACACGGAGAAAGAGTGAAAAAAGGAGAGAGAGAGAAATGGAAAGAAAAAGAGAGAGAACAAAAAAGAGTAAGACAGAGAGAAATAAAAGAGAAATGGTGAAAGAGACAGAAAGTGAGAAAGAGAAAGAGTGTGTGCGTGTGTGTGTGAGAGAGAGAGGGATAGAGAGACAGACAGTGAGAAAGAGAAAGAGTGTGTGCGTGTGTGTGTGAGAGAGAGAGGGATAGAGAGACAGACAGTGAGATACAATTAAAGAGAGAGTGTGTATGTGTATGTGCGTGTGAGAGAGAGAGAGAGAGAGAGAGAGAGAGAGAGAGAGAGAGAGAGAGAGAGAGAGAGACAATGAAGAAAGAAAGAAAGAGAGAGGGAGTGTGTGAGAGAGAGAGAGGGACAGAGAGAGAGAGAGTCATTTAGAATAAGGTTTTATGACCTATGATTTAAACAGCAGGAGAAGCGGAAGACTGGCTTTTTTGTTCAACAGAAAGTTGAGGTGTCGCACCTGTGGAGCAGGTGAATAGACTGAACACACACACATTAATGTGAAACGGTGTGAAATTTACTTCCCTCAGATGGAAGCTGAGAGTTCATGACCTAGTCATGACTTTTTTAAACAGACGTTAACGCACATCTAATCAAACCAAAACCTAAGATCTTTACAACCAGTTTCAGTCATTTTAAATGAACTGCCTGAACTGTATATCCACTGCTTAGTGCATTTATAGTGGAAAATACACAAGATCACAAAAATCGACAAAGCCCTCTGCATGGATATTGTTAGGACGGCACGGTACGAATAATTATATTGCTACATATTGAGACTTTAATATGACCCACAATAAATTAAAAACACATTGTTGAATTAATTATGACATTGTAAAGCTTAGCGTGCAAAATCATTTACTTCTGTTGCACTTGACTGTGGGTAGTTAATATGATAATATTTATCGATAATGGGATAGATTACTCAACAAAATGCTTTTCTGAGCACGCTGTGAATATTATCAGTACTTAAAGAACATCAACCGACTAGAGAAGTAAATGTTGAACTGATTTAGCTTCAACTGACAAAGTATTGCTCAGCTAATCTACTAATGATACCAAAAAAACTTTAATATAATTTTACTGAATTACCAGTTAACAACAATTCCCAACTGAATACGCAGCTTTATTATTTAAATTGGGGAATGTTGTTGAAATGTACGCATGAGGGCTCAATAGATCAACAGAATGGTTCTGGAGATAGGCCTACTAAAAATTCTGTAGCTAAAAATAGTTCGGGACCACTATTCAAGAGGGCAACAGCGATGAAGTACCAAATATGTAAGAATATACCATTCACGTATATAGAATGTAGGGGTGCGGGAAAAAAATCGATTCTTAGATGCATCGCGATGCGGACATGAACGATTCTGAATCGATGCACAAACGTCAAAACTCGATTTTCTAAATATTTAATTTATAACGTAACGTTGACGGAACGCAAAAGGCAGAACTTGGAAGTGCAGAAGTGCAGCGCCCGGACAGTCTGTGGCGGCACATAACAAAAACACAACTGGATGAGCGAGAAATCCGACCGGCTCCCTCTGCATTAAAGCGAGGTTAGGTCAGGAGTCACAACACAAATGATAAGAAGAGCCATTTTGTCCTTTCAACAAAAATCAAACCACCTTGGGAGCCACAACATTTAATGTCCAGTATGTCTCAGTATGTATTAGTGTCCTAGTATAGACTAAACAATATAAACGAGAGCGCAGATTTACTCTACTCTGCTTTAAGCTTTAGCCGCTTTGCTCCCATCTCCGCCAGAAAACTTTTCTTCAAAACTAGAGCAGCTTATTGTAAAATGTCTCAGCGTTTGACTGTTTTACGAGGCTGAAGTCGCTTCTTATTCTCCAGCTTCTTGTTCGAATTTTTCCGTTTCACCTTAAATTCTGACTGAGGCGCCGAATGTAAATGCGGCACCATTTAAGGTGGAACAGGAAAATTCAAAAGAGAAACTGACTTCATCTTAGTAACTGTTTACTATTTGACAGTCTCTCGTTGCAGATTTAACCTACCAGGACACCAACTGCGCTGCTTATAAATGCGAATAACGCATCGCTGCTAGGTGACCTGCAGTCTGCGGAGTCGTTGCGAAACAGGGCTTTCTCTCTGCTATGTTGCACACGACCCGTCTCAAAGATATTTCACTGACACAGCGAAGTGACAAAATCACTAAAGAAAACGGGTAGGACGGCTGTAACGCGCTGCGTGGTCAGAACCAAAACTAATCAGCCAGTCGAATGCATGTTTCGTTCAATTGAATGCATAATTACACCTGTTTATTAGCACACAATGCAGTGCAGTAGGTGAAATGTTCAATATCAACCACTCTAGTCATAGCTGGTAATATTTTTTTAACGTGGCACTACTGTTTGTGTGTCCCGATTTATCAAACCTCAGAAAAACTAGACTTAAAACATTGTACATTTTTTGCAATATCTTCCACCCTTAACCTTGATCCATCAGAGCACAAAAATCTTCATCTGGAACAGTGACTGTTCACAGTAGAAATTTATCCTGATAAACATTATAAGTATATTTTCCAAATATTTCACAATATCAACAAATCAATTCAGGTTTGCACTAACTCTATGTTAAAAGAATGCCTTTTTAGGTACTATTGCTTATCATTTGAACAACATGCATGCAGCGTATCATGTACAAAGAGTGCTTTATACAGTACGCTGCCTCTGAAAAGCATTGAGCACAGAGGTATGTGACAGGTAAATCTTTCAGTTAAGGCAGTACATCATGCGTGTACATGATTGTTCGTGCACCTGGGACGTGTGCAGGCTCGGAGAATTACTCTGTGGAGCTCAGGTGACACAGCGGCCCATACACAGCACACCTGGCTCCTGCGAAACACTACACACTCACAGTCCACAATCACTACAGCTCATTACACACCTGTGCGTAGATATTAGTTGAACAACTGACGGCACAAAGGCTGCTGGAGCACAAAGGCATACAGGGTAACTATTCCATATGTGCAGCACAAGGTATATATATATATATATATATATATATATATATATACTACAAATGACTGTTCCTCCTGTATCTCTCTGTATTTTGCACCACCCATTCATCCTTCAATTTCAACAAGATGCCAGGAAAAACAATATGATGCTGCCACCTCCATACTTCATTACTGGGGTGTTTGTTGAGGAATGAACAGTGTTATGTTGGTGCCACACATACAGTTTTAAACTTTGGCCAAAAAGCTCCATTTTTGTCTCATCTGACCACAAAACCTTATCTCATATTTTAGCTGGGTCACTCTGATGCAAACTCCAGATGTGCTTTGATGTGTTTTTTCTTCAGTAACGGCTTCTTTCTAGCCACCCTTCCAAAAAGGCTAGTTGTATGCAGAGCTCTTGATATTGTTGACTGGCTCACCTTCACTCCAGTCTCTGCCAATAAACTCTGTAGCTCCTTCAGAATGATTGTTGGGCTCTCTGTGGCTCACAAGTCCCCTACTTGCTCTGACGCTGGGTTTTGAGGGGCAGCTTTGCGCCTGGGTGGTACAGCTTCTATTCCCTCACTATTGATTCTACAAAGATCACTGGCACATTCAAACACTTGGATACTGTTTTGTAACCTTTTCCTAACTTGTGCATGTCTATAACTTTTTCTCTGATCTGAATTAGAGCCTGACAGATACACTCTTTTGTAAGTAATAGTATTATTTATCTATTCATATATTTATTTAACTCTTTTTGAAGGCATCTTAGTCCATCCTTTTTTAGTCCTTTGAAATCTTTGATGGAAGCTGCATGATGGTTTGTTACCATTCCATTTTCACTCTTTGGCCTTCTTTTAAAACTGTGATTACTCGATTAATCGAAAAAACTTGATCACTTCTTTGCTAAATAATCAACAGCAACAGAAAAGTACACAATAGTAAACTGTGTGGTTTTATAAGGCCAGGTTTGTCAACACCTGCAAATAAAGCGGATCTAAATGGCCATGCACTCTCCTCAGCAAGGCTTCTTTACTGTTCCTCTCTGTATGTGCTGCTGGAAGAGGGCCAAGCCAGCCTCTGTCTGCATGGATCACTACACTCAGATGGACTTTCAGGGAGGGAGCACATTTTCATTGCCGGTCCATTTTCACTGCCGTTCAGGACAATATAGAATACTCATTACTTCTGTACCTCTGTACGTCTTCTCCCACATTCCAATGAGCTAACGTTGGAAAAACATACATTGTGTAGACTTCTTCATTATGACACTACTACACATTATTACACTATTTATGTGAAATCAAAATGAGACTATTAACCTTTAAACCAAATATTCAACTGTGCTGACAAGAGAGAGAGAGACAGAGAGAGACTGTGTATGAGAATGAGAGACAAAGAGGCAAACAGTGAGAGAGAGAAGAGACAATGAGAGAGAAGACAGACAGAGAAGAGAAAGAGAAAAAAGGAGAGACAGAGGGAGAAAGATGCAGAAAGACAGAGAGAGATAAAAGAAAAAAAAATGAGACAGTGAGAGATGTTATATGTTTCTTTTTTTATATTCTCAAACTTTGTAACCCAATCAATATAAATGAAGCATTATTAATCATGCAGCAACATGAACTGAACTAAACTGAGACGCAGAGACCAAGAGAGACAGAGAGAGAGATAGAGAAGCAGAGAGAAATAGAGAGATGTATTACATTAGACTGAACTATGATAATACAACTAGACTAAATAAGAGTCCTGCTATCTTGCTGAATCTCTGTTCTGCTTAACCT
Organism: Colossoma macropomum; assembly: GCF_904425465.1. NCBI lineage: Eukaryota > Metazoa > Chordata > Actinopteri > Characiformes > Serrasalmidae > Colossoma > Colossoma macropomum. Next base: position 17,149,144 of record NW_023494785.1, on the reverse strand, counting down.
GCATTTATACAGAACTGCTCTTCTGGAGCTGAAAGCTTTTAGCAGAAAGCCTTTACAGAGGAATAAAGACAGTCATCAACATGGGGATATAACCCCTTAAAATAAAATAATAAAGCAGCTCTGATTTACTCAGCATCATCTGTCAAGCATTTCCCCAAGATCTTTTCACACTGGAGTTGAGTAGTCCCTCATGATATGAATTCAGGGTTTAAAATGCCTCTGGAGGAAATATTAGCACACTGTATGGAACTGAACGTACTTTTTCTGTTTGTCTGTTTTTCCAATAAATATGACTCATACACACATTTCCGTGAAGTTAGATATGCCAATAAAGCTGTTGGTCAGCACTGTTTTGTGCATGATGTGATGAGTCCAAGAATTATGTGCGTTTTACGTACTTGAACTAAGTGACCAGCATCATGCAGTTCTCCACACATTCCTGGCTTACCACCGTCACTTTTAAAATCTGGGAACACACGCTTCTGTATCAGAGGAAGAACGAACATCTGCACTGTACACAAAAAACATCTGGCGTGGAGGTGTCTGTTGTCAAGACAAAAAAAGGTGCGTCCATATATGGGCTGAGCGGAGGCCTGGGGAGCCACATGTCAACCATTCCCCCTAACTCTCTGTCCACAGCAGCCCCACTATGTCAACATGCTTGCATAACGTGGCCAGGAAAACTTATGGAGAGAAAAAACAGTTCTGGGAAGAAAACACAGTGAGATATCCACATAAAATCAATCAAGCTAACTGGAACTAGCGCTCTCAATTCAGTTATACCTAGATTAATAATTTTCATATCATAGATATCGCTGTTGTCGGAACAAAACTTTTGTTATTTTTTGACATAACTTGACAGTGCCTATTGCCCTTTCCTTTTGTATGTACATTTCATAATGAATGAACCAAAGGAAATGGCCCAAAATTACCTGAAAAAAGTCTAGTTCCACTGACTTACATTAAAAGTAAAGTATGTTTTTTCTTTCGCCTCCTACCAGTTTGGAGATTTTTGCGGTTTTGCTCTGACAGCAGCAATGTACAAGCTAGGCTTGGACTGATAACAAGGAATTGTAGATCAATGGTGATATCTGACATTTTTCATGTACATTTGCCAATGCCGATATATAAATGTTTATAAATGCCATCTACCTGGATTAGCATTATAGACAAATTCAACATTTATTTCTGTGAGTTACACATGTACTAAAATATCTGTTTTAAAATACTCGTCAAATGTAGAAATCTGATTCTGATATCACTGTGCATCCCTACAAATCACATAATAGTATAATATTTACTTCAGACCCTCAGGCAGCACTGCATTAAAAACTGACATGATTCTGTAGTGGAAATCACTGAATGGGCTCAGAAACACTCCTGAAAATCACTGTCTCTAAGCACAGTTTGTCCCTGTGTCCACAAACGCAAGTTAAAACTCTACCATGCAAAGAAGAAACCATAAATAAACAGGATCCAGAATTGCCGCCGCCTTCCCTGGGCCCATTCTCATTTAAGATGGACTGAGGCGAAGTGGAAAAGTGTCCTGTTGTCCAACGGATCAAAATCTGAAACAGGTTCCCAACCTTTTTGGAAACAGGGTTGTACATTAGTAATTGAGTAATTTACCAACAATTTTGACAGTTTTTTAAAAATGCCTAATAATGGCATGATAGACATAAAATGAGTGAACAATAACAAACAGCTCATTGTCTTTGTAAGATTCCAAAACAGTTTGGATTTACTTTAAACACAAATATATATATATATATATACATGGCTATGTGAATTGCCAACTAATAATCATCCATTAATTGAGAATGTAAATTTTAATCAGTGATTTTTTTGTTAATCAAGTAACTAAGTTTAATTAAGTAATTGACGGTCCTCAATGAGACATATCTACATTTTAACTCACTACAAAAAACTGGACATTTCTTATTTCCTTTCTGCAATGAGCGGACCCCTGCTGAGGTTTATTAAGTGCTCTTTTTAGTCTTGCTTAGTGTAATTTCAGCAGCCACCACCACAACATTAACCACAGCTGTGCCCACCTCTTCAGCACACTGCCTCTGTCTCACCAACCCCAGCCAATGCTGAATATGTATTCAGCTCTAACGAAAGTCCTTATGAAGTGAAACCAGAGTTGGGCTGAGTGAGCACTTAAAGCAGACGACACGTCTCCTTCACCCCAGCTTTTCTTCCAGCCCTGCTCACCACTGCACTCACAGCTGCTCCCCAGCCCCCAAAATCTTCCCTCATAACTTTCCATTTGCTCAGCTAACCAAGAGTTTGAGGAATGAGAGCAAGGGAGCCTCAAGACTCCACTCTGCGCTACTGTTTTCATCACAAAAATCCTTCCATTTAACAACATCTGCATTTCACAGCTCTCTTCATCACACTTTGTATATGCTGTCACCCTGATCCAGATGCTGGCCATATTGGAATCTGTTTATGAAAAGTCTAACAAGGCTATGCTCTGTTTATGAAAGGCGTCACTTAACAGTCTCATACATATGTCATAACTTGTGTCACAACAGTATGTAGAGATTACTTCCTTTCGTGCAGTGTAATGTCGTTAATATGGCTGTCTCTAGCATTCCATTCAGAACTAAATGTAAACTTCACTGTCTTCAAGGGGCGTTCCATGAAAAGTCCACAATTTAGTATGTAATTTCTTACTGTGATGTCAGTTTGGAAGAATTTAGCCAACATTTCCCAGCCACTCCATAGCTGGACAAAATGAGCTACCACATGGTCATGTGATGTGGTGATGTGGCGGCACTGGGGCAAAAAAACACAAGGGTTTTTCAAAAAGTGTAAGACTATAGACCTATTTTCTAAACAATACAGGTAGTGCTGAGCAATATCTTTAATACAGTATACTGATAACAGTGTTGTTCTGTGATATTGACTTTCAGTTTTAGTGGTACTGATTGGTATTGAATACCGACCATGATAACATTATATTCCATACAATTGCAGCATCCTTATTGCCCAGCAAAGCAAATTGTTTTTTTTTTTTGTTTGTTTGTTTTTGTGCCTTTTACACATGGTATGCAGGACTGGACAACGTACGTCATTTGCTGGAGCTTCCAGTTGTGTTAAAGGAACATTTCAGTTCATTAAGTTTCCCATTGGTGTAATGTTAGGAGAAGGAAACCAGACAGAAAAATTCAATTACAACACACTATTTGGGGTTTATAGACCATCCTTTTAGCACAGACTACCAACAGTCAGCAAACATGGGTTTGATAACTTCAATAAAGAGGAATTCCACCTACTTTGCTAAATCATTCCTAATCCAGAGTGTTCTGGTGTGAAATGGTGCATTGTGCAGAATCTCTTTTACAGAATTTCATTTACTATGGTGGTGACAGGAGCCATGTTTGCTATCGAAAACAGCAAGTGAACCTACAGTTCTGAGTTTCTGTATGTTAATAATGGTTAAAAAAAAACCCTTCAGTCTTTATTTATTACTTTGCCTTACCAATCTCTGCTTTACCACTTCACCAGGAATGGATTTAAAAAATATGCTTTAGGCCAAAAGTCTATCTCAAAACTATTGGAAAACCCTGACATCAGGTAACATGTTTATAACCATTTCATGTGATCATTTACCGTAAGGTAGCTTTTAGTGCCATTAAAAGCTTTAGACGTCTGGTTCCTTGATTAAGCTACTACAATTCTGATACTTCATGATGCTTCAACTTAAAATTTGAAAAACTGGCACAATTCTCCTTTTATGTAAACTTAATTTCAATCTGATACTGTGACCCTGTGATATATTTAGAAAATATTGTGATATTAAATGTTATCAGTACTGGCCAACACTAAATACAGGTCATAACAGTTCAGTTTTTTTAGCACTGAATGCTCCTTGAATACTGTCACATTCACAAATACTTCAAAATGCAATGATACAGATCATCTAACTGATAGAATCTAAGTGTGGCTTCTTCTGTTTGGTTAGAACTGTTTCCTATACCAAACCAAACTAAAAAAGGGAGTAGAATTTAGCACCTGTTAATGTGTTATCTAATGAGATGATATGTAACTATGCATTCAAATATATTCATAACTGTTAAGTACACTTAAATTCAATCACAGCACAAGTCAGAAGAATGCAGATAACATTTTTTGTATAAACTGTAATTCCTTAATATGGCATAAGGGCTTTGTAATAAAGTTATTCAGTAGGTTAAAGCAGCTGGGACAAACAGCGCAAAACATCCAAGCCCAAGTCAATATGGTTCAAATTCCACACCAACCAAACAGAATACCAGTGTTTGACTGGGAGAGTGAGTGCAAATTCAACTTTTCCCTGTTAACTGATTACACAATATTCTGCCATAGAGTTTGAATATTAACCATTTTTTGGTGAGGCTGTCCTCAGCCACTCCTCTAAGCTTTCATTTAATGCTGTGCTCGGGTCAGGCAAGTCCAAAACCTGATGCTTCGGGTTATAAGCCTAGTCCAACTGAAACCATCACTCGTAAGGCAAAGAAGTGAGAGATGAAACAGAGACATGAACAATAACTGCTCCAAACATAATGGAAGAAAAAAAGAATTAAACAACAGATGAGAAACCGTCTGTTTTATTTTTTTCCTTCCTAGTTTGCTCATAGCCAGTTCTCTTCTAATTGCACAACAGGTCCAATTCTAATTAGCCTGCTTAGGAAGAAGCCAGCACATGCCGCCTTCTGAGAGGTCCAAGCCTGCCAGGAAATCTTTCCTAAAGGCTTCACAAAATATTTAAATGCTTCAACACACTCTGAGGAGGACACAAAAAGTAAGGGCATTCAAACTAGAAATGAGGCCTGTTACAATTATTACTTAATTATCTGATCACAGCTTAGCTTTTACTGTTACAGCTTACTGTTTTATCTTTCACAATCATATATTTACATTGCAACAAATAGAATGTGAATTGGGTGCATTTTCATCAGTTGGGCTGAGGTGAATACAAGTAAATAAAAGAAAGCAGAAAACTTACTGAGCCACATCATTGGGTGGGGGGGGGGTAGGGTTGGGGGTGCATACTTGACCTTTTGAATATTGATAAAGAGACTATTTATTTAATATAAATGATTAGCAACACTGCAGACATGGCACAACTTGTTTTGTTTAAGGTTAGGGTCAAATTGCGAAATGCATTGATCTAAAGCAAAGGACAATCACCTAATATTCTAAAGCCATTCTAGCACTAAAAATAGCATTACTAAAAATAAAAGTAAAAAGTATCCAGACACCCCTTCTAAGTAGTGATATCAGCTACTTACTTTAAGGTGTTTCTATTGTGCACCCAGCTTGTATAATCTCCATAGAAAATCACTGCCAATAGAATGGGACAGTCACCATGCTTGAAAAGCTGATCCCAGAAGAAATGCTAGATGAGCAGGTGTCTACAAATTTTTGGACATATTGTGTGTCTTGATTATTTCACTGTAAAGTATATTCAGTTTCTCTTTATCTCATGTCAAGAAATCTTTCAGGTCATTTTTTAATATAAAATCCTGGAAATATGTCCCATCTCTAATGAAATAATGGGCAAACTATGAGTTTCCTATGTTTATTGTTTCCTTATTTAGCTTCCCTGATGATCAGTCCTTGCTGGCTAAAGGTAATTAACACATAGATGCGTCTGGAGGCAACCCATAAATTGCTCGACTGCACTTTAAAAGCACTGTTCCTAGGGAGAATCAATGTAGGTCTTTTGCCTCGTAACTGAGCTCAGACACAGCAATGAATAACCAATGGGCAGGAGAAAAAGACTTCGGTGAAGCAGGAGAGAATCAGAGTTACAGGTTATATGAGGCCTTGGGGCTTACTGGGTGCATTCAGGACAGAGTATGAGTTGCAACTGACTTCTGAGGATTGGCTGTGAAGGACTGCCCAACCTGATTCAGTTAACTGTAAACAGTGTTATTCACTTTCCTCAAACAATGTGACAATCCACAATATAACACACTGCATAAAACTCTATCATAAATACACTATATGTCCAAAGGTATCCACACACTCATTTCCATTAGTAAATTCGGTTACTTCAATGTTAGTTTGGGTGATAACGTACATAATAACGTAGACAAATGATTATCATCTGCAGAATTCAAATTCAGTAACTAAATACCACATGTGAGCGTTACAGAGACTTACAGTTTACATTTTCTTTTATGGCAAAATGATTACCATATAACTACCAACTGGCCTGGCTTCTAATATTACTTAACCATTTATCATGATAACTATAGTCTGCATAGACAGCATGTAACACTGTTAGCTCCACATTCATTTGGTTGAAAACCAAAATATTGCCAAACTGGCATGATGAAGCTCTTCCATTTTGCTCTCTATTGGAGACCAGATCTCATGTACTGGAGGTTTTTTGTTTTATTTGCATGTTCCACAGCATTTTTGCCATTTTTTGGTTAGGTTCTGTTTGTACAGCCTATGTTTAAGCGCCATCGTTTCTACTGCATACATTTATTAACTAAACATAAACTGTACAAAGGAAATGGTTAAATAAAGATAGAACAATAAGAAATTATTACTGGCCCAAAGGTGCAGCCATTACTGATACAGGCAACAATTTGCGCACATGAAGCTTGCACAATCTCCATAGAAAAATACTGCCAATTGAATGGGGCACTCTGCTGCAGCCACACATGAGCCTAAGGCAGTGGTGTCCAATCTTATCCCAAAGGGCTGGTGCAGCTGCAGGTTTTCATACCAAACATGCAAAGCACTCTTGATTCTGCTTGTGCGATCAATTGGTCAGTCTTCAAAGAACTAATCCTGTGGGCTCCTGCTTTGTTGGAATGAAAACCTACAGCCACACCAGCCATTTGCGGATAAGTTTGGACACCATTGGCCTAAGGTCACTATACCCAATAAGAAAGTGTCTGCTAGAGGGGCATAAAGCCCCCCAGCACTGGGCTGTGGAGCAGTGGAACTGTGTTCTCTGGAGTGAGGGAGCTCCATCCAGGACCTTTGGGGTGAGCTGGGAGTGGAATCATTCAGCATCAGTACCTCACTGACCTCACTAACACTCCTGAGGCTGAATGCAATCAAATCCTCACAGCAATGTTCCAATATCTAGTGTGAAGCCTTCAGAGGGGAGAGGCCGATACTGCAGCAAAGGGGAACAACCTCCCTACTAACACCTCTGATTTCAGAAGAAGCGCTGAATGAGCAGCAGTTAGTGTATGTATGACCACTTGGTCACTATTTTGATCCAAACTTGATGTCTAATCAGTTCCATCAGACGGTGAATGATAGGCACAACCAACATCAGCAACATCTTGCTCACTGCTTTCATGTTCATGGTATTTTCCCCCTTATCATTAAAATCACTCAGTCGTTTTCTTTTCTTTTTCCATTACTCTTATGGTCTGAGGATGGAGCACTGCTGCCATGCCAGTTGGACTGAATTCAGCAATGTGGGAGCTAACCACACAAAAAGAACATTTTCTTCTTAAATATCTAGACTACTGGGGACTTTATAACATGGTGCTGTTTACCGCCACATCACTACATGATGTAGTAACAGTGAGGATGAGTTTATTCAACTACAGTCAAATTAAATGTGTGACAACATTTCCATGGAGGTGAAAACTTTATGAAAAAGAACCATAACAATAGTACAGGAATTTCTACAGGATTCCTACACTGTTAGAAATAATGGTACTGCGCAGGTACATTTTACATTCTCAAGGTACACACAATGTTAATGTACCCTCAAAGGCACAGCACTGGTTTTAAAGTCCAACTGTGTATCTTAAATATGTTTTTTTCTATTGAAAAAGTGCACATTTGTACCTTTTCATAACCTAATGTTTTAAAACAGAACACTAAAATAAAAAGCCTGGAGACGAGACGGGCTGTGTGGAGTCAATACAACTTAGATAATATCATTTCAATGGATTATGGTACAATTATGTTCTCTGACTAAAGGTACTGAGATGTACCCTCGAGGGCACCACCCCAGTGACAGTTTAGTATCTCATAGTTTCATAGTTATTTTAAGAGGTGCAAATATTGTATATATATGTGTGTATATACATATAAGCGGGGTTACCAGGGTTGGAATCCCCTCAGATTCTCCATCGAAAGGAAAGTGTAGTCCAGGACTATGCTTAATGCCTGCCCGGTCAGGCGACCATAGTTTTTTTGTGAGAGAAAGTCTAAACATGGCTTTGTCTACAATTCACATTTGACAGTGACAAAGTAGTCTATCTTTCACCAGTCCACCCTGAAAAACACACTTTCACTGAGTTTTCTCAACTTTTTGAGCAGCAGAAATGTGATTCTATCAGGACTATTCCTCAGAAACAGACCCAGCAGAAGCTGGAGAAAATGTACATGAACCCAACTGCTAAGAACTGCGAATGACACGATAACCACAAGTTAAATATCAGGTTAGACTGTTAGATTAGCACGTTTGTGGGGGCGTTTGCCCAAACTTACCCCTTCGCCCCAAAAGCACAGCGCCCAGAGAGTTAGCAACATCCACACGTTCCTCATTATTTCTCCTCACACGTCTCAGCAGCTCTGGGAAAGAAATGTTCCCTCACAGTCGCTGTGTTTTCGCTCTTCGCCGCTTCTTGAGGTGCCGAGTCTTTCTCTCGTGCTCAGATTTAATTCCAGCAGCGCAATTACAGCTCAGTTTATTACAGTCTGACGCCTTCGACGACGACCGCCTTCGTTTTTAGACAACTTTTCCTGAACTGGAGGTCTGCATTAATCAGATGCTGGAGCTCAGCGCGGCAGTGTAGAGCCCTGCCTCGTTCGGGTAGATCCGCAGCCCAGGGCAGCTCGACAGAGGATGAGAGAGTGAAGCGAGGCAGGGGCAGTCTGACGAGGGGGGGGCGGGGGTGGGCTGCTGCGTCAGGACTGCCGCGCGCTTTAGTGTGGAAGGAGGCCTGGTCCCAGTGTAGGAGATCACCATTAAAGGGCCCATATCAAGGAAAACCAACATTTTCTGGCTTTCTTTTTTTAATGAGTGTGGTGTAGCATGTAAACACTGTTTAAGTTTGAAAACGCTCACAAAAGCTGACAAAAACATGCTGAAACATGCAAAACAGCCCATTTTGAATTCACTGTTTTTATGTTGTCACAAAAAACAATGTATTTACATACATCCATGTATAAGAGCAGATTTAACACACACTGTTTTTTGAATGAGGCACAATACAGGACATTTAATCAGAACAAATGTCACTTAAATATATCAATTTAAATAAGTACAGTAACTATAATAGCTTGTTTAATTCTAAGGTATGAATAGAGGTTGGGAAGAGTCATGTAAAATGAATTATGACTGCTTTTGGTACATAAATCCACACAAACTTCATAAATTAATCTCTGGAGAGAAAATGCCTTTAAAAAATAAAAACCCAATAAATACCTATAGAGATAAATAAATAACCTAAATACAACTTGGGATAACGACATAGATTAAAGATTATTTTTATAATTTTTCCCCTGAGGTCTAGTTATATCATTTGTGTGGTTTTATTTACCAAAAGTATTTATAACTCATTTTTACATGATAAGTTTCCTACCTCTCCTTGTCCCGTAGAATTAAACAGGCTGTTTTTGTTACTGTGCATTTAAGACTGATATACATAAATGAGCTCTGGTCTGTTTGGCTGCTCTGTATTTGTGCCTCATTTAAAAAACACTCAGAGCTGAAAGACTTTTTAACTTCAGTGTGAAGTGGGGAGGAGGGCACTAAACTGCTGTAGACTGAATAGGTGGATATATGTAAATGCAGTAGTTTTTGTGACATCACAGAAACAATTAAGTCAAAACAGGCTGTTTTTGTAGCTTAGTTTCTGTGTTAGGACTAGGCGAGTGAGCTTTGACAATGTTTACATATTACTTCAAACACTTTTATGTATAAAAAGTGAGGGCTTTCCATGATATGTGCCCTTTAACTTAAGCCTGTCAGATATTTACTTATATAATTCAAATAATAGCCATGCACAGAGGAGAAGTATTTCCATGACATGTCCTTTGAAGGTGCAAAAATATTAACTATGGGATAAGACATTTCTCACCCTAGCTTCAGCAAATGTAGTAAAATAGTATTATTCTACAATTGTGTCACTGATGGACACAGCAAGTTTTCTGTCCAGGCTTAGATAATGCCTATACTTTATATTTGGGGACAAAAAATTCATACTGTAGGACCTCAACCTAAACAATTCAAGCCTTAACCTAAGTTTGCTGTTTGCAAGACCGCAGAGTAAAACAAGAATTGTATTCATGGCGTATGTGTCCCTCTGCTGGGCAAACTCTGCATTACAAATTCTCAGGGCCTGTTCATGAAGTTTCTCAGAGCAAGAGTGCTGGTCTAGTATAAAACCTGTCTCTTATTTGTGATGATCTTACTGACAGGGACAGATCCTAGATCAGTACTCCTACTCTGAGAAGCTTTAGAAATACAGGCCCAGGACTGTCCAGCCAAAACATGAACATTTAACAAATCATTTAGGGTTTTTACAACACCACTCAAAAGCAGAGAATCAGTGTCCATTTAAATGTTTTATTTTTAAAATGATGTAGCCATTAGCATGGGTCTTCCATTCTTCATAGCATATATACACAGAAGCAGCAGAACATGACAACAGATGATACAACATATCTCAATGTGAATAAGAGGTAAGCACTGTGTGTCTCTAAAATCACAGTCATGATCATGACAGAGTGAGTAGCACAGAACACTGTCAACCAAACTCAGTGTGACAAATGTAACAATAAAAAAATGATACCTGCTTAGTTACCCATACAGTGAGTAAACAAAATGGACACACAAAAATTAAGAGGTGGTTCACCTTCTGTCTTCAAAATGTGCATAATGTGCCATATATTGTTTGAATAATTTACGATGGTACACCAGAAATGTCAAGTACAATATGATGCAGTAAGGAACAGTGTTGATTTTAAGGTTTCAAGTAGCATCATAAATATTACTATAAAACTAAAGTTGTGTCTATGAGGGAACCATTTCTCTCAACCTCAACATTCAAAGCTTAGCCTGTTGCCTTTTAACTGAAATGTTAGTGCTTGAAACATTTCATTTGGTGTTCCTATTATTTTGCTTTTCCCCTTGCATATTAGCATAAAATCACTCTCAATCAGTTAACAATACATTTACTGAAGCAAACTGTACTGTTAACAGAAAGTGCCCAGAAAAAGGGAAAGAAAGAAAGAGAAAGAGAGAAAGAGAGAGAGAGAGAGAGAGAGAGAGATGCTGTGGTCACACTATCATCTTACTCCAGGTTTTATCTCTGTCCCTTTTAAGGTGCTGATCTGGTTTTTCCTCCAAACAGGCGGGATCTGTGAGAGAAAGATAACGAAGCCTGTATTACGGTGACTTTGAAAAGCAGAAGGACAAAGGCAGCATTTGAACAAGAAAATAATGTTAAGTCGTCTTCATTTTATGGCAGCTTTGTATTTCATATCAGAATAATATCACAAACAAAAGACCTACACTGCCATTCAGAATTTCTGACAACCTTCATAAAGATGAACAAAAATGCCCATTGGAGCTGCATTACAAATTACTAAAAGCAAAACAGTCAAGAAGTACATTAACTTCAAGTTGTTTTAAATGGATGCCAACCACTAATTTTACTTGAGTCCCACATATGAACATTGGGAAAGGGAAAAATCATTAATCATGCAGATGTAGTAAGGTAGGGGTATAGACAAAAAAACTGATGTACCTGACAACATATCAACACAACAAGTGGCTAATATAAAGCTGGGCCATGCCTTCAGTCACATGACCACTCAGGGGTTCAGGTTTTTCTATGCTCCTTAAACCAGGTTCATTTGAGAGTGTGCCACAAAGCTCATCTTTTTGTGGAAATTGGAGTAGATTTAATTTTTGGGAAATTTAAGTTTATGCAGTTTTGGTGTGTTAAACAATTACCCAGTTTAGCACTATCCCTGTCAACTTGGGTCCATTGCTCCTCTTTGACCCTGTTTCTGCTGACGTGTAAAACAATTATATACCTCCTTTTCTTATTCTTATTCGCCTCGTTATGCCTTGTAAGTGTAAATGACTCTTTGTAAGTGATAAATGAAAATAATTAGAAATCTGCCACAAACAGTGAGAAGGATAGAACAAAGATAATCAACAAAGACTACACTGGCGATTTGTATACATCAATGGGATAATGAGCTCATGAATTCTTCAAAAAATAAAAAATTGCTTCCACTTGCATGCCAATAAGCTATTTCAAAGGCTTAGTGTAAGAACCTTCCACTCATCAAATCACAGACAAGCACTAAAAATTTCTGTATTGAAACTGGACTCTGACATCAACTTAGACCAAAATAGAGCCTTCTGGCAACAAACACTTCAAGAGGGCTCAGCCAAAAAAAAGAATGGGGATAATTATGTAGAAAGGAGCTTTTAAAACAACACACAGTATGGTGATGAATATGTTGCCAGGCTCAGGAAAATTTATTGGGATATATTGCTGCATGGATTCTGCCACAGTCTGGGACATTTTACAGTAAAATCTGACTGAATGAGTCTACCAGGAAAGATCTGGAGACATTCTGTTTTGAGTAATAGTTTCAGATGCCTTGCAATGCGCTCTCTCTGGTGTGGAACATAAGATGTATTCTGTATTTACTGGAGGTGGAGATGTGGGCTCCAAGTGTCGTCCCAGGAAGGACAGCAAACGTCTCCAGATAAGGCCACTGCCTAGGAACATAAATCCAGTCACCAACCAAAACACACGTGGATCCTACACACACAAACACAGACAGATACAAGGGAACGTGTCACATTCATAGTCCATGGACAACCCAAAAACTCAAAAATACAACTATTGTAATGGTTTAAACTATGGCCACTGTATTAGTAAAAAAGAGGAATTAAGCTGAGCTACATACTGGACCACACTGAACACAAAGACTTATAATCTACTGACTTCATGAGATATCATCTGGTAGGTCACATAAAGCAAGCATGGATCAAACTAATATATATAACATTTTATTCCATCAAAGAATGTACTTACTTCTTCAAAGGAGGACTCCAAATTCATGCCAAAGGCCACACCCATCAGGCCAAATAAGGACAGGGAGAAGGTTCCCATTGTGAGCTGGAGGTTCAGGCGCATCATCACATTTCGATGACTAGTGCAAATTCACAAATAGAGAGACAATAATAGGGTCTGCTATCTCACTGTGGTATCAGAGCTAAATGTCAGAACTATGCAGATGCCTCCTCCACCAAACATCTCTATAGTGCTAGCAGTGGTTTCAAAGGAGAATGGACAGGTAAAAGAAGTACACAGACTACATGGAGTTGCTGTTACTTGATAGGCATCCATACTTAGTGGCCAAGATGGAATAGGTGAATAAAGACACTTTAAATATAAGCCTATGGCTAAAAAAAAAAATGGAAAAACAAGAAATATGATCCAAAACATTCAAAATTACATTGCTCTTGCTGCCAATTTACCATGACAACCACAAAAAACATCCCGCCTACAGCAACTTCAAAACAAGAAATCATTGCTCAAAACATCCTAACTGAGCTCTGGTTATTTTCATAAGTTTCATTACTGATTAGTATTTGCAAGTGGCATTTGCATATTATGGTAAATGGCATTTATATATTGCAGGTACCTGTCCAGATTGATGAAGATGACACTCTCTGAGTCATCAATAAGCCCCTTCAGCTCCCGTGTTTTATTTCCAAGCTCCTCAGCCTGCATAAAATAATTCTCCAGGAGCAACTCCATCTCGTGAGCATGATCTATGCCTAAACTGCTCTGCTCACTGCCTCCACACATAATAAAATTCAGACAGACAGACAGACAGACAGAAATGAATGGAAAAATTAGAAAAAACAAAAGAAAGAATAAAAGCAATAAAAATGGCATAAGTATATCTGGGCTGCAAATAACAATTCTTTCTACAACCATTTAATCTGTATTGACCACTATTCTTTTAAGCGAGCCAATACACTGTCTATCATTTCTAAAGAGGGCACTGATTTAACACCAATCATCTGCATTAGGTCGATATCAGAAGAAAATGCTGGAACCAAAATTGGAAAGAAAAAAAGAATGAATCCGATCCAGTCCTGTAACAAATCTATCCTGAAATAGCACACACTCGTACTGTGTGATGTGATGTTGGTTGTGTGTTTCTTTGTGAGGGGTAATAGAGTAGTTTAAGCATGATAGCCTACTTTCAGATAGTCATCTTAAGTGAAGTAGTTCATTAAAGTAGCTCATTTTAAAACTTTGTGGTTTTTAAAGAAAAATACTGGAGAAGTATTAATATCAGACAATGCTCATGGATTCAGTACTTATAAAAGTGGTATTGTGTGACCTCTAGCTGTTCCATCTTATTTTGTCCCTCTTTGTTGTCTCTATTTCAGTTCTTGCAACAATTTCATCTGGTTCATTATGGTAGAACAAAACAACAGAAGTCATATTGCCCCCAACACATCCTGTATCTTATTAGGCTATTGCTCTGTCACTAGCTTAGCAGCAGTTTAGTCTCAGTTTAGCACCGGTAACTTCAGGGGTTTAACATGCAGCTGCACATTAAATTAAACCTGATTGCTCTGTCAAAACAAGCACAATTCTTCCTAATCCACCGCTAAACTTCCACTAAACCGGGGTGTACTGTCAAATTACACCACAATCAGCTGAAGTAAAACAAAACAGTGCATAACAAGGTCATATTTTGCTACATAAAAGCTTTCAAATAATTATTTTATTTTTAATATAACAATCCAAACATTAAAACTGTCTTCCTTCAGTTAATTTACACTTAGCACAGAGCACACAATAACAATAAATAAATTTGTATTTCAGGCCTAACCTAGAACAGCAATGTAAATTACCCAAAGTCTGTGCATGTCACTGAGCCTAACTGTGTACAGTGCTGTGTCTTTTATTTCCATTATGCTAGTCATAATTTAAAATGCATCAACTAAAACTGCGTATCAACTCACTCAAACATGTATCCATGGTAGGTATTTTTTAAAAATGATTAGCTGACATGAAGGTGAATGACACTGAGTGAGTCCAATGACTCACATTCACTGGAGTGCTGCCTGTAAAGCAAGGTGACCCTCCACACCTGTACCTGCGGACACCTCTCTGAAGGCCCAATTCAGCCGCAGAGCCATCATTCAACAGAAGCCACAAGCGCGTTGCTGCTCTGAAAGGGCTTTCTACTTTGCTTGCCTCACCATCGGACTGCAAACAAGCTCACAGAGGGCAAACATCACTGTCGCTTGTGCAATACTCCACAATCTGACTGGGAGGAGCCATGTGTAGCAGCACAAGTAGCAGCACAGCTGTCTGACTTTAAAACTGCACACCGACCCCATACTGAAGATACTGTGGGCAATGCATTCTGTTTAGCTTTGCAAACCATATTGAATTGTTCAGCGTGGCAAGAGCACTATTTTTCTTCTTTCTTTCTGTTGTGGGGGGTGTCTGCTGCAGTATCCTTTGGAATAGTAATAGCCTAATCAAGACTGCAATGATCAATGTTTCCTCTAGTTAAGTGTGCTACCTTAACACGTTAAGCAATACAGCATTAAATTAAAACATGTCATCAACTCCACATAACATTACAACAGAAGATGTAAGGGCCCAGTTATGGAATATTAAAATATCTGAGCTGAATACATGTTTCAATTACAATAATTTTGTTTTAAGTATAAAATTAAATTAAATTAAAAAATGAGTATGACAAATATTTCACCTACAACACACGGGGGTCGGTCCACTTGGTAAGACACAGCTCCTCAATCAACTCATCCTCATCCAGGATTTTCAGCAGGCTGTCCTTAAATACTTTTATGTCAGTCTCCAGTTCAGAAAGGCTACAGGAGAATTCAGTTGGTGTTAAAGGGGTTTAGAGTTACATTTAAACAGCGAGCTCATATGTTTAAAATCAGACCCAAATATGTATAGATAAGTTACAAGTTCATGATCAGCTGTTGAAAAGCATTCAGATGTGATACAAATTCAAATGATCAGACTGTACGAGCTCACATGTGATTTGACAACTTGAGTCTAAATTAGGTTTAGAGTATGAGGAAAAACACACTTTTATTACAAAGAGATGGTGAGGTTTTTTTTTCCTGACCAACCTCTTACTGTTGAGTAGAAGCATGTGTAGTTTACTGCGGTCTGCTGACAGAAGCTTCGGGTCCACTAATGACTCCAGACAGTCCAGGATTTGAGGCTGAACTTCATTTAACCTTGCTCGGAGTGTGTTTATCTGTACCAGAACACATAAACGCGTTCTTCATTCACCACTTCTTGAACCTCAGAATTTAGAGAATTCTGAACAAAGGTGCTAACAATAAACACTGCTTCAACATATGACTGTACAATATGGAAATATACCATATATAAATAAGTTCAGCAAATAAACAGTAACTGTGCATAAGTGCTCTCTGTAGGGGATGTGCCAAATTATTTTCATTTAGAAAATCAACAAAACACGTAACTAAACCAGGGGTGCCCAAACCTTTGCATACAGCTGTATAAATGAAAATGAGATGGTAATTCCCTTCTGACAAAACCTTTCTATGAGATCTACTTGCTTGCTTATCAGGAGTGCTGCAACTAACACTTACTTCACTAATTTACCTGATCTATTACTAAAACTATTCAATTAATTGACTAATCAACCCATTATGCCTTCTACTGTTCACTTTGCCCCATCACACTATCATTCAAAGTTCTGTCTGTGCAACAGGTGAGTGTTCTTTCACGGTGCATCCATACTGCATCCATATCACCTCACTTGCTATCTGTCAGAAAGACTGCATGTATCATGTGAACATTATAAAGTATTATAGAGTGTTTTTATTTTTAAGAAAACAATGTATTAACTTCCCCCCCCATAATCAGCATAACTGACGACTTATCGACTTAATCAACTAAACATTGCAGCACTACTTATCAGTGATCTATTTACTGAACTAAGATAGCAGATGTTCAGCTTTACCCTGTGCTGCAGAATGGCCTCCAAGGCTCTGAACTCAAAAGGTAGTGAGTAAGTGGCCAAGGCTCCATCTCCTGCTAACTGGGGCCCCAGGTCCAAAACCAGCCACTTCTCCAGACCCAGTCCACGAAAATCTAGCACCAGCAAACAGTCTGGAGTAACTACAGCTTTCAGGGACTGTCGACAAAAAAAAAAACTTGTTTGGTTGAAGATGGGTAAGAGATATAAAGAGAAATATTATACTGATTACCAACATTAGATGTGTCCCTGTTACAGGTATATATGAGTGCGCGACCAAGAGTGCAGCTCTTCGTAAAATGATCTAGTATTTCTCTTCAACAAACAACAATGATATGCATCATAAGCCAGCAAAACACTTGGAATATAAGAACATATTACATACCTCCATGCGAATAATGATCGTATTGTTTCGTGATGTAATGCTGGTGAGGTGCTGGAATCTCAAGTCTCTTGCCTGCAAGCCAAGTTCCTGATAGAACTCTGTTTTCTTTTTCTCTGTGGAAAATGGACAAATGAGACACAACATGCCTTATGTCCAACAAAACCACTGCCACATTTCATCTGGGCGTGCATGAATGATGAAACTCACCAAATGAAGTGACATTCCCGTCTGGCTCAAATTTCATCTGTTAAGCAAAACAGTCTTTAAGCACCAATGGATATATAATTTGTCAGGTGCCAAGTGCATCAAACCTCTTAGAGTTAGGATTATATCTGCCTTTGCCTTTTTTTATTAAAGAGCCAATATCATAGAAAACAGATTCCTCAAATAAAATAAAATAGTTGGATGTATAATATGTAAACATTGTCTCAAAATGTGACATACACTGCCCAGTCCATACACTCCATGTACAGAAACTGAGCTGCCAAAACAGCCCGTTTTGAATTCATTGTTTTTGTGATGTCACAAAAACCAATGTATTTACATTCACTATATGGACAAAATTATTGGGACACCTACACGTTACACCTACAGAATTTTTAATTTTATTCCATCCCATCTTAAATCCATTGGCATTACTATGGAGTTGATCCCCCTCTGCTGGGAAGGCTTTCCACAAGATTTTGGAGAGTGTCTGTGGGGATTTTTGCTTCTTCTAGAAGAGCATTTGTGAAGTCAGACACAGATGTTAGACGAGAGGGCCTGGCCTGCATTCTCCGCTCTAATTTATCCCAAAGGTGTGCAGTGGGGTTGAGGTCAGGGCTCTGTGCGGGCCAGTCAAGTTCTTTACGTGGTCCGCCTCTTTGTGGCTGAGTAGCTGTGGTTCCTAAACGCTTCCACATTTCAATTACACCGCTCACAGTCGTGGAATATCTAGGAGTGTAGTCTGTAAAGGCAGACTGCATAACTGCGTGCTTAATTTTATACACCTGTGGCACAGGACTGAATGAAACACCTGAATTTAACGATTAAGACGTGTGTCCCAATGCTTTTGCCTATATAGTTTATATCGACCTATCCAGCCTTAAGCAAATTAGTTCTGCCCAATCACAGTGAAGTTAAACAGCCTGTTTGACTCTAAAGGATAAAAGAAGGTAGGAAAATTATCAGGTAGGAATGAATTATGACTGTTTCTGATACATAAAACAATTTAAGTGTTGTGAGTGCACTTCAGAGAAAAACAGAAATAAAAAATACAAGAAAAACGTAAGATAGAGTCACTTTGATATGATTATTTGGATAGAGAGAGGTTTTCAGATAAGCACTTTTACAGTGCGGCAATATATATCATTGCTGTAACAGGCTCAGATCTTGGTACTCTTCTGGTGTAGCAGAAAACCATGCGGGCCTAAATACACCAGTGTTGCCATAACAACAGGCGTTTCTGTATTTACACAGTTATTATGCAGTTTTGTTAAACTTTCATGTGTTTTGGGCAAAAACTTGTAATAGCCTTATGCAGGTACACTCAAGGGCAGAACAATATGATTTTGCTTCCCTGACCCCTGGGCACCACCACCCTGCCTAGACACTTTGTGAGCTTACCACAACAAATTCAGGGGCCACACTGGACAGCGCCGCTGCATGGGAAGCATCTGTAACTCTGCCACGACAGAAAAGAGCTGAAATGATTTTGAGAGGGGGAATGAGTTTGAGTGCATGTTCAATTTTATTTTTACAATTGCTTTTCATTTTCCAGCAACAGAAAAAACACAGGACCTCATCACACCCAGGAACTATAAACTGCTTATGCCAGAAAGTACATGTATAATATCACTGTTTTTGCCCCCACATAATATTCCTGTCATACTGCATTATAGTAATAAACAACACTTGTGTAGTATTGTACAGTAAACGTGAGAGTAGCGGACTGAATTTACTATTACATTCATGAAGGAATCCTGCAGAAATTCTTGTAGTATTAATAGTTCATTTTCATAAGGGTTGCTTCGCATCTTTGCATCAGTTCCCGTACTACTTTTGCATTTGTCTAGGGGTGGGCAACATGACAATATTTATCATTATTGTGATAGATTATGTCATAATACACTTATCCACAGTGTGCTCGGAAATCGTCAGTGCATAAAGAACACAAACGTCATGTTTCATTACAAAGACAGCATAACTCGCCCTGCTTAGTGCAGCACAGTGTTTCAAACACTGAACAAAAATCATTGTACTCATAGTATTAATAGTATTTTTTTATTTAAAAAATTGGCATTACTGGTTCTTTTTCAGTTTTATTTTACCAAACTACAGAAAAATAAAGACTACTGTGATTCATATCGTCCATCATGAAAACGTCTTGCCCAAGTTTTGCGGTGTTATTTTTGCCATATTGTCCACCTTACATTTGTCACATAGCTAAGAGTTTAAAAAGAGTAAACACACTCCATAAGGATAAATAAAACGTTATTTTTACTACACACAGTAAATGAAAACAAGATTTAGTAATTTTATTTCACTTTTCCCACATTTATAAATAAAGTACTTTATTTCTTTTGTTTTACATGGATAAGAACAATACTGAGGAGCACTTCTTGAAATAAGTGCTCCACTGAAAAAAATATAGAAACCATTAACAGCATTGAAGTTTCTGTTGGTTCCTGTTGGTGTCCAAATAGTCAGTAATGGTATTTAGTGTTTTTCCTGATGGGTTGATTTCACAATGTAAAGGATTCTAATGGTTTAACAGGTGTTCAGGAACTGATCGCAGATGCATTTGATATTTTCTTAACGTGATCTAAAGTCGTCTGACAGGAAACTAAGAGTCTTTAATGGTAACTATTAAATCAACTCCCATTAGAAAGCAAAACCATCAGGTGTCAGCCTTAATGGTTCTGATGGTCTTTTTTCAGCAGGGTGGGACACTTTCTAGCACTGGTTATTTGTATTTGTGTAGTGTGTTCTGAAGGGCAACACTTACAGCTGTGTTTGAGTGCCTCTCCTGGACCGACACCGCGGTGTTTTCCTCCCCACACTAACGGTGAATGTCGAACAGACAGAGGACGCGTGAAAGGTGATCTTAACCTCTTTAACGTGAAAGTTCTCCGGGTCCAACATCTCGTAGACACTGTCAGCGGATTCTCACGACACAAAAACCTCACACACGCCTCCATTGTAGCCAAACAAGGAGACAACCCCTTAGTTTTGCTACGACATGTTAGATACTGCGGAGAACTCCACAAGTTTCGAAGTCACTTATAAGCGGGTTGTAATGAAAATCAAGCCAGTTTGCTTCAACTTTGTCAAAGTTTTGGTTGTTGTATTTGTAACTGTAAACGACGAGAGAGGCGAACAGATAGGGTGAATACCGTTTCCTGTGAGAAAGATGAGAAAGAGTGGGCTAAATGTCTTTAGCTAACGTGTTAGCTTGTATAATGACACACAAAAAGTGGAAACGAGCGCCTTAATATACTACTGCGAGTGACTCGCTCGGCTCAGTCCATGCGGTGTGTAAGGTGAAACTCTCCTAAACACCATTCATCTGTCCACAGTACGAGTTTCTTCGGTTTCCAGAGAGAAGGTAGTGAAATGTTTTTCTGAGGAAGGTGCTGAAGCTGACCAGCATGCACCGGGGCTCAGATAACCGTTTAACCCATCGACGCCCAACCAGAGCCGGATTAAAGGGCGCCAGAGGGCGCCGCGCCGCGAGCGGGTGCTCAATGAAGGGGGGAGAATGGAGCTGAACTGCTGAAAGTTAAAAGTTATTAAGTTAAAATAGTTTTTAAACATTTGTTCAGGACCTTGATTAATTTTAGAAATAAGAAGAATGTATTTCACTAAAAATATTTGCCTGTAATGTTTTCTTATTAATTTTTTAACAATACGTTTAGAGTAGTAGTACGCTAGCATTACCAAAGAACTTGTAGAGAGAGAATTACCACTCTGTAATGTCCTCCGGGTTTCTCAAACGCTAGAGGGCGCTCCCGAGTGAGTCCAAAATGAATGAGTTAAGAAGGGGCATTTGAGCAAAATCGTAGTTTATAAATGCTTAAACATTTTTAATGTAAAAGGATGCATCCATTTCCCGAACACAGAGTAGCAAAAACATTTTAACACTGCTGTTATATTTTTAAGAGGTTTTAAACTCGAGTTATAGGAGTTTAAAACGGCACCTCATGTACGTTCATGACGTCTGTGAGCGCGAACAGCCAATGAACTGCTCCGCTCGCCAACCAATCAGCACTCACTAGCAGTAATGCCAGCCAGAGCTTGTTTACATTAAAAATGCATTTATAAACTATGATCAACCCATTCATTTTGGACTCGCTCGGGAGTGCCCTCTAGCGTTTGAGAAACCCGGAAGACATTGCAGAGTGGTAATTCCCCTCTCTACAAGTTCTCTGTGCCAGCGTCCTGCTGCCCAAAACCTGTTTGCTGTAGAAAAAAGGAAATATATAGGTAAGATTTCTTTGCTTTTTTAGTGAAATTCATTCTTCTGCTTTCTAAAATTAAAGGAAGGTTCTGGGCAAGTGATTTGAAACTATTTTAGCTTTTCAGTTTTTAGCTGTTGAGCTTAATTTACTCTAATTACGTTACTGCTACTGAGTGCTGACTGGTTAGCATTATTGCAACTGAGTACTGAGTGGTCGGCACGACTGCTGATTGGTTGGCATTACTGCTACTGAGTGCCGATTGGTTGGCATTACTGCTACTGAGTGCTGATTGGTTAGCATGAGTGCTGATTGTCTGGCATTACTGCTACTGAGTACTGATTGGTTGGCATGACTACTACTGAGTACTGATTTGTTGGCATTGCTGATACTTAGGGCTGATTGGTTAGCATTACTTCTACTGAGTGTGGATTGGTCAGCATTACTACTACTGAGTACTGATTGGTTAGCATTACTGCTACTGAGTAAAACATGCTATTGGTTAGTATGAATGCTAATGGTATGCAATCTAGCAGTTTTTTATTACATCATTTCCATACTTGTATTCACAATAAAATTAGATTTTTTTGTTGTTTTTTTTTTATTTAAATAAAAGTCCCATTTGACCAAGAGACTTTTTTTTATTTGAAAAGTTAAGTGATAAACTCACTTCTTAGCTGTATGTTTTAATCGAGTTCTCCATATTTGTGCTTGGCTATAAGCTCAGAGAACATGACCAAAGGAAATGTAAAATTTCAGACAGAGACTTTAACGGGTTAACGCGTGGTGCGCTGAACTGTACTGAGCTGGAAAGACCGTAATCTCCGGACTACAGGGGCCCCAGAAACGGAGCTGTCCGCCCAGATAAACTGGAAACAGCTAGACGTGATTATCAGACACACTGATTATCTAACGACATGTCCGTGAATAAGATATTTAAAGAAGCTGGTCGTGAGTGAGATTTAGTGATATATTCTTTGTTGCAGGCGTTTCTGCAGTGCGCTGCGTGCAGGCTGGGCGCAGTGGTGGAGACGCCCTCCTGTCACTGAGTGTAAGTGCAGTTCAGTGCTGCTCTGCTACTCGGATCAGTGATGCTGGGCTCCAAATGGACGCTCTTCGTCTCCAGAGAGAGAATCAGCTGAAGCTGGTAGGGAGCCAGTGATGCTACGCGGTTAGATCTCAGCGTTTGAGGACCGTTTTGTAAGATCCTGCGCAGGTTTTGTTTCATTTTTCTTGAAACAAAAATGTTTCCTTCGTGCTATTCCAAGCCCAAGAATGGGTCTCAGTTTAAGATGTCTTACACGAAAGTGATATTTGGGGTGTTGGTCGTCTATGTGCTCCATACGTGCTGGGCCATTTATGGCTTCGTGCACACGAAACCGTGTGACCCAGCAAAAGGAGATGACTGCGTTACATCTTACCTCAGCGGCAAACCTCGACTGCAGGTGAGGGAATATTACAGACACTCAGACAAGCAGCGGATCAGTTCATTTTTGTATTTGTTAAGCTATTGCGTGTCTTATAATGTAAGCCCATTTTTCTGAATTTAAAAGCTCAGCATGTATTCGAGCCTGGACCCCAGTGACGAGGCTGCACACAACCTCCTGCTCAGAGTGGACAAATTCGAAATTCATTCCAAGCTTGAAAGGCAAGTTACTCCTCGTAAGTAAATGCAAGAACACTCGGGTGTTTTAGGTTGCTCTAGGATGGATATTCGAGCAATTCATTCATATCATGCCAACACTTGATTGAATGAATGATTCTGTGTGTTTTATAACAACAACAACAACAACAACAACAATTATAATAATAATAATAATTAGACAACAAGCATACTAGATCTTGAAGTCTGAAAATCTGAGACATTAAAGTATAATTCCACCAATGTTCCAAAATCTCTTCATAGTTCAGTAGTTGAGAGGTAATTTGTCATTCAGAGTGGTTTTAAGTAATATTGATCAATGTGGAGAAATGTACCACCTCCTATTTCTTTACAGTGGTGGTAATAGGAACCAGGGGTCCTGATGACTACAACACAAATATAGCCATTTCATTAACTATCCAGAATGACTCGTGACCCTACACATGAGGTCTGAGTCTTATATGTGATGTTGATAATGGTACATTTGAAAAAGATAAAAAAAGTTTGCCTCAGAACACCCTGCATGTATCCCTCCACCAATTCCAGAGCAGGTAATCGGGAGAGACGGGAGAATTTCTAGTGGGCCAGTTACTGTGAGCTAATGTATAATCTCACACATGTAAGTACAAGAATGCTCACGCAAAAGATTAATGTTACATCCAAGTGTATATCTGTTCAACCAGTGGCCCACTAAGATACAGGCCTAGCTTGCTGATTGATTCTTATACAATGATAGAGATCAGATGAAGTTGAAGTTAGCTTCTTTTTCTCATTTCCCGTTCCACCTTAAATGATATAGCAGTTGCGTTCAGATGTTTGTACGCATGCTAGCGTGTAATTGCTGAACTATTTAAGGTGAAATACACATTCAAATAAGAAGCTAACATCAACCTTATGAGATTATTCAGTGAGTGTGTGTCTGTGAAGCTGGCCACAGTATCATCTGGTGCAGATTGATCCCAAGCCCATCCAATGAAGTGGTAAAAGAATATTCATTAAACCAAATTTTTTAAGATTCGTTATTAGCGCACGACTGTAGAGGTGGTTTGTGTGTTTGTGTATATATATGTGGTGCTTATCCACTTATTGTATTTTATGTATGTTCATAACCTTTTCTTGTGATTTGTGAGGGAAAGAGATGGTTGTCTGGTTCCTGTCACCACTACTGTGAACAATTCTGACTCTAAGTTTCTCTAGAATAGAGTATTACACATCAAACCACTCTGAATGACTTTGTTTACATCTTAACCATTCAATAATGCAGAGGTTTTGAAAAATCAATTGAATTCCATTTTAACTATTTTTGCGTGGGCCTGAGAGATTATTAGATGAAATCGACCACTTTATACTCTGAAGAAGGCCTCCTCTCCATATTGCATGTTTCATGATACATTGCTGTTTACCATTTCCTGGAAACAGGAAGGTCAGCGTGTCTTTGCCTGAACTGACCCATAAGAACGGGACCCTCCATGCTGTGGTGTTTGTGCACAAGAGTGGAGTATCTCCATGGAAGGATAGTAAACATGTGCGACTCGTGGCCCGCCTCACCTCTCAGATGCTTCCTCTTCCTCCTGTGGGCAGTGTCAGCTCTGCTAGAGACTCTGAGAAGGTAAAACTGTAGTATATTTGTGATGTTAACCGAGGCTTCATTGCTGTTTGACACAAATTTGATACATGAGGCTTGCTTTGTTACACATAGAAGTAGAGCTGTATAACATATTAATTGTTAATTGTTATCATAATTCTGGCCGATTCTGCAGAAGGCCTCAATATGAAAATAAACAATCTAACAAAGTACATTTGTAAAATTGTGTCGTAGGGGTGTCATGCATATTAATTTCATGAGACAGTACACACTGTGGATCGAATACAGTTTGATCTAATGCTATACATGTTGGCATTCTTGTGAGACAGAAAACCTATGTTATTACAGACAATGAAAATCCTTAAAGTTACTCTATGTATGTTTTGGGGATTTAGAGACCTCTCTGGTGGAAATGTATAATTGCATGCAACATGCAAAAGAACATCTTGCGGCGTTGGTTGTATTTCGGACCCCTTCTCTGAGTGGGTGAATCTGATGATTGTGAGCATGTTGAAAGGGTATACAAAGAGAACTCGGTCAAAACTTGGTGAATAGCATGTTTTCTGCAGATGTAAGTGAATTATCTGTTATTGTCATCATATCTTCATTAGTATAATGTTGATTTTGCATTTAGGATGAAAACATCACACCAGGCCTTCTTTTTGAGATCACGCGTGTGACATTTATACATAAAGACTCATGACATGGTCCAAAAAATGTCCACCAAATATGACCTGGCGCCTTTGATTTTTAAATGATTATATCAGGCTTTACAGAGTGACTCACAGCAGCACACACACCATATTTTAGCATGTTTATTTTCTTCTGACTGAGTAATACTACTTCTTTTAAATCTTACATAGTGCAGCTTTAACTGAGCTGAAACTGATGTTGATGCTGAATAATTAAGACTAATATTATGTCAGTGGTACTAAACCCTTTCTCTGTTGGCTCCAGGGGACAGGAAACCAAAGGCCTGTTTTATACTGGAAATCACGCATTACTCTAAACATGATGACGGAGGACTTCACTTTTAATAATGCTGCAGTACCCAGTGACCTGCGGAGATACATGAAAATGTGAGTTCCTTACACTATATTTCAGACACCCCTTCTAATTAGTAAATTCAGATACTATAAGGTGCCCCATTGCTGTTAAATTGAGCAGACACAGCTTGTATAATTTCCATAGAAAAATATTATCAATAGAATGTGATGCTCTGAAGCAGCTGCATCTGAGCCTAAAGTCACCATGTCTCAGTGCCAACTGTCGGCTAGAGGGGTATAAAGCCTCCCAGCACTGGGCTGTGGAGCAGTAGTACTGCATTCTCAGCGCTTCTTCCAATACCTTTGGGATCAGTTAGAGTGGCTTTTGTGATCCACAAGTAATCGTCCAACATCAGTATCTGACCTCACTTATGTTCTTGTGGCTAAATGCAATCAAATCCTCACAGCAATGTTCAAACATCTAGTGTAAAGCCTTCACAGAAGAGTAGAGTCTACTGCTGCAGTAAAGAGGGGACAAACTCCCTATTAATGCCTTCGATTTCAGAAGAAACTTAATGAGCAAGTGTGTACTAACTTTAAAATATAATGTAGATTAACCGTTTACATGGAATTGTACACTATAGTCAAATCCTAAATGTCAGTTATGAAACTATTTGGGTTAAGTGATATAACATGATTCCATCTTTTTGTTTTTTAATAGAGTTGAAGATGGTAAGAAGGAGAAAAAGAAAATATATCTTCCACTTTTACTCGTTGATGAAATGAGAAGCAGACTAAAGGACCTAATCGTATGTAAAATTACTTTGTTTCTTGTATTGAAAATGGGTCACAGAATAGTTATCAAACTTTATTCTAATTTCACGCATTTAATGCGATTCTTGTGAAGGAGATAAACAGCACTACAAAAGCCGTCCCACTCACTATATCATACGATACAATAACTCTTCGGAAATTCAGAATATGGATCCACATCCAAGCTGTGATATACTCACTCAAACATTTTGGTAAGTCACTTACAATGTTGTGATATTTTACAGTTGATATTAATTCAGCATCAAATCTTTTATGTTTGGTTTTAATAGCGTTTCAGTACATAGTGTTCCACTGTTTTATTAGTCATCAGCTTCATTTATTGTTTAGTCATATAATATATTGCTTAATATTTATCCCCTTTCAGGATTTTCTGAGCAGAACCTTGATGAAATTAAAGCCATGTTTGTTGAAACTGGCCTTCACATTTTGGCTTTGTCCATCCTGGTGCCTGCATTCCATGTAAGATTGTTTCTTTGGTCTCACTATAAATTGTCATATAAATATCTTTACAAATTGCACCTATAAAATGTATAACTGTGGATATTCATAGTGCTATTTTAATTAACTAGGCCTTGCAATATTTTGCAGCTCTCATTTGAAGTGTTTGCTTTCAAAAATGATGTGAGTTTCTGGCGAGGGAAGAAAAGTTTAGCTGGCATCTCCAGGCGATCAGGTGAGATGAATCTACAACATTAGCTAGAGTGAGTCATGAATTTCAGTATTGGTTTTTGTTTTTTTAAGTTTTTTTTTAAGTTACTATCAGATATTTCTGTAACATTCTTTTTCCTCAAAATAAACCTGGTCAGTCTTTAACATTGCATTTAACTTGCATGTCATGAAAGAAAACATTTGACAGCCAATGTAAATGGCAGTCTGGATGTTTTGCAAATTTCAAAACTGGTCCCTGTACTCGTGTGTTTGTTTCTTCAGTGATCTGGAGGTGTTTCAGCACTGTTGTGATATTCCTCCATCTGCTAGAAGAGCAAACCAGCTGGCTCACCCTCATCCCCATGGGAATTGCTACTTTAATTGAGGTACAGAAACAGATTTGTCTTTTAAATGCCAAATACCTTCATTAAATCGTTGCTTATACTAAACCGTTCTTTCTCATGTCTTTAGCTTTGGAAAGTCAGCAGAGTCTTTGCAATTCAGCCTAGTTTTAAAGTAAGTTCTTCTAATAATCAGTATGCATGTGATTTTTTTTTGTGATTCTTTTTTTGACTAATAGCTTTAATAATACTATGGGTCATTTTAATTGTCAGCATCCTTTTGGAGTAGTGACTAGTTGATATGCTGTATCAGATTTGCTACTCTTACAGATTAGGTAGGCAGAGCTGCCTGCGTGCACTTATGGGGTTATTCTTGCAGCTTACTTTGTGTGTTCACTTTAGGATGAGAGAGAATATGAGATGGAGCGAGCAACAGAAGAACATGATTCCAAGGTACTGAAATCCTGTCACTGAAAAGCTGTGACAAAAAAGTGAAGAAAAAAAAACTTTGAGTAACATTTCTGTTTTCTTCCTCAGGCAATGAAATTCCTGTCATATTTATTGTATCCGCTGTGCATCAGCGGGGCCATGTACTCATTCTTATATCTCAAGAATAAAAGGTAATACTTTTGCTGACAGTCATTTTATTTTTGATAGCATTATTACATTTGTCATTTTTGTAGTAACACTTTATTTTTTCCCTCATATTCCTAGTAGTTGGTACTTTTGGATCATCAACAGTCTCGTCAGTGGTATGAACTTAAAATTCATGAGAGTTTTCTTACTGAGGCTTTCCCTCTTAGTTTGGCAGTGTCAAATCAGTGACTGGTTTTTATCTTTTTCAATTAGGAGTTTATGCGTTTGGATTCCTATCTATGGTTCCTCAGTTATATGTTAATTATAAGGTTTGTTCTTAAATCAATTTAATATTTATTTTAATAGAACTCATGTCTAAATTTACTAAATATCAAGTACCGTACCTCTTTTGTGTTTCTTTCCAGTTAAAATCAGTTGTCCATCTTCCGATGTCAGTATTACTCTACAAGGTGAGTTTAACTTTTTGCTTTTAATAAACTCCACGCTGGACATTACAGACCTTCAAAAAGCTTTGGGTTAAGAAAATTAAAAAAAAAGACAAGACAAGACTGTTAACACTTCTCTCTTATATACATTTCCAGGGGTTGAACACATTCATAAGCGATGTATTTAGTGGAGTTATAACTACTCCTGGCCCCCATCAGTTGGCTTGTTTCAGAGATGACGTTGTCTTCCTCATCTACCTCTACCAGCGCAGGTGTGTATCTTATTAAACCAGAGAAGAAAACATAGAAAACAATTTAAAACAGTTTTAACATTTTGTTCACTGATGAAGTGTTCACTAGGGGTCAACAATATGACTGTATTTTTCGTTAATATAATAACTAGTTATGTTTAATTGCATTTAGTGCAGCACGGTATGCAAAACATTGAATAAAAACCATTGTACTCCGTTTTTGATAGTGTTTTTTAAATGTTGCTGTTTTTTCCCGTTCCAAACTGTCTTTTGTTATACTTTTTGTATACAAGATATTGTCTTGAAGTATTGCGATATCACATTTTTACCCTATCACCCACCCCTAGTGTTCACTGATATTACAATTTGGCCATCTTTGTGTAATTATTTGTGCGTTATCTGGTAGTATGCTTTGACATTTTAATATGAACATTAATGTGTAATATTAATATAGTATTAAATATAATTTGTCATTTTTATTGAACTTAGTGACCATTTTACTTATTCCTTCGTATTCCACTTTGACAAGATCATACATATTGAGTCAGTAGTCGTTATTTCTTACATCCTTTTCAGGATTTACCCTTTGAACAAATCTCGAGGTCGGGACTATGGGGCATCACACAGAAAGAAACCTAAAGGAAAAGCACATGAGGACTGAGTGCATCAGAAGAAGCATAGGAAGAGCTGAAGCTGCATGCATGCTATTCTAAGGAGCTGCACACTCAGCCTGAGTGTGAATATGGAACATACCTGAAAACCATCTGTCCCAATGGCTGCTAGACCTGAATCTTTCTGTAGTTTGCAGTCTACAGTCTACTAAAAGTTTATGTTCTACAGCTCAAAAGCCCACAACTACTCAAATCTTACTGCAGCTCCACTGCATGAAAGTCTTCTACTGAACAAAACTGGAGTTCAGGCTTACTTTACCTCCTTCTGCCTGCAGGGCATTCTACAACCCAACAGAAGATACTTAATTGTTCATATCTACATTTAGGCCTAATTAACCTGTGAATTTCTCTAGACACTGTCAACTTATAAGGCCTTGCCTGCTGCTGTATGCAAAGACTGAAATATTATTACGTACACTACAGTGATCTTCATGATGTACACAATTATTTTGCTACTGTCAACACAAAATGAAAATGGCTTCTCATAAATCTAGCCAGGGTGCATAATAGTGCCAAAGTCATGAATCACCACTTAACCTACTTCAGTTCAATAAATGTATAGTGCGCAGCCCACAGCAGTATAATAATGCTGTTTATTCTCATCTGTACAGTTGCATGAGAATTGAACTGCAAGAGGCTTTCAGTTTCCAGCTCAATGGACAGACGCAGTCTTTGTCTGCAGTTATCCCCTGTGACTTAAACTGCTCCAGTGTTTGTTACTGGAGACAGATTCATCACCGAGGTAGATGCCAATGTATGTACTGTACAGAAGTCTTGGGGTGGGGGGCCAGGGGGTTAGAAAACAAAAAATTGTATTGTACCTTTACCTATAAGGCAAGACATGCTTTAGTACTGTACTGTATGAAAGTGTTTTAAATGCCAGTTTATATACCATCTGGTTTATTTCAATGGAGTTTTCTCAGTATTTCAACAGCAGAAAAAAAAAAAATCTAATTTACACAATTTTCTGCTTATCCTGAATGAAGTCAATCAGCCAAGGCATCTTTGGTGTCCAGATTTTGCGTCTTTAGTTTAAAACTGGAGCTGCAAGTCTAATGTTGCTAACAAGCACTATAAGTCAGTAGTCACCCAAATATTTTTTGTAAATACTTCCTCAAAACTTCTCTCAACCCAATCACACTGCACCCAGGCCTTTATTAAAGTGGCACAGACTTGCTGATGCTGATGTCAGTACGAATTAGTGTGAACTATAAAAATTAAATCTTCACCGCTGCAGCAGTCATTTCAGAAAACACCTGGAATGGTGTTCACAAAATAGTTGTAAATTAGAGGACTAATCTTGGATCAGATTCCTCTGCATTTATGATGGTCATGCCACAAAAACTCATTCTAGATCAGCACTCCTACTCCTGCAGTAGTATTTGAATACAGACCCTGATGTCTAAAAAGGCTGTCCACAGTGAGCAGCTATTTTTATAAGTTACAGTAGGTAATACTGTGTTCTAAACTATAACAACAAGTCTGCAAGAACTTAATGAAGGCCTGGATATGGTTTAAAAAGGTGGAAAGAAGGTCTGGGGGTGTACTCACTGAAAAAGATTCGGGTGACTGTTGACTTCCAGTGTTTGTTAGCAATCTTAGCCTCGCAGTTCCAGCTCTAAACTAAAGAAGCATCAAAACTTGGATTCCAAACATGTCTTGGCTGCATCTACAGTAAATGGAAAATTCTGTAAAATTGAATTTTTTACCAAACTACTCCTTTCATCATTATGTCTGACAAAGCATATCTTTATTTTATTGAATTTTAACTGAAACTGAACAATTGACTTCGTAAAGAAGAAAAAAAAAGTCATTTTTGTTGTCGGGTAATAGAAAAAGCACATGGCTGAGTGAAGGTGATCATTTCAAGTTTTAACCCCATCTTAAAACAGACTGCAGTTTGATGAAGGAACAGAATATTACACAAAGTAATGACTGTTCTGACTCACTCATATAATAGTGACTTAATACTAATTAGTCTTTTATCCTCCAGTCACTTCAGTTTATGTTTGTATCAATTAAAATGACTGCCTGTGAGTAAATACATATGTTAAAACAAGCTTGGTGCTTTTCTAACTGAATGGCTTATTCATAGAGCAGGGAGCCCAGAAGTCTACACTGATGTCTGTACATACAATGCACTGCGTGTGTGCCACAGCGGCCAGTGACAGTTGTCCTGTGAGAATGTGATTGTCTTGTTGTGATAACAGGCCAAAAGCATGAGGGAATGGCAGCTGGGATGGCTTATGCCATTCAGGAAATGTGAAGGAACGTCTACTGGGTGGTTGTCCAAAGAGAGACAGTCCATTTCTGTCTGATACCGACACACACGTTGCTAGAGAAGCATGGGGACCCTTTCTGGACTGCTGTTTTTCTTCTTATCTGTGCACTCAGGTATTGGCTTTCTATTCTCTAAGACTCCAATTCTTCAGATCAGTTTAGTTTTCTTTATGTCTAACAATTAAACAGAAGAAAACTTAGAAGTATTTGGATAGTTGTTTTGCCTATTGTCAGCAAAAGCTCCTATTGAGAGTCCCAAAAAAAAGATCTAGAGCCAGCAATAAATTTAGACTTCTTGTAAACTAGACATCTAATAGCTTTACTGTAGTCAGCATCATTAGCATTATAGAATACAAGTTAGCTATACTTTATGATCTTTCGGTAGTTATCACTGCATGTATTGATGCATGTATTTACACCCCCAAAAAGTTTTAAGTTATTAAAAATAAGTGATTGGATGATACAGAACACTTTGTCAGGTCAACCTAAAAAATTACTTCATCTGATAACAAGCAATGTAACATGTTTTATTAAACTCAAATAAATACTTTGAATGAAACGATGCAATGCAAAGCAAAATAAATAGAAGAACAATATTTTACATCAATTTAAACCTGAAAAAGTCCTCAAACCAACTTCTGCACTGTTCTTTTACAGTGCATGTTTCACTGATATCCAAATGATCTCTGTGTATTTCAGTAAACACT
Organism: Colossoma macropomum; assembly: GCF_904425465.1. Lineage (NCBI taxonomy): Eukaryota > Metazoa > Chordata > Actinopteri > Characiformes > Serrasalmidae > Colossoma > Colossoma macropomum. Next base: position 17,116,322 of record NW_023494785.1, on the reverse strand, counting down.
CTTAAGTGTTATGTATGCAGTTCCACAGTCTCTAATGAGCACTGCAACCACAACTCTGAGGACTGCCAGGCTCCTCTGGACACCTGCATGACCACTGTGAGCATATCAGGTAAGACTGGTGATTTTCCAAAAATATGACTATGCAAAACGACAGATGGAAGGAACTATGAAACTCACTGTAGTACATGCTCCTACTCTAGTTTACCAATAAAAAACTATGAAGATGTTATCTCCATCGTTTCCCCATCCAAAACCTTTAATTATACAATCATGTATTGTAGATTAAGTTGTGGAACAAAACTATACTACTTAGCATTTAGGCTTTTATAAATATCTTCTCTCTTTTAAAAGAGATGGTTCTTCAAGGGTTCTTTAGTAGAAACGGAATGGCTCCCTTTTGTATTTCATGTTTAAATGGTTCTTTACATGGTGAAATGGTTCTTCAGATTGATAAAGAACATATTTTATATGGTTCAATACAAGTTTGACATTGTGACAATAGAAGAACCCTTTTTATACCATTTTCAAAAAGGTTCTATATAGAACCATATCCAACACATTCTCCATCAACATGAAGGACCATTTCACCATGGAAAAAATAAATAAATAAATAACCACATTTAAGCATGTAATGGTTCTATATAGAACTCGTGGTTCTAAATAGAATCACTCTCTTAAGAACCCTTGAAGAACAAATTTTAAAGAGTGTACATGCTGCTTATTTTCATGGCTTGCACAGATAAACAATCTATTAGAATTTCTTCCGGAAATGAGTTTGAGAGAGGAAAAAAAAGCTATAGGTCCAGTGGTGGAAGAAGAGGACGGAAGATACACTAGATGCTTATGATAAAGCTTCTGCATTATATAAAAGATTGAATAAAAGAAAAAAATTGTGGCTCCTTGCTCTCTCCAGGAGATAAGAAAGCCATTGTGAAGCAGTGCTCCGTTTCTCGACTGTGCACTATAGCTGCAAGCAGTGTCTCACCGGACGTTAAAGGAGACGGCACTGCAGTCACATGCTGTAGCAGTCGCCTCTGCAACTACAGCGCTGCATCTACCATTCAACTGTGTGCGTGGCTACTGACTCTACCCGTGTGTCTGCTCATTATCCTCGTTAAACAAGCTGATTAGAAGTTGGAAGGTATAATTACACTGCTGTTATGGGCCAAAAGATGAATTGGGTTGGTGATGTTTAAACTCCAGTTAATTGTTTTTCTGGACAAACTGCACACACTGTGAGAGCTATTTAAAATGACATTTCAAGAATCACTAAACAGGGGTCCTCAAATCTGGGTCCTGACTAGTTTCCCATCCTGGATTTTGTAATCACTAATAGGTAATGACAGTAGGTGGCCAATTACATCAACAGTCCAGCTAACCACCAGTGACTACACAATCCAGGACCAGATTTAATGGATTTAAGGTCTGGATTTGAATTCTGCACTAAAAGATCATTCATACAGCTGCAAATCCAAGGATGGGGCGCAGCAGTGCATGATTTAGTGTTTTCTTTGTTCAACACATTTGAATCAACTTTAGAATAAACTAATTGAGTTTGAGAACACTGCATTAAAAGGTTTTGAGATGGAGCATAGCACGGACATTAGCATACCCTCCTGTAGTTTTCAGTAAAAAGGTGCTTTACACTCTAGTCTAGACAATAATATGATCAGTATAAAGTTTTGGTTTTTTTTTTCTTAATACATGTACAGATATTGTGTTGTATGGCATACTTGCACTGTTGAGACATTTTAAGTTAACATTCTGAAGATGTTATTTTTCTGTTGATGACCGTTGTCTTACAGCCTGAATAATGATAACACTAAACTAATATGCTGCCATATATTACAACTAGTAAATTGAATACGTTACCAACCCCAAAGAAATGAAATTGGGGTCTTGTGTCATAACAATCAGCTAGTTTCTCTAAGCTTTTTCTTTTCCTATGTGAACATGTCTATTAACTGTAAAAGAAAATGTAATTCTAAATAAAATACAACTAAATATGCACTATACTCGTGTTTGCTTTCCTGGGAAATATCTATCTGTCATTTGAATTCCTCTAAAGAACCATTCCACTGAAATCCTTATAACAGGATGGTTGTTCAGTTAACAGAAAGTTCAGTTGGATACCAAGCAGATACAAATTCCTTTTAGAGCAGTGAAAATAAAATCTAAGCAATCAGTATGAATGAATCTTTATTTCATTAAGAACAGTGATTTTAAAATAAATAACACAAAAATACATCCACAGTGTTGTACAAAATACACAGTCTTCAACAGGTGAAGTTTTGAGTCTCAAATTTAAGACAAACTGCTTTGTTTCAGTGATGAGTGTTATGCAAAATCCGTGCCAGTCCTGAATCTAAAATACCTGTATAGGTTGTCAAGGCCACTTGGGGGCATCACAGAGCCTGGATAAATCCAGTAGCCTAATTAATGCTAATGTTAGAAGAGGTGCTTTTCCCTCAGGCCCACTGGGTGATAAGAGTCTGAGCAATATGAAAGCTTATAATCTACTCTGTCTATCCTGAACTCAAATCTTTTTGTACATCTAAGAGACAAAGCGTTTTTGCTCAAAGGTACCATTACTTTACATTCAGTCATAAAATTTCCTTCATAACACTTTATGCCTCACACCAACCTCCACTGGAAGTGAGCCAGGACAGAGTGCTAAAAGAGTCAGCCTCAAAGAAGGCTGGCTCAAGGTAAGCCTTCTCCTGCGAGCTCTATGGCCAGTTTAACGTCTGTGTCTGTCTGAACGAGCAGCAAACTGGAGAACTGGCCTACTGCAGCTGGCTCGAACTGCACAGGCAGGTTGATGTAATGTTGCGACCTGATGAACAGACAGATTCAGGGTCACTGTCATGTCAAACATACAATAAAAGGACTTATTAATGTGGGTGATGATCTATAACGATAACATAATGATGAAGTAATGATCCAATTCAAAGTATGGAATTTTTCAAAAAAAAAAAAACTAACAAAACAATCTTTTCAAAAACAAAAACAATTTTAGACCATATACTGACTAGGGCCTAACCGAAAATTGAAAATAAAAATTGTGGCAGACAGGTTTTAGAGGTATAAAAAGTCTGATAACTGATATCAGCCAATTTAATTTTAAATATATATTTTAGATTTTAATTGTATGCTACAATATTTCAGTTCTCAATTATCAAACATCTTAAACTCAATTCAACAACAGAAACTCAGTCTTAAAAATATATTGTAACCCTGGTGGTGGTACATCCCAAAATGCTTTGTGCACTTGGTTTCTGTTCCCCTTCTACTTAGCTGCCCAGTGATAATTATCTAAGGTTTTTCCCATTCTCATCAGGAGACATAACTCAAATTGTGGCAGCAACCAAAAAAGCACTTACGATCGGCTTACCAATATATCGGTTGGGCCCTAATACCTGACATGTTACAGCACAAAACTACACTGATGTTATGAGATCACTGCAGTAAAATCAATACAATTCCAATGCATGCATGAAAAGTTCCATGCACTCCGAAGCACAGATACACACATACACAGCCTGCACTTGTATACCTGCAGCTGACCTGATGGTCCACTTTAAGTGTTACGAGCCCTCACACCACGCATTTGGCAGCAGGAAATGACATGACACACTGAATCACAACTGCAAAACCGCTGTACACTGTGCAACTAAACTAATTATCTACACCCTTCAGAAGGTAAAAGGGTGGATAACAGTGTATGACAATAATAACAGAAAACAATAAGCACAAATATAGAGAGGAGAACAAAGACTAACTAACTCACCTTAGGGAATATTTGGAATGCTTGATGTAGAAAGGCTCTGTAGGACTTAAGAATCTCAGCTGCAAGTCAATTAGAGAAGCTTGATATCAATGACATTCAGTAGCAGGGACGATATTCACTCACACAATGCAGGTCAATAAATTACCATGCAGTGGTGATCAGCTAGCCAATAAGTGATATGCGCATCCAATGTTAGAAAAACCTCACAAGATGCAAGATTACTCTGTTCAAAAACATCATCTGCTACATTTCTTCATGTTTTTGTCACTGTGCGAAAAGCCTAGAGCCTGTTATCCACTCACCTCATGCGCATTGGAAGAGTTGTTGCGGAAGTTAACCTTCAAGGTGCTGACCTCGCCCACACGTGTGGCAGGAAATGTGTAGAGGCTCTGAGGGGCATAAACTCCTCTCCTGGAGGGTTCCGCACTTGGATGGGGAAATTAAGAAGAACAATGCGTGGAGGAGTGGGTGTATTTAAATGCTTCGCATGTTAGCTTATGACAAGACAGCATGCAGGCAGAGGAGGAATTATTTGAATGCAATACTGAAAAACAAAAACGTGGCTTTAAAACTCGCTTTAGCTTGCTAACTTAGTTTAAACTACATCATCAGTAGCACTATTACCCAGTCTTAGAGCCCAGAGACTCCACTTTCTTCTTGCTCTTCACATTAGTTTCTGTTCGCACTAATGTACAGTCTTCTTTATGGTTGAGCCCTGTACCTGCTTTTTTGCCCTGCAAAAACCAAACACAATTCCAGTCAGTACAAAATAAACACTGCAACATCAATTTAACTATATTCAAAATTAACCCACCACAAATAATGATACATGAGGTTCCATGTCCATGTTACACAGCTGCAGAAAACTAGAGCTAGAGAAATTTAAATCAAACCTAGAGTGGACGTACAGTGATTTGTCCAACGTAAATAACATCTCACCGTGCCACAGAGCTGAAATCGGATGCAACTCTTGCACTGTGGTTTGGACACTGGGTGACACTCCAGATCCCAAAACTGAGCGTACTCTCCCCCATCCCGTGGAAGGAACGTTACTGGTACCTGGAAAACAAAAGCAAATACAAAAGCAAAAAATTATCAAAGGTAAATAAACAGTAGAAATTATTACTTTACATATATCTGGCCAGGTGCCTGACTCCTGGGCACCACCGACATTTGCAAGAGCTGGTCGGAAGGCGGTGCCCCAACCCAATGACTGACTAAGGGGCAGTGAAAGATGGCAGTAGGAGAACGACAGCCACGAGTGGCAGCACAAGGATAAGGACAGCCAAGAGTGGCAGCACCTGAGCCCAGCCTCCTGTTCCACGGCAAACCACTGTACTACGCTTGAAGTTTGATCTCAGTGGTCAGGCTGCGGAGTTGCAGCAGTGACGGGAAGCAAAGTAGCGAGCTCACTCTTCCCTCTTCGCTTACATGCTCACGATGCCCTTAATGAGAGCCAGCTGATGCTAAGTGTACTAAACAGATAAAATGCTACCAAAAAACAAAAAAACAAAACAAAAAAAAAAAACAAACAACAACAAAAAAACACCTATATGGAAAGGGGTACAGTGCTACGTGTGTTCGAATTGCAATGGTTTTCTTATTTTTCAATCCTCACCTGCATTTTTTCTTTGACCCCCAGTGTGCCAGACACTCTCTCAAATCTGAATGCCGAATACGTCGCACGATAGACATCTCCACTACCATCTACACCCTAAGGCAAACAAAAGTGACCAGTCCGAAATTAAAATTAACAGAAGAATTCTCTCACACACACACACACACACACACACTGAAGTGAAAAGAGGGAGGGTGGAAAACGAAACAAAACAAAACAAAACAAAACATACATACATACATACATACATACCTTTACATATGGAGGTGCAAAAGAAGAAAGGTACCACCTCACTTCTTCCCCACTGTTCTCTACCTCTAGATAACATTCTGGGCAGGGGATTTAAAAAAAAAAAAAAAAAAACATAAATTTTCCTCTTGCTAAGGACTGTTCAAATTATGAGCAAGCAACTTTAAGTGGCTATATCCTAAGGCAATATCTACATTCAGACCTTCATGAATCAGAAAACAATAAAATACCAGTTTTCCTTTCCTTGTTAAGACGTATGGCATAAAGAACGCAGTCACACAAGTTCAAAAGATGTTTCATTTCTCTGGTGGCTGTTACATGAAGGTTAACATCTGCAAAATCAAACCAAAAACTAACCTAGCTGCAAATGGTCTCAGTGCTCGTTGGTGTCTACAATGTAACCAGATTTTAAAGTGGACTTTATTCTCTTTCTGATCCTCTTTAGCACTGATGAGATCAGACAACTTGATGTTAGCAGTGTTATTCAAGACAGTCACTTTAAATGTTATCACTTGACTGTGGTGCCTTTTTATGAAGCATATGAAAAATAAAATACCTTAAACTGAAACAAGTGTGACAATTATGCAGACCTTGACTGCATCTCCCTGAACACAATTACCCGACATTACCTGAGATGTACATGAATTTATGTAATTATCAAGTATTTAAATATTACATATACTGTTAAAGCAGGTCCTGGTGATGATGTGTTACCTGAAGATTCTCCAGAAAGGGTTAAGGGAAAGATGAGAGTGCGGTTCTTTATTGCCACCTGGTGCTGAGGGCTGCTATTCTGGGCTCTGACCCCTGGGCCTACAGGGGTCTCAGCCTGGGGGAGCAGGGGGCACAGTGACTTGTCTGTAGATGGGCTAGCAGTGGAGACATCCATAGCCAGATCCTGACGTATCTGCACTCTGATGAACTGCAAAGCACCAGTAAAGGCAGCAGTAGATAACGCGGTAGTTCAGTTTTTTCCCCCCTCAATTCATGACTATCCTTTCGTTAGATTAATTATTCTACTACAATACCAGGCTGCCATCTGTTTCCACCAGTCACCATTCAAAGATGCTGAGATGCTGTCTATGTACAGCCACTATATTAAAAAATGCACAGGGAAAAGAAAAAGAAAACATTTTTTTCTTAGCCTAATTTGAGAGTGTATGGATACCTTCTGCTGACTTTCACACTGGACATAGATCTGGCCAGTCCAAGGAAGCATGGAGGTTTTGGTAGCCAATGAGGGATTAGGGCTGATGAGAATTTGCAAGTGACTCCTAGAGAAGGTGGGATAAGAAGGGAAAAAAAGATGTTAGTACAGGCTTTATATTATGGTTTGAATCTGTGTATATGTATGGGTGTAGCTACTTATGAAAGTAGCGGTGGGCGATATGCCCTAAAAGGATATTTCAAAATATTTGCAGAACACACAATTTGTCACAATATATACATTTTCTGATATCTGAAAAACAAAAAATCAGTTGTCAGATTTCAAAAAACAAAAACAAAAAAACAAAGCTAAGCATACAAATTATTTTTATTCAGTGTTTCACACATTGTGCTAATCCAAGTCCAACTTAAAAGGACTAATTAAGCTCTGTTTATAACAAATCTTGCAGTTCTTTAGTTTTTAAGTACTGACGATATCCACAATATGCTCAGAAAACCATACTGTGACACTGTAAAGCAATTTATCAAAATAAATATTTCCATACTATAAGAGAGCACACATACTGGGGCTCAATGACTCCATGTTGAGGCGTAATGGTCAGACAGTGGGCAGGCCAGGACAGCTCAAAGCTCAGCTCACGATTTGAACGATTTGCAATCTTCACATGCCTGGTATCTGCTACACCATCTATAGGTATTAACAAATACAAGACGATGTAAACTACAAAAGTGGAAGCATTACAAATTACACTACACTACAATACACACACACACACACACACACACACAGTCTTAATGATACTGATTTATTATGCACACTGTTCTGCACTACACTACATTTCTAATGATGGTCACTTGCACCTTAACCACTTTACATCAACATGATTTTAAAGCATAGTTCTTGTTTTGTTCAAGTGTACTGAAACAAATTGAATAAAACAGTTTTTCTAAAGCTGTCAGTGGGATGTGTGTAGTAAAGCTTGCAAGACTCACTGATGGTGGGTGCAGTGAGCACCAGCTGCTCAGGATGGATGCTCCAGGTGTTTCCCACAGGAGGCTCAGTTTGTTTCAGCACAGGTTCTGAGACACGCAAGGGAGGCCCCTTCACTGGTAGGACGTCCAGGGAGACGTTACTGAAGTGACGCTCTGGTGTCCCCAAACCACTAAAGGTAACGTTAAACAGTTTAATTATAACTACCACTGGGAAATGCTACCCAGTAGCAGGAGGTTTCAAAACAATATACCACCTTTCCTTTTCTGATTCCAACAAATATTTTGAAACCTTATTTATCTGCTGATACTGAACTAATATTTCTTCTTAAAAACCACTAAGCTTTAAAATGAAAAATATTTAATTGAAGCACTTCACTTAAGCTGCCCCAACTACTCACTCTACTACCCCACAAGAAAATGTACACTGAATCATGTCATGTTAGCTACAGTTGCATGCAAAATTATTCAACCCCCTCAAAGTGCAAGGCAATTTGGTAATTTAAATAAAATTCTTCAAACATCTATCAAACCAAGTCAAAGAAGGTTTATTACTACATGTTCAAGTGATTTTGAAAACAAAGTTGAATTTACTGCAAAGAGTTCAAATGAAAAATCATTCTCTCCACAATGTTCATATGCAAAACTATTTAACCTCCAAAGTATTTTAGGGTGCATCCTTTACACTTTATAAACTCCGATAAACACTTCTGGTAGGTGCTCATAAGCTTCAGAAATATCTTTTACAATCTTTCCCTATTCCTAATGTGCAAAACCTTCCAGCTCCTTGATATTCTTCTGTTTCTGTGCCACCATGGCTTTCTTTAAATCCCACCAAAGATTTTCAAAAACCCAAGGATTGAGATGGCCAGTCAAGGACATTCTAGGACCAATCCCTGAACCACGCTTTGGTTGACTTGGATGTATGCTTGTTATCATTCTTGCTGGAAAGTCCAATGATCACTAAGCTTCAATTTATACAATGAAGACATCATATTCTTCTCCAAAATGGGCTGGTATTTCAACAAATCCATGACACCAGTCAAATGAGCAAGACTGCCAGTTCCTGCAGTGCGAAAGACCCCCACAACAGGACTGTCCCACCTCAAGGCTTCACTGTGGGGATAGTATTCTTTTTGTTATATACTTTGCTTTTCTTATACTAGAAATGCCACTAATCCATGAGTACATACAGTTCTAATTTAGTTTTATCACTCTATTAAATTATAATTATTTGTCTTCCAAAACTCCACAAGCCTGTCCAAATTCCTTCTTGCATATTCAAGTCAATTTTGATGTGCTTTTTGGTCAGAAGTGTTGTGTGGCTAATTCCTCTTGGTGAAATTGTGCTCTTTCTTCCACACCCAGGCAGGTTTGCTGCTGTACCGTTTTAAACTTAGGTATGATACCTCCAACTGTGTCTCTTGGAACTTGAAGTGTCTGTGATATGTTCTTATAGCCATTGCCTTTTTGGTGAATTGAAATAATGTATTCTCTTAGCTTTTGTGAGAGCTTATTTCTTTTGCCATGTTTGCTGCTAAGTTTGAACACATGCATGGGTGGGATTTATACATTCATCACAGCTGAGTTCCCAACGGCTTAATTGTGTTTTAGCTCAATTTTGTAGCCTTGTAGAGTAGCAGTAATTTAAGAACCAGCAATATTACATAGAGGCTGAACAATTTTGACATGGCTGTATTAGGAAATTATCCTTTTACTTAGAAATATGACATCATACATTTTCACTATTAATCTGAATAGGTCACTCAACTGATATAGACAGGTAGTTTTTGTGTGGGTCTTCATAAAAGCCTGATTTTGTAAATCCTTACAGTGTCAGTGGGGGCTGAATAATATTGGGTGCCACTGTACATGAGCATATGGTATTTCAGGGTCGATTTGTTACAAGATTTTTTGTCCTTCCGATATCCAATCCAGCATTTTCTTCTGATGCTGTCACGTAGGCCTGTCACAATTATTACATACAAATATGCAAGCTTAACCTGACTCTACACATAACTGTCTAACTGTTGGCATTTTCTGTGTTTGCATGCACGCCACTGTGCAGTATATCATTTTACATCAGTACAACCTAAAATTTGTTAAGTATCAACAACTAGGAAGCAAGATGGCTAATCAGATGTTTTGGAGGCTGTAGGCTTGAATGTTAACAGTTGCATAAAATGGGGAAAAAAAAAGTTAATGACAGTTATTTATATTACAATTAATCGTGAGCCAAAATATGATCATGACAGGCTTATCGCCACAATACAGACATTTAGTATAGGATTGATGCAATCTCTACAAAACACACAGGACTTCTTCACCTGACTGAAGGGCATATTGCGAATATCCACCTTTTTCTTTTAACCATGTACTACAGTAATGATATTGTGTATCACTTGTGGTGTCATGCACTCACTGTTCCTGTCAATTACATTTCCTTTGGAAACAAAAAACAGAGCTGTTACCTGTCCGTGTCTGGAGCATGGCGCTGAGACGGCCGGACAATTTCGACATGGTCACTCTCTCCCGAGTCAGATGCTTCCACCGTGCCCAGCAGTGATAGAATAACCTTACTCATGTTGCCATAGAAAATATGACCCTCATTAGGTCTCTGGGGAAGGTCATATGCTAGATAAAGACCAATGAAAACATGGGGTCGTTATTTATTTTACATGGTATTCTTTATGAATTAGGATGTGAACAATGCAGCTTTGACCATCATTCCTTGGACAATAAAGAAATCAGTACATAGCATGCCTTACATTCCTGAACCAGTTCCTCTCCAAGGAAAGGCTCATCAAACGAGATGTTCTTCAGCAAGCTGTTTTCAGACAACAATTTTTTTCCTGCCTCAGGTTTGATGCGCAATAATCTGAATGGGGGAGTCAATGATGAACACAGTTTTATCACCATCATGGAAATAATGTTTTAACAGTATTCAAGAGAATATTTTAAAGAAGGGAGGGACTCATTAGGAGGGGAGTCACATGATGACAAACTAAGTTTCTCTGACTGAATATCCTTAAACACCTCAATTTCAAACTTAAAGTAACGTCAGGGATATTCATTCTAAAAAGCTCATCTAGGAGACCATTTGTCATCTCTCTAAAGAAAGTAAACAAAAAACTGTAACTGACTTCCTGAACTGCTGGCGAGAGACCTCATCTCCACAGAAAAGGCAGACAGTGGCAAGGAGCGCAGTGTGTGACTGGCAGAGAGCCTGCTCCCTACATGAGGCCTTCATCACCACTGTAATAACCTGCAAGCATAAAACACACACACACACACACACACACACACACACACACACACACACACACACACACACACACCTTTAAAAGTTAGAAAGGGGACATTTTAGTCCTAAATGCTGGTCAAACCAAAACAGTACACTGTCCTTACAAATAATAAATTCAACACAACACTTGGTTTAGGGTGCTCAGAAAAAGTACTTGGAAAAACAGTACAGCCAATAGACACAGGCTGCTGGGTTATCAGAGGCCTAAGAAACGCTATGCTGTAATCAACACTTTCTAAAAAAGTTACAAGTCAGTCATTCCTTTTATAACATACCTTCAAAACACACAGTGAGGAACACTCTTTTTCAAGTCAACTCACCTCTTGAGTCCTTTCCTTCAGTACAAACTGTGATGGTGACAGGCTGATAACTGTAGACTCCATAACTGTTCGCTTCTCCAGGTTACTGTAGGCCACTGCTCTTACAAACGCTGCTCGAGAGCCTGTGTTCCGCACGCACACACACAGCTTGCTGACACGGCCTGCCTGAATACCGCTTAGTGTTGCCACATAGCCATCAGAGCGCTTCCTCAAATCCTCCAGAATGACATTACTCGTGCCACCATAGCCAGACAGAGGGATCTTAAAAGGGGAGGGTGATGTCATGTAAGAATGTGCATTTGATGATTCAGACATGTTACCATTGTCAATGATGAAGATGTAGAATGCTTAAAGCTGCAGTCACACTAGATATTTGCAGTTTGCATTGATGTGACCAATGTGATCAAGGCAGGACTGAAAAGTTGCAGACAAAAATAAAAATTCCTTCATGTTAGTGCAGTTAGCAAGCTAGCTAACTCACTAACCATAAACAAATATGAACAAAATTATCAAGGGAGTATAATACAGCAGATCCGTAGCAAAAAATGTAGATAACAGGCAACAGTGGAGTGACTTGGGTACAGCTACAGTTAGCTAGGGAGCTAACATGGCAGTTAGCAAGCTGGCTAACTCACCTACCATAAACAGTACAAACACAAATCTGAATATATTTATATTAGATAATTATATATTCGCAACAACACAGTGATCTGTGGAAAAAGGGTGGATAACTGATGTGGTAAGCGGCAGAGGGGCGTTTATCAAACGTAATGTAAAATTTATTTGAGCTGAAAGTTTTAAAGGCAATGTAGCTCACAGCGAATTCCACTGAAACTAATTTGCTGGAAAACACTAGTATGACTGGGCCTTGAAGGCCCATCCTTAAATGCATTAAATAATCCTCCACAGTTTGACATTTAAAACTATATTCTATGAACATTAGCAATCTAAGGTTTAAAGCAAATAGGAGTAACTGATCTCAAACAGTTTTTTTTTTATTTTTTGCAAGAAGTACCTACAGTGAATTTGACTCCAGGCTGAGAAGGTCGCACAGCAGATTGTTTGATCTCAAGCTTGGCCAGCATGGAAGCAACACGAGTGGGTGCAAAGAGAAGGTGAACAGTCATGTTCTCTTTGGGTTTGATTAATAGCTCTCTGTTCCGAGTCAACCGCTCATCAGGGCCAAAAGAGCTCTGCAGCTGAGAGAGGAGGTGATTAAAGACAGACATGCCTAGCAATGCCACAACACACATCACTAAGCCAACTAAAACACACACACACACACACACAAATTGAGCTAATCACACCACACGTCAGTGTAATTTTAAAATGCAACTAACCTGAAAGCAGTCCTGATCCTGACCTCTGATGTGAAGGCGTAGCTGCTGTGATGTCGTGGGAGAATTGTTCTTCAAGACCAACTTTTGCTGCCTGCAACACAAAGAAATATTTCAACGTTTCCATATTTTGGGTTTTCTGTGCAAATTCACATCTGTTTACAGATTAGCAGAAATCTTTGTTGGTGTGCATACAGCTTTGTGTGAAACTGGTATACTTACACAGCCCTGCCCAAAGTGACTCCTCCCCAAGCCATGAACTGCTTGTTGGAGAGGATGGGTGGTACATCGCCATAGGGCACTGAGCCCATTGCAGATGTGACATTCCCAGATTTCCCCTGGACCACTTCTCCCTTCAGGACAACCTCGAACTGTGGCCCGCTGGGCAGCACAAGTATCGTCAGCACACTGAGAGAATAAAAAAAATGCATATTCTGTTAGGGCACTGAAGACTATTGTCTATATGTAGTCTATGTTGTGCCAACAGCATTAATGTACTAAAACTGAATACGGTCATACCTCTCTCTATACTTAAGGCTTCCCTGGGCAGTGAAAGTGACAACAATGCTCTTCTCCTCTCCAGTTCGTAAGAGCATTTCCTCTGGTTTCACCGTGAAGCAGTCGTCCCCGTCATTACTCTTTAAAACAAAGTAAATCCACATGACTCCTATCACTGTGAAGAACACACTAAACCCAGCACTTTATCCAGCACAGTGTCAATCTAAAATAGCATCTGTACTGCCATCTATTGCAAGTCTTTTTAAACTGAGCTTTAGCTAAATTAACAGATATGTGTTCAAACACTACAAAAGGAAACAGTACCTTCAGCCTGAGCTGGACATCAATGTTGCCTGCATTCTTCAGGGGCAAAGTCTGCTTAGCTGTCTCACCCAACGGAGTCTTAAGACAAACTGTCTGTAAAAACCAGTTAAAAGCAAATAAATGTAAGGAAAGTCATGATAGCTTAATGAAAACAAATGATAAACACCATACAAAATCATCTTTGAAATAATGCAACTGTCCCTTCACAATATGAAGTATGACAAAATGAACTAATACCAGCCAGTATTGATGAAATTCAACATTTCAACCTAATTTTATAAACCCACGCTTCCTGGGGGCTGCTCCTCAATGTAAAAAAATGCCTTACTAACCTGACAGTAGTTTTGACTGGACTGTTTTGTTTTTTAAAAAAAAAACACATGCAGGAGGACCTCACACACTATTGTAAACATTACCTAGACAGAAAGTACATTTCCAAAAAGGAAAGACTTACACTTTTTGTGGATTTTTAAACTGCTTTTTCAAAACAACCTGTAGCTCCCAGTAAATTACAAACACTGCAGTTAACTGTCAGGTCCTGGATATCATGAATAAAACATACAGAACACAATTCAAAACGCTCAAATAAACCGCTGAGCAATAAGGATGACACCATGGGCATTTATCATGAAAATACTGTCCATTATACAACAAGTATATCACTAAAAATATCACTAAAACTGAAAATGATTATCACTGTATGTCAACACCACAGTATACCAGTACAGATGACACACCACCCAGCGCTAGAGTTAACTGGATTACATGTCGGGCTGGGATGGGCTTGAGAGATTTGAGTATTGAGACAGGAACACTGCCATTCATTCTACCAAATGTACCATTAGCAATGGAGAGCAAGTGGCAATATGAGGACGATCAGCTAACAGATCTACTACACAATATACTGCATCCAAATGTTGACAAGGTTGAAATTGAGATGTCAGATAAATACAGTGATTTTTCCTGTAAAAATCAAGGGGTGTCATAGTACCCCATGTAAGCTTCCATTTCTCACCTGCATGTCCTTGGGGGCATATACTCTGGCTATGCCAGACCTCGCCTTGAGGGCAATACTTTGGATCACATGACTAGGTCCAGGGCTGTCCACCTCAAGATCCACACGAGCACTGTATTCATCTGGTGGACCTAATTCACCTGCATCACATGATACAGCCGTTTCAAACATACAAACACCCTGAACAGCATAGTTGCAATTTAAATCAATTCATGTAAACTAAGGAATTTATACCGTTTTAACTAAAATGACATCATACCAGTACCTGAGCCGGTGCTGAACCTCTGAGGTGCATTAAAATTTACCCACACCATAAAGCTGTCTGGATTCTAGAAACAGGAAAAAAAGGACTTAGTATGGATCATTGTAGCACTATCCATCAGTCAGTTGTTAGTTCCACGTTTATGACATACCCTTATACAAAAATATACTGTAAATAAGAGAAACCAGCCAAGAAAGCAAAAAGCAAAACTCCAAAATCAATGTACAGTATTTTTACACTTTAAGCTGAGCGGTAGATTCAAACACACTTACATCTCCAAAGCTAGAATGCAACACATGGTTTATGACTGATGGAGCAGAAACAGGCGTTAAACTCGCACCAGAATGGAGAGATTTATCTGCAATCATAGCCACAGGGCTCTTGGAGAAGCTGAAGCAATGCCAGGCAGAGGCATTCTGAAAAAGAAAACGTGTCACATTGTGTTTAAACATCAAACTATGATGGGGCCAAAACATGTCAAATAATACTGAACACTTAATTCTACAGATCATAGTAACAGGTACTAGTTACTTGTAACAGGCAAACACAAAACCTCACTAACCGCACTGATAACTAGCCGAATAGGCACAGTGGCACGAGTCCTGTTCACCAGTTTAAGTGGCAGGGCCTTAACACTGCCTCCAGCCAGGTCTCCAAAATCCAGACAGCCTGTCTTTCCAACATCCACCTGTTAATAAAACAATCACAGATTTATCTTACTCAGTTTGTAGCTGCGCTCCTCTCTCCCAGAGTTAGGTTAAATCATAATCTCATAAAGGATCATGTTAATGCAATATGCACTGTGGTTTTTGCATCACAATATAATACATTTTCAACACAAAAGGTGGGGAGTACGCACACACACACACACACACACACACACACACCATTCAATTTGGTTATTGCCAGCCCCCCAAAAACGCTGCAGACTCTAGAAAATGCAATAAACACAAACAAGTAATTTTCTTGGAGGACAAAAACGCACACAAAGGCCCAATCCCATTTCACCCCTTGCTCCTACCACTTAGCCCTCTATTTTGCGCAATCACATCTAGGGGTAGGGTGTCCCAATTTTTGTTGAGATAGAGGGGTAGGGCGAAGTGTTAGGGCTACATGGCCCCCAAAACTGAGGTTTTACAGAGAAACACTCCAGAGTGTTATGAGAAAAAGAAAAACCAGCAAGATGGCTGCGTGAGCGACCAAAGAAACCCACAAATGTAAGTATTGTCTCTCTTAAAAAATTACTATAACCATTGTATTATCTTAGTTTAATGTCGATTCAATGTATTATGGTCGTTTTCTTCATAACAAGCATAAAAAATCGTTAATAGTACGCTAATGTTTCGGTAGCTAGCTAGCTAACTTTCCCGTTCCACCTTAAATAGTCCAGCACTATTGACGCCTGAAGTGCCAGAATGTAACTGCTGCACCATTTAAGGTGGAACGGGAAAATCTGAACAAGAAGCTGGCGTACAGCTGACTTCAGCTTTGTATCACAAAAGAATTAGGGGTGGATGACAATAAATAATTGTCTTCTACCCCTCTTTGAAGGCATATAATGCCCTAAAGGTAACTAAAGCCCAGCAGTGAGGTTGCTGAACTTTACCCTCCTCTGCTATCACTGAAGACTGGCCGGGTCGCCTGCAAAGCACCGCTAGTAGCCTGTTAATGAAGCAATGTTTTTTTTTTATTTGAGGGTTGTCCCATTTCGTAGTGATAGATTTCAACCACTACCCCTTGTAACTCTGTTCCAAGGGGTTAGTGTGACACTCGAAAACAAGGGGTAGGGGTAAAAAGAAGAAATGGGATTGGGCCAAAGTGTAAATGATTTAGGGCACATCATATTAAAGGGTTTACTTTTATTTTCATGGTTTTATGAATGTCATGGGATGTTTCCTTAAAAGAGCAACTGAAAACATTTCACTCTGTGCCACGTATAGTTTTTGTGCCCAAAAACAACAACAACAAAAGCACATTTTCAATTTAGAGCACATATTGCATCACAACATAGTAGTAAATATGATTTAAGCCTCACTGCTCAGCCTCTCAGCCTACAAACTTTAAAAAGCACTCTTACTTCTATTGCAGGGTTCTCAGCCACTGCGATGAGCACCACTTTCTTGGCAAACACTTCAGCCTGTGCCACAGTATCACTCTCAGCAGAGGCAGGCCAGGATGACACACTCAGAGTGCACTGGTACAGGCCAGCTCTAGGAGCAATCAGTAACACCTTCTGCTCCTCTGTGCTCTTAGGTCCAATAATAGTCTTATTCTTCAGAATCAGCCACTGGTATGGGAGGGAATCCACCTGAACACAATAAGAATTTTTGAGACACATATTGGGACTCTTTTACACACACTTGCAACCTGTATACAAGTGAAGTCATGAAGACAACACTGGTCATTCAACTGGTGAAATAACTGAAGAAAAACATGATTCTAGAAACATCTTAGTGGTTGCAATATCAACAACTGCTGTTCAAATTCCTTAATTTGTACCTGTACCACAAACTGCTCATACAAACTCCATGTATGAAACATGTGTCAAGACTTGATAGTTTTGCAAAAGCAGACATGTTAAAAATATTTTAAAGACTTCTAGAAATGTTAAAGTCTTAAACATATTCAGTTCATATAAAGTTGGACAGAGTTTGCTGAATAATGATCTTTCATTTCAGAAAATGAGTGCTGAACAAAACAAGGCTTCAAGCCAAACATACTGGCACAACCTAATGCAAAGGTTTGAAATAAATTAAAACATGAATTGACACTTCATTGAAAGTTGCTTCTGAACAAGAGTGGTCAATACATTTTTGGATAGTTACAGTCAGTCCATTTTTAAACTCAAACATGAGTTTCCAATTTAGTGATCAGATTAGTTCTAACCTTCTGTCCGTCAATAGACAGGTTTACTATGGATATGGCCACTTGCTGCCAGCGCTCTGAAGGGTTAAAGATGCTGAGGGATGTTTGACAGGCAATGCCAACACAGCAGGAACTGGGAAACTTCAGCTCATCTGGGACAACAACTTGGGCTGAAAAAAAGGCAAATTATAAAGCTTACATTTTTATAGATTTTTGTCCATTTTTATTTTTACTGTTTAATAAAATAACGAACAGAAAAGCAGAAACAGCTATTCTATTTTTTTTCCCCTATTATACACTAGACAAAACTACACCAAATGAAATTAACCACAGGTAGATCATGCTCCAACAATAAAACAGCACTTACTTCTGAGATCAGTTAGGTCACTTGCAGACCACATTCCTAAGCTGGGCTGACCATACGTTTTGGTGAGGGAGTACTGATGATGTTGGCCACCATTTATATAGCCAGATGACATACCTGTTGGCCCAGGTACATATGCAGGTCCAAGTTGTGGATTAGCACCTGTAAGCATGGCTGGCACACCATACGGTCCGGCTAGAGTTCCTAAATGGCACGAGGAAGCCTGCAAGGGCCTTTCTGAGTTCAGATACTGTTGTGATAGCTGGGTATTGAAAAGAGACTGGCCAGTTAAAAGAGTTGGCACACCAGTGGTTAGGTCTGACAAAGCAGCATGGGAGCTGTTGTTAGGGGGCAAGCCACATCTCAAGTCATCAGATTTGTAAAGGGAGGAAGTGGGGACACCATAGCGTGACCCGCAGAAAGCTTCACTCCCCGTTCCTGAAATGCTAGACACCTGCTGTGTACCCTGTTGTATTCTTCCTCCTGGCTGATGCTGGACCTTGAGGTTGCTGGAATAGCTAGAGCCACCCTGTGTGTACAGTCTTGGCCCAGGCTCAGTCTGGCTTTTCCCAGACTCACACTTGCTTTGGATCAGGTCAGGAGATACAGCATGACGAGAAGGTTGTGGAGTATTTGAGGAACCATCCATAACTCCATCATGGTTTGGCTGGACAGATTCATTTGCATCAGCAGATTCCACTGGCGGAGTGGGACTTGCTCTGATGATGGTGGTGCTCAGGGCCATAGACATATTTTTCTGAGAAAGCAGAATAAGATTCAGATTAACCTTAAAATGTACACACACATGAACGCTACTCTTCACCTTCTGTTTTTGATTTTTACATTAACAAAACAAGACTGAGTGTTTTGAGCAGATTACTTTTGAGCAGTAGGAGATACCTAGACACCATCATCTATTTGTAAGAATCATAAGTGCTGGAAAGCAATTAGTCATGCAAGGCTTTCAGTGAATGGTGAAGTGAACATGAACATGAATTAATGCTACCTAATTACAGCATTCACTGCACCGAAACTGCTGCACATTCTTAAAAGAAAAAAAAAGTGCAAAAAGTATGATCTTCTGTAGTAAAATAAGACACTGCAGCATGCTACTGTAATTTGTACAGTTTACCCTTGATACAAAATTATTTCAAGCCCTGTGTTCTACTGGCACTTCAAAGGGACATCTTTACAGTATTTCAATAAATCATAGTACTTTTTCCTCATCAACATTTTGTGCTGAACTCACTGATTTCACACCCACCTTATGGTGATCAGGAGTGGGCAGGGCAGTGTTCTCATTAATAGAGAGGTAGGTAAGTCTGCTGAGGGATGGACTGGAACAATGGGACTGAGGTGAAAGGGGATCAGCCCCTGGACTCCTCTCACCCACACCACCACTAGAGGAAGGAGACATTTCCCTAGGACAGAAATATACGTAGCAGAAGTCAAAATATCCAGCTTTAACAGCTACCTAAGTAAACTGAAGCCTGTAAGAGTAACTGAACAAAGTAGTTTACTCATGTAGACTAGGCAGTGAAGTCTGGCTTGGGCTTGAATGGGTGAGTGGAGAGGTGGATGGTCTGAAGGAGCAATGGCTAGCCTCCACAACACGAGAGCCAGTCCGCTCAGGTGAAGCTTTAAATTGAAGAAAAACAAAAAAAGGTATATAATTATTGTGAACATTCTGACTTTCATTTCCTGTAGAATTTGTCATCACTTTATATATTATCAGACGCATTAAATGTGTCAGAAAAATGGTAAAGGAAACAAATAAGGTTAGCAGCATTTGCAGGAATGCACAGGAACTTGCCATATCTATTCTGGAAAGTCACAGAATTCTGTTGAGCAATTGTTTCTTTTTCGTTTCCAACAGCCTGAGACGTTTGTGGACTTCTCAGAGACTGTGTCTCTTTTGTGCCTGTTTGCCTAAGACAGCTTCTGCTTTGGGGTCTTTGGGGCGAGCTCCGCAGTAAAGGCAAATCTGACTGACCACTACTTCGAAAACCAGGAGAGGCTTTTGGGGCAGCAGAAGGGTCTAGTGTGGAGTCACTACTTCTCAGTGACTGACATATAGCAGATATCTGTGGTTGAGCTGTGTCCATTTTGACCTTGGACTCCAAGCAACTTGTGTTTCCTGCTGTAGTCGCTGTTTGACATTCACTTTTGCTTCTTCCAGGACCAGAACTGCTGTTCATTGATTTGGGTTTGAAGGATGATGTCAAAG
Organism: Colossoma macropomum; assembly: GCF_904425465.1. Classification (NCBI taxonomy): domain Eukaryota; kingdom Metazoa; phylum Chordata; class Actinopteri; order Characiformes; family Serrasalmidae; genus Colossoma; species Colossoma macropomum. The sequence goes on along the minus strand of NW_023494785.1, from coordinate 17,095,992 downwards.
ATTGCCCTGCACCTACTGATCTCCTGGCTGAGTGAACTGTGGCCGTTGGTATGCAGCTAGTCTTTGGTCGCGGAATGGCACTCCTTTTCACATCTGACTTTCTCACTTCCTTTACAATGCTACTAGATTGCTTGACTACAATACTTGATGGAACTGGTTCTTTCTTTACTACTTGAGGTTGTTTTGAAATTGAATTTACTTCAGTATGAAGAATGATCTCATTTTGCAAAGTGGGAGACCGTGTTGGCCTCTGAGAGCTTGACAGATTGTCAGCCAAGCTGAGAACATCAAGACAGGACCGTGAACTGGAAGTATCACTGTCGCTGCTAGACACTTCAGCTTTCTTCAGGTATTTCTCCATATCAAGACTGAGGTCAACCGCAGATGAAGTTTTCTGCAGGGCATCTTGAAAGTTATCCTGCCCAGGAACTTGTTTGCGATCAGGGACTGGCCCCTCTACCCGAAGACTGCTTTTGGAGCTTCTCTTTTTGGACAACTCCACGATCATGGCAGCAAGCTGGGCCGGGTCTGAGCTGACTGAGGCATCCGCAATGGCTGACGCAATCGTGCTAATACTCAGGGATAGGCTCCTACTGGAGTTGGATGATTCAGAACTGTGGCTTGAAGTCTCCTTATCATCCAGTGACAATACAGGTGGAATCTAAAAGGGAAATAAAAAACAATATAAGAATCAAATTATATGTATTACACACCAAATTTATGTTATCAAAAATATTTTGCTATCACTATGTACAAAGTGGTCCAAATATAATTACTCTGACATCTTTTACACTTGTCTCTGGATGTGCCTGACTCTCTGATGGGAGCTCAGTTGTTGCAGGTTCAAGGGTCTTCTCCAAATCCTCTGAGGTTTGTAAGCACACAAGTCAGCATGCACTTCCTACAAAGCCCTAATTAAGAAAAAGACCTTTAAGGGGGGTCCCAGCAAAGAAGTTAAACTTATACCTGGATTCATTGTTTCATCTGCATCACTGAGCTGGACTGTATCACTATGAATAGAAGAAAAATCAGAGGGCCGGAGGAGAGCAAAGGGCTCCCTTTTCTCTGGAGAGTTGATAACATAACCAAATGAGGGCTAAAAGAAAGGAGTAAAAAAGTCAGATTTCCAGCAAATACTTTGTAAAATATGTTTGTTTTGTTTGTTTTTTTTTTAAACTTGCTCTTAAAATGCATAGGACTAATGTGACAAACATAGAGCTGTTTGACAATCACTCTATGGCAGAGGGCAAAAAATGATTCATCTAAACAACTGTGCAACTTTGAGGGAGATGCTTCTGGCTTGTTGTGGACCTCACCCTTTTAACATGATCCTCTTCAGTGCTCCCTAAACAGCCCAAAGCCTCAGATCGTCGCTGAAAAAACTCCCCCAAAGAAATGCGCAAATAACTTTGGTTTCCTCTCTCAAACTCATTTGAGACCTGGGATGCCCTCATTAGAATGTGGCTACTAGGGACTTTCCAAGAGGTGTCTCCAAGCACCATACTGGCATTAACTGCTTCAATCTTCTCCTCCTATCAGGAAAATAAATCTGTGACTATCAGGCCTTTGTTAAAACCAACTAAAATGAAACTATGTCAAGACAAAAATGAGAAAAGTCTCACCTGCATGAACTGATGCTCCTTCTCGAATTCTTTTTGATCCTCCACAATCTTTTCCATTACCTGATCTGAAGCATAAGAAAATGTTTCGGACTGTAATTAAAAACAGCACAATATTGTATAGGCATGGGGTGATCTCGTACTTACTGCCACTAACAAAGTCTTCAGACTGTATATCAACGGCAATATCCTGAGTTCCCTTTGCCTCTATTTCCCTTTTCAAATGAGGAATAGTAGGCAAGATCAGTCACCCACTTGCCCTCTTCATTCTGGTAGACGACACTATGGGTAACATTTGCACCTAAAAAAAGAAAAACTTCCTGTCTGAGAGTCTTAGAATTTCCAGTTACTAAAAAAGCAGTAACAGTTTGGAAGGCCTGCATTTAACCCTTATTTAAAAAAACAAAACAAAACAAAACAAACAAAACAAAAAAAACAAACAAAAAAAAACAAACAAAAAAAAAACATCTCACCTTGAAACTCTAGTTCCACATCATCTGGACGGTGATTCCAAATATCACTGTGCTCATCACTATTCTGATGGAAGCTTTGTGAGAGGTACTTCGCCTCCAGGGATTCTCCAGGATGCTCCCCACTGCTGGTATGTCGCTGTTCAGCAAGGCTGACTGAGTCCCCACAAGGGCCTCGATGAAAACCTTCAGCATGCTCAGGTTCAACTGCCTCACCACTCTCTCCACGACAGTCTTTTAGAAAGGAGAATTGGAAACTGTTCTGAGTGCCTTGAAGAACAGAGGCAATTGAGGCAGAGTCCTGGTAATGGCAGCCAGCGCCAGTCTTGAGGTAAAGAGAGTCTAAGCGTTCTTCTGGAGATACTGCATCTAAGTGTGAACTATCCATGGCATCCTGTCAAAGGAAGGGTGGTTGTGTTATAGTCTGTATCTGAAAAAAACTTCACAAATTATAAACATCTAAAAAATAAAAACAAACAAACCTACATTAACTGCAGTTGTAGTCCTTTGTAGAACAGCATCACATCACATCACATTTTTTCCCCAGGCTAACAGTCAAGCAGCAATCAGAGCAACTCAAAATTCAAGATGTAGCTCACTTAACTATTCAACTCTGCCAACATGAACTTGCAGACATTCATGCTACCATGACTAGCACTTTCACCCAAGTACACAACAAAAAGTGCAAAGCAAGTGAGTGGCTAATCTAACATACTTAAATACAAAAGCAAGGATGATTTCTGAACTCACCAAAGCTTCTTGCCGATCCTGATTCATGCTCCAGTTAACTGGGGAAGGGCTGGCAGGTCCAGAACTTTGAGCGGAAGGCTCAGTTTCACCTGTACCAACTGGGCCCAGACGGTCTCCCATCTGTAAACAGAACAAAAATTTGTTAACTGAAGAACTGTACTGTGCCATTAATGTCAAATAACATTAGAGTTGAGCAATGTCTACCTAACTGGCATCTGACAATCGCAATGGGAAACAGAGATGGATGATGACAAGGGAAGGAGTGTAGCGGTAGTCTTACTATAAATTCTTATATATATTCTTATATACTTTCTTCCACACTTTTTTTTTCCAATGACTAACAAAACAGGACAGTCAAGAAACACTTCTGAAGCCTTGTGCAGGACTTGAGGAGAAGTATTCTGTGCAAAAGATGGACAGACAACAAGTCTTCACAACCATTTGCATGTTCACCATGCTGCAGAATATGTTACACTGCTATCATGCACAACTGGCCCTAGCAAAAGGTAGCTACAACCAAACAACCATGTCTGAGGCTTTTGAAATCACTACAAAGTACAAGCGTGACAGTGAAAGATCTAAGCAGTGTACTGATACTGCACCTCGCTATCTAGCAAACGAAAAGGTTTCTTTTAATAAGGTAGAGAAGAGAGCATTTAAGGTCATGCTACAGACATCTGACAAGCAGTATGTGCTGGCAGGTTGGAAATTCTTCCTGAAGACCACAGTCCCTAAGTTGCACAACATTAGAGCAAACATTTCAGCAATGCTGAATGATGTGGAATATTTGGCCCTGACAACTGACGTGGTCCAGCTGCAACATAATGCCTTACACGTCAGTGACCGCATATTATGTCAGCAGAAAGTGGACACTAAAGAAAATATTCTTCACGGTTAAACGTTTCCATCTGTTTTTTACTCAAGGCTCAAGAATATTTCATTTGGCATGTCCCTCAGAACATACACTACCTGGTTGTGCCCTGTGAAGCCAGGTCGGCCTAATCCAGGCAGCTGCGACAGTAGCTGATGTACACCCTCGCCCCTTCCACTTCCTCCTACAATGCCCAATCCCCGTAGGACATCATAGGTGGTCTGGACACCAGTGGGTGGAGGGATTGTAGACACACCACCATCATTTCCATCCTCTTCACTCCCACTGCTCCCATCACCCCCACCACCATCACCTGAAAATAAAAATGCACACAGAAACAATGTGTAATTTGCTCTAGATGTATGCAGTGATAGGCTACTGACAATAGGTGACTACACAACTAAAGTAAGACCTGTACTTAGTCAGGTCCATAAATGCAACATCACTACTGCAATGAGAATATGATGCCATGCATGCTGCACATAGACTCTTATCTAAATTTTGGTCACCTGTGACGGGAGAGTCGATCACTTGTCCCTCAGCAGAGCGCCGTTGCTCAATGCCTGTCCTGGAATCTGAAAACTGCGTACTTGGCTGAGGCTCATCATCTGAGCTTCCACCTTCCAGGCCTGGCCTAAAATGAGGCCGATGGCTTTCCCCAACCTGCATACATTAACACATTGCTCGACTGTTGTCACTGACCCTGTGAATTTCACATCTCTTGCATGTCTCTTCTGGGGGACTTTACAAACATACCAAAGCAAGACAGGGCAATCCTTATAAGTTTATTCAAGCACTGAAGCATTGTGGTCACCTAGAATTTAACTGCAGAGCATCACATTTTAGGCCCAGAAAACAGCACCGAAATAAACGAAGCTACAATGGTGACGTGTCAGACATTTATAGGAGGGCACTCCTGAAACAGCCAAATGGAAAACAGCCAAGATGAGAAAATTTACAAATGACAGAAAGTTGAACATAAATACTACTATGTTACTATTAAATAACAACTGTTCTCATCAACGTGGTCATATCTTCTTAAAAATTATGTAAATAAATAATAAACATTTTTGTTAAGATTTCTAGCTGCCCATACACTAGACCACACGACTGCACAATGAATGACGCCTATCCTCATAGATCCAAGAAATAAGAGAATAAAGCTGTATGACTGTATGTCTTTAAACCGAGGGGTCACCTCCACCGGCACTGCCCCAAACTCATTACTCCTGAATAACCACAAAACATAATGAGCTTGGACCAGGAAAGCAACACCTTCAATAAACCACAGACACTCAAGACTGTTTCTGGAAAAGGTATAATGCCGCTATTTCATAGGTTCCCAACTTACCAGTTGCCTAGAGGTGCTGGGCAACAGAGATTTGGCTCTGCTGCCATTCTGCGAGGCTTCCAGCTCATCCTCTGTGTCCTCCTCATCACTGGCAGGACATGAGTCCATGCCTGTAGCAGCCAGTCGCACATCAGGCATGCAAAAGTCTCCCTGAGAAGAGGTAACCCCGAAAGGAGAGAAACAGATAGAAGTGTTTAACAGAATCATAAAGGTCCCTTTTTGTGGTTATTTTTCACGCAAATTATATGTCACACCAGGGCTCATCATCAACGATTGCCTGGGCAAGTAAAATTCTAAGTCACATTGTTTTGACCTGTAGCACAAGGTGTGATCTGAAATGTTTGAGAAGCAAGAGAATTCAACATGGCGGTGAGAAACTTTATTTCCTGGCAGTAAAATCAGTCAATTTTGATGTATCCACACCCTGTTTTGCAAAATTTGCAGGTATTGCCTTTAGAAGCCAAACAAAGCTGGATCATTCTTTGTCAACACTGCAGAAAGCAGTCACTACAGTGTTCTGAAAGATTCTTCTGTCATCTTGCATGCATGAGTAAAAAAAACATCGCTTGTCAGGAGCACTGGACACATGTATTCAACAAATGCCTGTGAAATTTGTACCAAAAAGTAGTAATAATTATAATAATAATATTAATAATAATACAACTTTTGTAAGAACAACAGTCCTGAATAAATGTGTGTATGCGTGTTCATTTTTACTTCAAAAGACCAAAGCAAAAATTTGTTTGGGACAGTATAAACTCCTTTTGAACTCTGCATTATACAATGATCTTACATGATGACAACATTTTTAAACATTTTTAACCTGATCAGACAGATAAGAATATCCTTAGCCACTGATTAAAATTAACAAGAGGAACAGCAGTACTTCCAGGTACTTGTCAGTTAGCACATAGCATTAACGGTGCAACATGCTCCCTAAAACATATTATACGCTATATTGGTAACTTTAACAGTAGAAATGCAGTCAATTCAAGTGTAAGCATACATACTTTAGAGCAAGAAAATGCTTACTAAAATAAATGTCAACAGTTCATTTGGCAACGTTTGACACAACAATTATGCAATGTACCCTTACAAATGATCTCATATTCCATACTTCACTCAAGATAGTATTTTTTATTTTTTTTTAATTTTTACCCCGATTTTCTCCCCAATTTAGTCGTAGCCAATTCCACCCCGCTAGACTCCCCCAATCACACAATGCTATCAACGCTAGGAGGGTGAAGGCTAACACAGGCTTCCTCCGAGACCTGTGAAGCCAGCCACCGCTTTCTTTTCGAGCTGCCTCTCACACAACGTCACTGGACAGCTGAACGCGCGCGGAGGAAAGCGCCAACCGCCAGATCTGCTACGTCAGCTAACAGACCCCTGCGCTGACTAGCATTGTGCTGAGTGAGTGATGGGGGGGAGAAGGGCAGCCATCCCACCCACCCAGAGAGAGCGAGGCCAATTGTGCTCTCTCGGACTCCCGGCTACGGATGGCTGTAGCATCACCAGGGATCGAACTCGCGATCTCCTGATGATAGGGCCAACGCTTAGACGGTTGCACCACTCGGGAGCCTTAAGATAGTATTTTGTCCCGTTCCTGTCAAAGTTATGAAATCATAGGATATTTGGGGGTAATGTCTATTGTTAAAAAATGTAAACACGTTAAGGCTCCTACCTGGTCATAGTTATCAAGGAAGTTGTTTCTGTTCTTGGAAGATGTATCTGGTTCAGCAAAACATTGTTGTGTTGAACCAGTTTGCCTGCCAGGTAGGTCCTAACAGATGTGATATTTATATTATTTTTACATACACTTTGGTAATATACATAAATACTTCCATTAGTTTGTGCAGTAAAAAAATCTCTTTTCAAATTACTTTTGTATAGTATTGCTTTTTAGCACCAAAATATGCTAGGATTTAAAAATGTATTTAAAATGGGCGAAAGTTTCACTTTAAGCTACGGGTGATCTTTGGTAGACATGCAATGATGTGCAAATAATTTAAACTCTATATTTAATTGAGAATAGTACAGAGAACATATCAAATGTTTAAACAGAGTTTTTTTTTTTGAAGTATCTGCCTATTTTGAACTTGCAACATATTACAAAAAAAGCTGGGACAGGGGCATGTTTACCACCGTGCTGTATCATCTATTTAAACAACAAACACCTGGGAACTGTGGAGACCTGTTGCTGTAGTTTTGAATGTGATATTTTCCCATTCTTGCTTGATTTTTAGCTGCTCAACAGTTTGGGGTCTCTCTGTTGTATTTTTCCGTTCATAACGCGTCAAAATTTTATCAGTGGTGACAGGTCTGGACTGCAGGCAGACCAGTTTAGCACCCAGACTCTTTTACTACGGAGCCAAGCTGTTGCAATACATGCATACTGGGGTTTGGCAATGTCTGAATGGCTGAAATAAGCAAGGCCTTCCCTGAAAAATGTCAGGTGGATGGCAGCACATACAGCTTCAAAACCTCTATATAACGTTCAACTTTAATAGTGCCTTCACAAATGTGCAAGTCACCCATGCCATGCGCATGTCCCTCTCCTCTTTAGCCTGGAGGACACGGCATCTATGAAAATCTATGATTTCCAAAAAGAATTTCAAATTTTGATTCATCAGACACAAGACACTTTTCCACTTTGCCTCAGTCCATCGTGAATGACATCAAGCACAGGGAAGGCAACCATGTCTCTGGATCCTGTTTATATGGTTTCTTTGCATGGTCATGCTTTAACTTGCATTTGTAAATGCAGCAATGAACTATGTTCACAGACAACGGTTTTCATAAGTGTTCGTGAGCCCACACAGTGATTTCCTAAATAGAATTGTGTGTTTTTAATGCAGTGCTGCCTGAGGGCCTGAAGATCAGTCAGCCAATACTGATTTTCAACTTGTTCCTTGCACACAGAGATTTCTCCGGATTCTCTGAAGCTTTTAATGCTATGTACTGTAGATGATGAAATCCTCAAGTTCTTTGCTGTTTTACACGGAGAAATGTTATTCTTGAATTGTTGGACAATTTGCCAGCGCAGTCTTTCACAGAGTGGTAAACCCTTCCCCATCTTTACTTCTAAAAGACTTTATAACCAATCATGTTACTGACATGTTGCCAACTAACCTAATTTATTGTGTTTATTTTCAGCACTACATTTTACCAGCCCTTTGTTGCCTCTGTCCCAACTTTTTTTGAATAATGTCCCCCAAAGATCACTTCTAGTGCAGACTGCCATGAAGGTTAAAGTGAAACTTTCACCCCTAACATTTAAAATAAATTAAATAAAATAAAATTTCTGGTAGACCAAATCAAACACCCTTACTCTGAGCAGTCCTGTCTACACAGTAGTCATTAGTCGGCGTTATGTACTACATTGTCAAAATTACGCAAAAGATTACAAAGGGCATCAAACCCAATTAATGTTCAATTTCATCTGCAAACTAACGGTATTTGTGCCGATAACTTACAGCAGCAGGTATCTCTTGGCCCTCGACTCGACCTCTCTGCATGGAAGGGGGAATTAGTTTGTTGAAATACATCTTCAGCTCTTCATCATGCAGATGGTCCATATCAATGTCATCATCTGAAATTTGGAAGCATAATACGAGAAACATCATCCAGTCCTGGAGGACTGTAGTACTGTGCCATTTAGGGTTTTATCTGGTGTAAAAAGCCTAATTAACTAATCAATAAATTGCAAAGCCCTTCATTAAACAAATCATTGTAGAGCTTCATAATTCAGTCAAACAGAACTGCAACTGGACAATCAAAACATACTAGTCAAATAACCAAGACCAGCTTAGAAATTTCCAGTTCTTTTACAGTTATACAGTTAAAACATCTGTGGGGAGCAAATTAACCAGCTTAACAGATTCTTAACAAGTTTAATGAGTAATCATAATTGATGTCACTGTTAGATAATACATCTGATTTTTACCTGTGACATCACTGTTCATGCTGTCAAGTGACATGAGCTTCTCATTTGCCAGGAAGCTGGCGACACTGCCACTCAAGCCATCGCTGTCTGCTGTCTCACTCCCTGGACTCTCTTCCTCGATGGTTTCAGGGAGCAACGTAGCTCCCTGAAATAAGCAACAATTCATGCATTATCTCTAAATCTTAAATATCTTTTACTAAAATTGGGTGTGAATATATAGTTAAATAAGAATATACAATTCTTGCAACCATACCTTAGCAGCCATGGTTTCTTTACTTCCGACATGAGAAAACGTCAACAGGCCAGTTGAAATGTCTGAAAGAGGATTTTGTTGGTATAATTATCTGTTGTAATTATCAGTTTTAGCTAAAGCACTGAAGAGCTACATCTTATTTACTGGTGACCCACATAATACATACACATATAAAACTTCCCAAAGTTCCATTCCATTTTTGCAGTGTTCCTCCCTCTCAATCGTGAAGAACCACTGTGTATTCACCAAAAGATCAGTTCATCATAACACAGCATTAAGTATCAAGGTAGGTGTGAGGAAAAGACTGTGACTGTGAAAAGAGGTATGTTCTTAACTTTAGTGACAAACACTTACATCGTTTCTCACAAACAAAAGATACTCAGTTTACATGCAGAAAGGCAGACACTATGGAAAGAGCAGCTGAATGCAACCATTTGGCATGGTTACGGAGCAACAGCTGAATTAGAGACGAGTCAAACCCCCACCTCAACACTCATGTATATCTGCACTCATGCTAGGAAGTGAATAGATAAGGCTCAATATACATGCATCACAATGTTAAGTTTTCTGGGGTTTGCAATTTTGGAACAGAAAAAGCACCACTAGTACCATACTTAAAAGGTACTATCAAAAACTATGAATACAGCATTTTATTTCAGCATTTCACACAATGCACTGCACTACACCCAATTAAACATGCAGTTGATCAACTACTGACAATATCCATGACATGCTCAGAAAAGCATATTGTGATGTAATACATCACAGTACTGATCAAATCACCATATTGACCACCCCTATTTCAAAATTCAATTTAATAAAATGCACCAAACACTTCTTATTTATCTATAAAATTAACGATGGCTATGTGTAGTTTTGTCCTTTTGCATTTCAAACAATAATTTAATCATACATATCATAAATAGAGTCACTCAGTGAACAACCTGAACAGTCACAAGGGAGCCCGCACCCCCCCCCGTCCCTCTACAACTTCTGTATTTAGAACTGTTTTTAGCTGAATGTCAAACATGAATAAAAACCTTCAAGACTAGATAATCTTAAGCTTATTCTTTCTTTCAAAGACATAAAACTGAACCGTAATTCGAAGAGTTTCAGTACCATCAGGGGTAATCAGAGGGCCGAGCAGGAGCAGGTGTGACTCCCACAGCTGCAGAGGCTTTAGTCCGGTACACACTTTCTGATTCGTCCAAATTAACATTCACCAACAGGTCTGAGAAACGATTGGCAGCGATGAAGTCATCCGCTTCATCCCTGAAAGAAAAATTTCGGCATAGATTAATACACTCTATGAAAGATTATTTAGTGGATTCCCCATTACGTCACATTTTTGTTTTTGGAAAACAAACAAAAAAAAAAATTCAGATCAAAATACATTTTTGGAAAGACAAAAACACTGGTACTTTTATTGTTATAGATGATAGGGAAAGACAAAAACTGAATCCTGGATTGACACTCACAAGTCATCTTTAAAGCTGAGTGCAAATTTTTCCCTCTCACAATTTGAGCCTCGAGAACCCAGAGAATGAGGGCCATCATCCAAGTACGATGCCTGGACATCAGTTAACCTAAAAGGAGGAATAAATGATGCCTGAATAAAAATGCTTAAAAAAAGCACAGTAAAAATCTACTGACTAATGAACTCCCCTAGAAAACCACATGAACTACGTCACACTGTCCTTAAATACTGACAGAACACATTAAGAGAATGTTCGGCAAAAAAGCCCAATTTACACACAGTGTTAAATACTGGTGAAACATTCCTTTACGAACAGCATGAAAAACAAAAACAGGCAAGATTGGGAGTCAACGACCACAAGGCTGTGTAAAGATGCAAGTTACACACTGCTATAATGAAGGGAACCTACAAAAGGGAGTCTCCCACCTGTTGTCTGCTGCAGCTCTAATTTTAGCCACAGTGGACGCAGCCATGGGCACCCCGAGAGTAGAACCCAGAGTTACATTGGCCAGGGTAGCACAGCCACTACTGCCCAGTGAACCATTGGAGAGGAAGCTGGGAAACGTCTCATCTTCGAGGTTTCGGAAGCTGTCCATGTTTGTGTGACTCACGTACACAAGACTCACCACATGACCTGCAAAAAATAAACCATATGTGAGAAGAACAGCAAATGGTTCTCTTACTTCTTGACAACCTAATGCTAGTGGCTATCGCTTTTATAGTTTATCCAGTAACATTAACTAAAATATACAAGACAAGTAATGATAAAGGTTCTGCGCAGCTTAAAGCTCTTCTGGTGGCCAGTCAAAACACCAGAGTAGTAGATATCGGGTCAAGGTGAGCATCTCGAAATTGAAGCCAGTGAAATTAACGTTACTTTTCTAGCTAGCCAGCTCCTTTGCCAACTTCTACCAACGACTAATGTTAACTGTTAAACTTACAAACAAATGACAATTTCCTGCTCCGACAGTCCACTTATTATCAATGACAAAGTTTTCTTTTAGTTTGTTGACAACTCCGCTAGCTAAGTAACGTTAGTTCATACAAGTGGTGAAAAGGCGTAGCTAGTACATAACTTACTTTCGTTAAAAAAGTTAAAAATGTCTTTAGCCTGAATCTGAAATGAAGTAGCTGAATATTCTGAATAGCTAGTTTACTGGAAAACGTCAAAATTGGTTACCTTCACGTTACTAAACGCAAGCTAACAGCTAGCTAGCCAGCTAACTTACATAGCGTTAGCTGAAAACTCAGGGAAGAAAGCAAAGCACGGATGACTGCGCCCTCATATTAACTGGCTAACTTGTACGTGAACTACACAACCAGCTCTGAGACTTTCATATCCACTCACCGTGTTCACTTCTGTTCTCTTTAATTTTCCATTGCCCCTGTAGCGGCTGAATACCACCAACAGAAGCAGCTAACAACCACGAAGCTGCAGCAACGGAAAATGTCTGCAAGCAAATTATTGCCTTTTCTTCTTCGTCACTTCAACAGAGCAGCAAATAACGGGCGAATGTGTAAGCTGTTTCAGTCAGCTGCTCATCGCTGACCCTTCGCTGAAACGTTAATCGTTTGCTACGGTGTTCTGACCACCAAACGTTTTACTTCACAGGTAGGTCAAAAAAACCCCAAAACAGAGTTAAGCCATAACCGAAGGAGCCCGCCTCTACGTTTCTGTTGGTGGGCGGGGTTTATGCAGAAATCTTAAATCTCATTGGAGCACCACGTTTCATTCATTTCAAACAACGGGCCAATCGCGCGAAGAGTCCTCTTGTTTGAATGTACTCGGGCAAATCTGGTTGTCGTTACACTGTCTGTAATGTTATGTATAATTAAAATTCTGACTGTGATTAAATTAATGTCATTCTAAATTATGGTAGTTCAATAGTTAGCCGTTGGGCTGTCTGTAAAGTGATGTAATCTAAAATCTGATGGTAGTTAGACAGTAATGTAATATAACGTAAAATCTGACTGTGACTAAAGTAATATAAAATCTAGGGTAGTTAGACAGACTAATGCAATGTAATGCAAATTCTGACTAGTAAAAGTGATATAAAATCTGATGGTAGACAGTCTAATGTTAAGTAATACAAAATACGGCTGTAGTTAAAGCAATGTGATATAAAATATGATGGCATTTAGACAGTCTATAAAATAATTTAATCTGAAACTTAATTATAGTTAGACAGTCTGTAAACTAATTCAATCTGAAATCTGCCTGTAGTTAGACAGTCTGCAAACTAATTTATTCTGAACCCTGACCATAGTTAGTCTGTAATTTAATCTGAAACCTGACTATATACAAACTGTAATGTTAACCTCTTTGTCTCCTTTTGTGACTGCCTGATTCATGCCACCCTTTTGCAGTGCTTTAAACCTTTTTCATTTTTTAAGCTGCCATTTACACAACATCACACAGCAGCACAGCTATCTTACAGGAAAGCACTGCTGTTGTTATATTTCTCCTTTCGTATCGGACCACAGTCACAATTGAATTAACCGTGGTGCACTTTGTTAAAATGCCCTGCTCGGTTCTACCTTTAAATCAATTGCTGAGTAGCTGGCATAGTCATCAATATCCAGTCATCCAGGTCCTGCAGAAACAAAGCAGCTTCAGACCATCACACTACCACCACCATGTTGACTGTTGGTATGATGTTCTTATGGTGGAACACGGTGTTAGCTTTACGTCAGATGTAATGGGACCAATGTCTTCCAAAAAGTTCCACTTTTGGCTCATCAGTCCATGGAATTTTGTACCAAAAGTCTTGAGGGTCATCTAGATGTATTTGGGTAAGTGCAATACGATTTGTCTTCTTTTTGGTCATTAGTGGTTTGTGCCTTGCAACTCTCCCATGGATGCCATTTTTACCCAGTGTCTTTCTTAAATTCTGTTGATGTTCATCTGGGTTCTTTTGTGACCTCCTGGATGAGTCATCGATGTGCTCTTGGTGAAATTTTGGTAGGCCGGCCACTCCTGGGAAGGTTCACCACTATTCCATTTGTGGTTAATGGTTGTCACTGTGGTCCGCTGGAGTCCCAGAGCCATAGCTATGGCTTTGTAACTCTTTCCAGACTGGTAAATTTCAATGACTTTGTTTTGCATCTGTATTGAATCTCTTTAGAACGTGGCATCATGTGCTGCTTTTTGAGACGTTCTATCTTGCTTCACATTGCCAGACAGGTTCAATTTAAGTGATTCAACAGGTCTGGCAGTAATCATGCCTGGATATGGCTAGTAAAATTGAATCCAATAGTTAACTGAATTTGGTTTACTGGGTGATTTAGTAGCTAAGGGGGCACTTACTTTTTCCTTCAATAAATGAAATCATTATTTAAAAACAGCATTTTGTGTTTACTTGGGTTATCTTTGTCTAATATTAAAAGTAGCTTTATGATCTGAAACTTTCAAGTGTGATGAATATGCAAAAATAGAAGAAATTGGGAAGGGGCAAATAATTTTTCACAGCACTGTGTATACAGGCAAATGTAGAGTCAAAGCAAATTTAAAGTAGAAGTGATTGTTTTATGTTTATCTCATTGGATCCTGTGAACTGGCAGATGGTCTCACATGAAAAGAAGGAACAGTAAATTCTTGTGATTAATAAGGAAGGTCAGTAGAGGTGATCACACATGTTGTGTGGTGTTTTTGTGTTGCTGTAAAGACATCAGCTTACTTGACAGAAAGCCACAGTAGTCATAATTCAGAATGAAGGAGGTGGAATGAGACAAATACCCGCTGGCAACGAACATCCCAGCTGCCACACACAGTACAGGCTATTTATAGCAGGGCACCCCCAAACACATATGCTATGTAGAGTCATAACAGCTGTTATGGAACTGCGTATGACTGTAAATGAGGTTTAAGTGCCAAGTTGTGTATAAGTTATAACTGTATGAAAGCCATTTTAGATTTTAATCTATAATTTCTTGATATCAGAAAATCAATTTGAACTAGTAAGCTAGCACTAGTAAAAATATATAATTTTACATCTAAAAATCAAAATTCAACTTTTACTAGAAGGAATTACTTTTAACCGGTAAGATTTCAGTTCTCACTAGCAAGAATTTTGAACTTGACTTTTCTCAAGAATCGTTTTTACTAGTACAAATTAAATTTTACATGATAATTTAGTTTTCACAAGTAAAAAATAGACTATACTGGCTTTAAAATATTACTAGATAATTCATATATTCAATGTATGAATTACATAATATAGTTAATTCATTAAAATATATAATGAATGTTATAATTACCCAACATGTAATGAAAACAATTTTCTAATTCAAATTTTACATGTCGCATATATGTTTACTAGCATTTCTGCTTGCTCAAAATTGATTTTAAGACACTGATTTAAATATGAAAGAGTGTGTAGTAGACCTGCCATCGTTACTGCTCTGCCTATAGGAGACTGCCTAGGGTTAGGCCTAGAGCAGGCCTATCGCTCCAAACCACCAGAGGGCGACAGGTCACCACTGTTTTGCAAACACAAAAATGAGAATGAGAAATGAGAAACAGCGAAAAACTCCTTGTTGTTTTGTTGACTCGTTGAGTTCAGCGTGATTAGACGGAGTGAAACAAAACTTCTTTGAAGGACTTAATCTTGTTTTGTATCATCCAGTTTTGTTTTGTGAGACGGAGTCATATACAGCACGGCAGTCACTGTGTGTTCGAGCAGGGCTTTCGAGATAAAAGTTAGTTTATACCAGCACACTGGCCGTAAACTGTGCCCGAAAGAGTTTCTCGATGGAAGTGTATAAAATGTGCCTTTTTGTGCCTTAACAATAGACAGCAGTGTTTTGTGGCAAAAGTAGACGTCATCTAAGGGTTTTTCTTATTCATTTACAGTCGTTTCTGATCTTTTAAAATCAAGCTGACCTATTTTAAACCTTCATGCCCCCGGTCACATTAAGCACAATTCATCCTCTCATTTAAAAGGCAAAACTTATTTTCCTTCCATCAAAATGCAATGCCCTTTGTCTGCCCCTAAAAAAATCTTACTTTTTATTGAAATTATCATGCACCATTAATAATATGTTTGATCTACTCCTTCATCACCCCCACCTGTCCAATATGCTCAGCTAGCTTGGAGTCCCTTCCTGATGCCGTTTCAACCTGGTAATATGTCATGGTATGGAAAGAAAATTTGTTTTGGATTTATTTCCAAATCTGATGATTTCCAGCTGACCTTGACTTTAATGCAGGGGTCTCACATTCACGTGGTCTTCTTCAAAGTGTTTATTTTTTTGAATGTTTTCTGTTTTTTTTTGTAATCTTTGAATTAAAATGCACCATGTATGGCTCTAAACTTTGTTTTTTTCTGAAAAAAAGGTACATGTAATGGTATGACCTGTTTCGATTTGTTGCTGCTACTATGAAATGAACACTTGCTTTTCCTTCTCAAAACTTGTAAACTATGTACATATCCAGAGCTTGATGAATGAATGTAGAAAATAAGATAATTAATTTAAATGATTTAAAGTGCACAATACACACAGCATGTGCACAGCTCACAATACTACCCAGCCAGTCAGCTGTAAAATCTCGCCCCTTTGTTGGTTGCCTCTGCCTTTACAACAGGAATCACTAGATTTTCCCTGCCCCCAAGGTCCACTTATGTTTGTGTACCAAATATTCATAACTAATTTTTACATGACCATTTTCCAACCTGTTTCTCCCTTAGAATTAAACAGGCTGTTTGTTACTGTGCCTTTAAAGGGGTGTTTTCATCATTTCTGTGTAAATAAATGATCAGATATAAATAGTCATTTGGAGTTGTTTGATGTGAAATGGTGCATTGTGGAGAAACTAATCCAGTCAGATTTCTTTACCATAGTGGTGACTGCAACAGTAATTGCAATGTCTGTAATGCGAATTTCATTTACTACCTAAAACATTCTCAAGTCTATTGTAAAACAATGTCTCCAGTTTTTGGCAACATTTGCATGTATTTTGTGTACCAACTTTCTGAGGTGGTTTTCAGACATTAAACACTGTAGACATCTGAGGCCGTATTACAGAAACTTAAGTCTGAAATCTCATTTGTTTAGTCACCATGACAACTTCAGTTAGGACTGAATTGAGGACAGAAGCTATTACAGAACAGTTCTTAACATTATGAACTTATCCATTAACTCCACATAAGAAAACAGTATTATAAAAACTCCTAACTAGGCAGAATTTCCTAAATTCCAACTCCAAAGGTGTGTTAACTTCTGTTTATACCGTCTGTTTCCATCGTTTTATGCAGTGACAGACAACAAAGTTCACTATAACGTTGCATTTATCTACACCTAAAACAGTGCCTTGACTTACGAGGGTTTTCTTTCATACATTTTAAAAATCCCAGACACGATCTCCACCGTCCCCTCTTATTACCTTCACGTGTTAATGTTGACTAAAAAAAAAAAATAAAAAATAAAAAAAAACCCAAAAGAAACCCCCATCAGATAAAATATTAGTGATGGTGTTGAATAATGAGGAGACTGATATTGTGCTTTGTTACAATGTTCAAGTTTATCGCGCTTTAGTTTTGTTTGACCTTTTTTCACATCAGTAACGATAGCTAACATTAGCTGTCTGGCTAACTAACTTGATTACGTGTTTATGTTTCAGCTGTGAGCACATGGTCGGTTGTTGGTAACAGTTAACAGTTGATGGTCGACTTTGATTGTTAAGATTTCCTAATTTGATAAGATGCAGCAAGATAAGATTTGCTTCTGTAATACGAATTTGTGAAAAATATTAAGATCTGACTGGTCAGATCTTAAGACAAAAAGACCCCTGATTCCCATCACTACTGTGGACCATTCTGATGCCAAGGGTCTCTAGAATGGAGTGTACTACAAATTTCAAAGAGTGAGGACAAATCGATTTATGATGGCCCTTTAACAGAGGAAAAAGATTATTGAAAAAACAATTTATTCAAAATGTTGAGTATTTGTTGCAAATGACAGTCACACCAACTTTAGTAGTTTTATTAATATTGGTTAATTTCTACATGCACTCATTTCTTGCTGACCTAGTATTCTCAAAGCCCCAAACCTGTTTAGAGTACATTTAAGCAAAGATGTGGCAAAACCTACAACACCAACTTTATACTAAAACCTACATCAAAATATATTCATAGTACACCCATTGTTTGGGCTACAGTTAGTGCCAACAGGGTAAAGGGTGCCATCACAACTGCAGGACTTCCATTACAGTAGTCTTCATCACAGCAGTGTGTAGTCATGGAGTATAATGTCTTATTTACTGGGAACTCCACAGTGGTAGTCTTGTTGCAGTCCTCTTCATTAAGGCAGCCCATCATTTTTATGTCCAGCACAGAAGCTACAAGGGAAGAAGACATAGCATTCAGTTACTGTACCTGGTGCAAAGGTTCATGTAATGCCTCAGTCACTGAGGGCAGGTGGCACTTACCTGCCTTGCCGATTCCAACAAAACACTGTTCTCCATCACTGCAGTTTGTTTTGGTGGTGTAGCACACATCCCAGAATCCAAGATCACATCGAAAGCATTCTAGAGTTTGTCCTATGAAACCAAAAAGTTGTGAGATTTGTTAGGCACACTCAGCTACTACAACAACCTTAAAGCTAAGAAAACCAAGGTCATGTTTATGTTCAGGTTTAATTCACTTCAGGGGGATAATTCTGACTTTACACTGTTAGAAATAAAGGTTCTGTGCAGGTATTACATTCATCAAGAAACAATGTAAATGTACCCTCAAAAAAGGTACAATGGTGGTTTTAAGGTCCAATTATGTACCTTAAATAAGTCCCCCCCAGGTTAAAAGTACATATTTGTACCTTTTCACAACTTCATGTTCTAAAACAAAACAATAAAATAAAAAACCTGGAGACAAGATGGCTTGTGTGGCGTCAATATAACTTAAAATTGAATTTATTTTTTATTATTAGGATTATTACCACCACCATCATTATTATTATTATTATTAATAATAATAATAATAATAATAATAAGATTCAACACTGTTCATTGTTCATGCAAGGTGGAACTATATTAATATTAATAATAATAATAATAATAAATAATATTCTCCTCCCTGACTAAAAGGTACTGTGATGTACCCTTGAGGGTACCACCCCAGTGACAAGAGGGGTACTGCCCCAGTTTCATACATTTTTTTCCTCTGAGAGTGCATGATGTCATACAGTACAAGAAAGAAAAGGTCACAGTACTTTTGAAGCTCTAAAGCAGGGCTGTCCAAATTTGGCGCATGAGGACATGTGAAAAGTTACCCCAACTCCATTCAGATAGGGAACAAAGTTTTCCTCTCTTATTTACCTTTCTACATTGTTTATGCAATTTAGTAACAAAAGCAGTTATTTTTTTTAAACTTAATTTCTATGATGTTTTGTCTTTTGGACCCTCTAAAGATTACACTTTGGGCCCCAAAGCAAGAAGTTGAGGCACCCCAGGTCTAAAGAGATGAAATTTAATATAGTTCCACCTTGCATGAACAATGAACAGTGTTGAATCTGTGATTATACTTTCAGACTATTTGGATTTTCTATTTATTAGAAAGTAGTAGTTTCATGTGACAAAGATTGAATTTAATGATGAACTGTGATCAAAACTCACTTTTTAGCTACATTGTCTGATCAGTCTGAAACACTATTAGGCAAACTCAAAGAACATATCAAAGGCACCCAAAGAGACAGCGGACACATTTTACAGGAGAGCAAAAATTTGAGCCATACCTTGAGCCATCTCAATGTTAAAGTTGCATTCAAGTTTGAGCTTTAAAATTGATACACAACTATGTTTCGCCCAAATTTCACTTAACCCCTCTGCTTCCAAACCCTTGATATGGATATTAACAGATTAAGCGTTTCAATGCTCTGCTTTTGTTGTGGCATATAGGTCTATACGTGACTTGGACAGACAGGCTACCGCTAAAACCAAACTAAAAAATGACTGCACTGTAAATTATCGTCACCTTCTTATGCAAACCGAGAGAAAGCTAAACACATCGTTACACGTGCCCAGAGGATTATATCGATCATAATAATGCTGCAGAGCAGAAACGTGCCTGCCTTCTTCTCTTCTGAGCAACTACACTGCACAGTTGGCCGATTTATGTTCAAAACCGATTTATTTATGTGACAAGTCACGCTGTTTCCACAAAAAGTAACAGCAGATACTCTGCTAAGAACAAGTAGGGTGGTGTTTAACCAATGAGAGCTTACCTGAGCACAACACTGCCACCATCACCGCCACACAGAGGAGCGAACTGATTCCACTCATGTTTAATTCAGTGTTTGAGCAGGAACACTCAGTGCTGCCCGGCGCGAACACGCTCTTTCTCTCTTTCTCCTTATGTGGATTCTCTGAATGTGGCTGGAAAAGTGCACCCAATCATGCACGTCTTAGGGATTGGCTTGCATAATTGCTTAGTAGGCCAAACAGATAAACGTATTATCTTATTAAGCATTCATCGCAGGCAGCTGTGAAAGAGTGACGTTTAAGACTAGCACGTGACCTTAATAGTGAATATTAACGAATGGGAGTTTAGTGCAGTGCTGTAACCCGAAGACAGTGATCAGATAGATCACTTTTAAAAAGTTGCTCACTTTGTTTGGATTGGTGATTGGCGCAGTTTTAGCACATTTTAGCATATTTTGTAGAGCTTTTTGCTGAACATTATTTGTAGCTTTGTTTGCACCGTGTTTCAGTCTGAGTTGAGGTGCATTTGCAGATGCAAACTGCTCAGCAGTGAGAGATAGCAGTGTTGCTAAAATCAGTTTGATATGCCTACTTAGTGATATGGTAGCCATCTCAGCCCTGCAAAATTCCTAGACCGTAGATCAGTGGCTTGAACCGACTTTTCTGAAACAATTGTCCCTATGTTACTGGTAACCATTCAAATCCATTCTGTGTATACAAATGGTTTGATTGGACAAAAAGAAGCAGTTTGAACCTCAGAAGAAATGCTAACATATATGAAAACGCTTGGATTCCTGGACAATTTTTTGTCCAGGAGTGAAACAGCCAACTGAAATCCTGGACAGGTGGCAAACCTACTTAGTCCTCATGCTCCATACAATTTCATAGTACAGGCTTAAACTGCAATTACAGGACCAGGGATGGAGTACTGACTGGGCCAATGGGCCATGTGCCCAGAGGCCTTTGACCTAAGGTGACCTCTTTTTTAGGACCCCACCCTACCCTGACCACAAGGCATGAAGTGGCTGAAAGACTGGACCAGTCCACTGCAGATGCAAAAATGAGATAAATGCATAGCTCTTAAATATTCAATGACTAAATAAATTAAATAAAGGTCATATCAGCCCAAACTCTTCTACTGTATTTAAAATAATTAAAACCCCACTACTGCCGAAATGTGCAGAAATTACTGTACAGGAACAATAGGCTATTGCAATTAATTAAGAATGAATAATTTTGTTAGTTTACATGAATATTTCCAGAGCTGTTTAAGCATAAACAAACACAAGCTATTTTTTTCAGGTATATTTTAATTTTTTTCATGTCACTGCAACAAATGTTTTGCTGAGTTAGGAGTATTAAATGTATCAACAATAATTTACACACCCTAAGCATATGAATAGACTACATCAGGAAATGCTATGTAGTATGTAAAATAATATAGGCACCAAAGAGCCACATAACATATTGAAGCAAAAGTTGCATGTGCATCACATTACAAGTCTTCTCTTGAGTCTTCTCTAGCCTATCAGAGCACAGACAGAGCCTTGCATCTGCTGGAGAATAACTGCTACCTGTATGTGTAGATTTAAAGGGAAATTCCACCGATTCAGAATGGAATTCAGAGTAGTTTGATGCGAAATGGTTTATTGTAGATAAACATGCTGACTCAGATTTCTTTACAGTAGTGGTGGTAGGAAACTGGGGTCACAATATCTACAACACAAAACCAAAATAACCAGTGAATCTACATAAGTTTTCATATGTAAAGTTGATACAATTCTTTTTTTCAGTTTTCTTTACATTTCACTGTACAACACCCTGTATGTAAGTCCCTGCCATTTATAGATTTCAAATGTATGTTTTATGCCAAAACCTATTCAAAACTATCATAAAACAACATCTTAGACATCACGTAGTGTATTAGGAGCCATTTATTGAAATAATTTTCTGTAAGGGAGCTTTTAGAGGCATTAAACTCTTCAGTCGTCTGGTTCCTATCAGCACCACTGTGGACAATTCTGAATTGGTAAGTTAATTTTATTAAATGGTTTCTCAAAGTAGCTGTAAACTGAATGTCTATCTGTTTTATGAACTTGACTGTATCTTTACTGAACTACTTTTTCTACTAGAGCCACAGAAGATACTGAATGCTGTAATGGCAGAACATACGGAATTATTTTACTCCACAAATGATCAGTTAATGTAGAAGTTTATTTAATACCAGTGCAAAGCATTTCAAATGAAACTTTTTGAAGTCCATGCACTCTTTAGACCAGGCATGTCAAACTTGGACCTTTGAGGCCAAAGGGCTGCAGAGATTAGCAATTACCCTCATCCAACCCTCTAAATTCAATTCATGAAAGCCTTGCTAATTAGCCGATGAACTGAATCAGATGTGTTTAATGAGGCAGTGTTCTGAAGTCTGCAGTATTTTGGCCTGCGAGGACTGGAGCCTGATACATGTGCTTTAGACTTTAGGACTCATAACTCCCCTTGTGCAAAACAAGACTTGTGGAAAAATATTGATATCAGAGCACTACTCTTGGTATTACTTGGTCTCAGAATGAAAAGCAAATTAGTGTAATTGCCCATCCCTACAGTGTGCCTCCTCCAAACAGGGATACTGAAATGTCGATATTTCCAATCCTGACGTTTCTTTTTGAGAATCAATCCTAACAGGACACAGTATTTTTCTTAGGCAGTACACTAAATATACATCAGTATTATTAAAGTGATTGTGAAAAGTAAAAAAGGCAGCGTTCTGTGAAACATATTGCTTGTTTTTGGTTTTAGTTTTCGGTCCTTGTGCCGTTTCTAATAATTGTGTTTTGGAACCCTAAACATGAAGAACATGAAGAGTTGCGGTGCAGGACCGATTTGTGCTCACAGCGGCTTGTGAGCAGTGGTCACATTATTTAAAGCCAGTAATTAAACAAACTCACGCTAATCAAACTCAGACTCTTTTCTGGATTGCTGCGCTGCTGTCAAGTCCCTCCAGCCGATTACGATGAAAAAAACACAGAGTCGAAGAGTCGACTCCAAGCATTTCCATTAGATTAGAGTCAGTGGCCAAGAGCCGACCCTGACTCTCAGACATCTTGGAGTCAAAGAATCAGACAGACATATACACTCACGCACACGCTCACACCTAGGGGCAATTTAGCATATGCAATTGGCCTGACTGCATGGACTATGGGAGGAAACCCACGCAGACACAGGGAGAACATGCAAACTCCACAAAAAATGACCCTGGCTGCCCGGCCGGGAATCGAACCTAGGCTCTACAATAGCAGATCTTTTGAATTAATTATCCTAAACAGGCAGTTTATGTGGCAGTTTATTTAACACTAATGCATTCAAATGTAAATTTAATGTCCACCTTTTCAACTGGTTTCACTGTAGAAATCACAAAGAATTCTCTTCTGCTAAAGTACAGGTATTGGTATCAGGATATTATCCTTGATATTACTTGGTATCAGATCCAAAAGAAAATTTGTGCTTTTTTCTTAACTAGTGCCTCAGACTGTGGGTAATGATGGATCTGACTAACCAGGGCCCGTTCTGATTGGGGGCCCTTCAAAAGCCACAGAAAAAAATTGATTTTGGTTTCTAATTTTGATACTCTTTGTTAAAAAATAAGTAATACAAAACTGCATTTTTCACGATCATCTTTTGAGTTCTGCTTATATACCTGATGTTCCTCAGCAGTGATGAAGATGAGCTTCCAAATAGGTGGCTAACAGGTAACTTCCAAGCAACCATTTGTTGAGCGATTTTGAGAAGTTTTTCTCTCGAATTTCTCTCTAATTACATTGATTGTTTTGAACAGAGACTAAGTCTAATCCTCGATGAACTACATCAAGATTGGTGAGTTAACGCACCCTTACTGTGTTGTAAGAAATGCAGTGTAACAAATACATCATATATGTTTTCCTTCCTTTATTTTCTTGGAAAGGGGGAAGGGGAGCATATGGCTCACTACTTAGTCTGTGGCCCAAACTTTGGTGCTACGACCCTGTTTCACTACTCCAAGCCTTTTTTGCTTTGACAGAAAACCGCGTCGTACGTTTAGCATGCTGAACGCGCCACGCCGAAAGGGGCGGGGCTTCGAGCTGAGCTACGGAAGCAGCTCCGCCGGACAGGAGCTCAGCTCAGGCGCGTTTTATCCTCTTTGACCAGGACGAGTTAAAAGCAGCAATGCGCGCTCTCTCCTGCCACTTTAACCTCGCAGACACCCCTGAAGGCAGGATCAAACAGGCGTTCAGTCTTCTAAGTAAAATCTGATAGCAGCATTTCTTTGTTAAATTACTGATTAGCCTGACTAAACATGGATCAGGAGGAGTTCGAGGACATAGATTCACCTGGACAGTGGCAAAACCTCTATAACGTAAGTCAGTCAGAGTTAATTTTAACTCGCAGAATTATGTTTCACGTTAGGTATGAGTTTTTTTGACTTGCGCGAGGGATTGTAATAAGTAATCAACACTAAACTAGCTAGCTGCTGGCCTGGCTGGTATAGAGATTAGGAGTGCGCATGCGCGGGAGGATACCTAGAAACGGTGATGATGAGCTGCAGCTATAGCTGGCTCGGTCATCTTAAATGTGTTACTAAATGCAGATTTCTGTTTTTTTTTCAGACTGTATTACTTTCACACAGTTTTATGGCCAGTGAATGTGTGATCGTGTTATCCACAAACATCACGCGGAGTCCCCCCCACCACTGAAATATAAAATAAATCGAATTAGCTACGTTCTTCTTACACCGCTTCACGTTAAATCCAGGGTGAGAGATGTTGGCACATACCGGCTACTAAAGTTACATGTTTACTTTGAGGAACTGCAGCAGCGTGAACAGCAAGTCGTGTTTAATTTCAAGAACACGTTGGTTACACTACCACACAGAGCTGCTGCTGCCATACATGAGCTGTACTCACGCTTCCTGTGAAACGTGCATTGATATGTTTTCTGAGAACTGAGGGGGGATTTCTTCAGAATTCAGTGTGTGTGTGTGTGTGTGTGTGTGTGTGTGTGTGTGTGTGTGTCAGTCAGTCGGAGCTGAAGGTCTGCTTGCTGCTTCTCTGGTATTAACCTCACCTCAGCGCTGCACTCATTGCCACAAGGACGGTCTATTTATTTTTCTTCTAGAATTACTCTCTCCATGTTGCACTGTTTTTATGATTGTTCATAAAATGAGATTTGCTGTCTTAACAATAACACTTAACAATAACCTATCTGGGCTACCTTTATTTTAGACTCCTATCAGTAGATACTATGTTTTTTTCTGTTACTGTTTCTATTTTTGTTGTATTATTATACACTTGTTTTTTTTGTTATTTCAACCTGCTACTGATAGGAATTGAAACACATTACCAAAAACGTTCAAATTGGTAATATTTCTCATATTTTTTTAGAGACACTTGAACTGTATTTATCTTTTTGTGTGTGTGTGTGTGTGTGTGTGGTGTGTGTGTGTGTGTGTGTTGGACACAAACATATAACAAATTGTGTGAAAAATAGTCTTTTGAACATGAATTTCAGATCATTTTTTAGTGTTTGGTTTGTCCCTCTATTGACAGCATGCATTTGAGCTGGCATGGACTACACGATAAGAAAAACTTAAAATAATCTGACCTTTTTATACAAATGCCTTAATGTGGTTAGTGTCACAAAATTGCATAAATTTAAATATTGGCCTAGAAATAGTTCAGAATCTTATGTCTTTATTGCTTCTTTATTTTACTTCTCATATTTTTTTTTACATTTATCAGAACGTTAATGCGTTCAGGTTTAAATGAACAGAAAAAAAAAATCAGATTTCCAGTGTGATTTCAGACTTTTGGGTCCCAACGTATATTTTTGTAGCTTTGTCTTTATTATTACTATTAGTACTAATATTCTTAATGGTCTGCCTGGTTAAATTAAAGCTTAAATAAATATATGAGAGTTTAGTTACACTTTAACTTTTTTTCTTTTTATAGGAAATTCGAAATCAGTCTCAGGAGTGTTCCTACAAAGTGGCAAAATTTCCAGAAAATCGGAACAGAAACAGATACAGAGATGTCAGTCCGTGTAAGTGACTTAAAAAAATAGAAAAGAAAACTACATTATGGAATTATTGAATTTTGATCTTTGCAGTATTGTCTGTCCATGACTATGGCAGATGCAGTGTTTATTTTGATTGTTTGTGACTTGAAAACAGTTTTGAGGTCATTGTCTTTAAACAGTGTGTCAGTTTTATTTTTAGTGTAGACTCCCTCACTAACTTCTTGTCTCTTTTAGACGATCACAGCCGGGTGAGATTAGAAAGCTCAGAAAATGACTACATAAATGCAAGCCTAATAAACATGGAGGATGCCCAGAGAAGCTACATACTAACACAGGTACGAGTGAGCTGTTTAATTAACCTGACTTTACATACAAGTCTAGGGAATGTGTCCTTTCAACATGAACAGTTCCCTTGAAATCATTTTCTCAGTAGAAGCTTGAATTTATTATGATTCTTGTGTGTGTTTCCCCGTAGTGCTCAAGTACTAATCAACTCTCAGGAGCCATGTAATATTCATTAAAATGTAAAAGGCAGACATTGGTCCTATCCTATAAATTAGTACAGGTGCTAATGACAGAGTAATGTGCTGTTAAACTGTAACGACTAATATAACATGCTTGGAGAAATTGTATTACAGGAAGTTTCATCATTACTTTAAGTTATATAATACATGTAGATGTTTATGCAAATAGACATGGCCTGAATATGGACAAAAATATATCACTGTTGTCGGAAGAAAACCTTGTCTCCATTTTTGTCGTTTTTCAGTTTTTGACATAATTTGAAAATGCCTGTTGTCCTTTACATTGTTTGTAAATTTAATGAAGAATTGACCAAAAGAAACAGCCCAAAATTACTTGGAAAAAGGTCTGGTTCCATTGACTTATATTAAAAGTAAGGTAGGTTTTTTCTTTTTCTATGAAGTTCTCATTTTAGAGATAGAAGAAAACCTCCTGACAGCAGCAATATATGTGGAGTTGCATTTGTAAGGAGAAATGTTGACTTTCTGGTGCCCAAAATGAAAAAAGAAAAGGCATAGAAAACTGAAGCAAAATGGCCACAACTCTCTTGGCATTTCACAGTGGTGATACTTTTGTGTCTATATTGTTGCAAGAATTGAAATATCAAAGTTACGATTTAATAATCATTTATCAACAGATGCATTGCCATTGGTCAGTGGAGCTGCTCCTAATAGTCTGTGTGTAGTACTGCTTAAATGTGTATGTCTTTCTTGCTTTGGTCTACTTCTCACTCACATATTGCTGACTGACTGATAGTCAGCTGGATTCTTGGCTTGTCACAGTGTCTGAAAATAACTAAAATAATCCTGTTGTAGAAAAAAAATAACCATATGATAACCATAACCATCAGATAACTAAATGAGCCTGCTTTTATATTTCAGTGTTATGTTTTATATGTACTGTCTTTAAAGTAATAGTCCAACATATTGATCCAAAGTGATTTTGGTGTTTTGTGGTAAAATATGTGCTGCTAAATTTTGACAGAAACATGACCTCCTACTGGCTTCCTAAGTGCATGAAAAAACTACTTTCATTTTTGTGTTCTAAATGGTCTTAATTATTATAACCATAATTATTGTAAAGCATAATATCTTCATTTGATGACTAGCCTATTAAATGGTATTTTGGCCATATTTAACCTATTATGCCCATATGTAGTCTGAGCTTGCCTGAGCACAAATTTGAAGAAATTTTTCAAATAGTTTAAATTGATTAAATTCTTAAATTTATAAAATTCTTTACGTGTGATTACTGATTTTAACAATATAATAGAAAATCAGAGTTTCATTTTGAAGAACAGTATGAAACTGGCATGTTATTAAAAAAAGCAGATGGGTTCAAGGGATAACTATACAAAAATCCATTATTTTAGATGAATCAAACATGTTCTGTGAAATTTATCCTAATTGTACTAAATTTATTTGCTGGACATGAACAGATTAAACAAGCAAGGTGCACTAGATCAGTTCAGGTGAATTGTGAGATTACATGTTCTGTTTTTTATCAGGTACAACCATAAAATGGAAATAATTGCACTGTTGGAAAACATAGTATCAGTATTAGAGTTTCTAACTGTAATTTTCCTGCCTTATTCTCTGCACTGTAGAAACATTGGAAGCATATGGGGGTATTTTCCCCTCTGTCTTCATTTAGAATCCTACATTTTACAAAGGAAAAAAAGAAAATATGTTTTTTGGTAAATAATGTTAAACTATCCTTCTGGACTATCCTTTTAAGTACTTCTAACTTTAATACAGTGTAATAATTATTGCTGTTTAAATGTAACATGCCCTGTAGCATGTAACAATTAGTTAAGCCTGACCTCCATCAAACACTTTCATATACACTCTATATACATTATTTTTTAAAGGAGAAACCTCATTTCTGCTTGTAGCTGAGTGCAGTTTTTCATCTGTTGAGTGGAGTGGCCTACGTAGGTTATTACATTACATGTTTCTGATACACAGGGACCCTTGAGGAATACTTGTGGTCATTTCTGGTTAATGATCTGGGAGCAGAGGTCCAAAGCAGTTATCATGCTGAACAGAGTCGTAGAAAAAGGCACTGTAAGTGAATGTTGCATGGATTGTTTTCCCACATGTCTATTGCTTACCCACAAGTGTCCATATGTAAGGATTAGCCCAGGCTATATATTATTTTTTAATTTATGTTCTATGGCAGGAGAAATGTGCACAGTACTGGCCCTCGGAGGATGAAAGACAGATGGATTTCAGTGACACAGGGTTTGTGGTGACTCTAGTGTCTGAAGATGTCAAGTCATATTACACAATAAGAGAGCTGGAGCTTCAGAACACCAATGTAAGATGCTCTTACACAGACTCCTTGCTTTAGCTTCTTCAAACAAACTTTTCAAACTGTTCAGTTCCTGTTCTCATATGAGCTCTTGCTAACTATTTGTTATACATTAACATTCTAAACAAAATGAACAGTTTAACAGGATTCAGTACAGTGAATTCAGTTTTTAAGAAATTGGCTGGCATGCCTCAGGTGCTCTAAAGTAGCGTTGTGTTGCATGCCAAATATGGTATGATTGAAATTATGGACATAACTTGATGGGTATGGGGAAGTGAAAAATTGTTCTTAGGGAAAACATAAGCTGGGCCCTATGACGTCTATGACACGGCTGCAACAATTTACAAACCTGTATCTTATCTGAATCTGAATGGAAACCTGCTAAAAATGTTATGACCTGTCAGCAATCAGTGCATAAACACATAAAGTGAATAACATGACTGTGTATATCGACACCAATATTTCAGACTACAGCTGCACATTTTATGCTGCAAAAAAACATGTTTTTGTGATTCTGTCTTACAACTAAGTCTGCTTACAAGCTAAACAATAACTGATGCTAAAAATACGGTCATGCATTTTCAATGTGTTAACAGGCTGTCTTGTATCTAACTTTATATTCTCTGTAATTGGAGATAGCTAACAGGCTCAGCAGATAATGTGGCTAATAGTCTCCTACAACAGTATATTGACTTGGACCCTGTTTTTTCTGCAGATCTTAAATATCATTCTAAGCTCATTTCACCCAGCAACAGGTTGGAAACGTTAGTCCCCCAAAGAACTTGTTTTTCACACAAGTCTGCATTGTTAATTTTTATGCTTAGTAAAACATATTCAGAATGTTTCTCTTTTTAATATGTCTGTAATGTTGTTCTACTCTGTACAGACAGGAGAGAGCAGATGCATCTACCACTTCCATTATACGACATGGCCTGATTTTGGTGTGCCAGAGTCGCCTGCGTCTTTCCTCAACTTTTTATTCAAGGTCCGAGAGTCGGGCTCATTGGAGCCTGAGAATGGTCCGGCCGTGGTCCACTGCAGTGCAGGGATTGGCCGGTCAGGAACGTTCTCATTGGTTGATACCTGTCTTGTCCTGGTAAGTTCCTTCCCTTAAGGCTGCCCTGTTTTATTCTATTAAATGTGCTAAATTGAAACATATATGTGTGTAAACAAAGTGGTAAATTAGAGATTCATCCTCTCGTTTCGATACTGGTTTTAACAAACCCTTGTGCGCTTGGCCTCGTCATTTCCCTTTGGGGGAATCCCCAGTGGCACATTAAAGGCTATTCTATTACTAGAAGCTCTTGCAGAGATTTTCTAAGTTTACGGCACTGTGTTACAGTACTGTAGATTTTGAATAGCAGGCTGTAATTCAATGTTTTCAAAATGGGGCCTGAGTGGTGAGTTGAAGTGGGTGAGGGCATGTTTAAAAAAAAAATGAAAGAAATTAAACAAGTTTACGATTACCTATGTGATTTACTTTTTAGAAAAGTTCTACTTCGGTGTTTATTTTGGGGTGTGAAACTACTTTTCAGACCTGCAGTCCTGTTCTGTTAACTAGCCCAGAGAGATTGTTTTAGTCTCAGACAAGCTTAACCTTACGTCAGAAGTGTTGATTTGCCGTTCTGCAGATGGAAAAGAAGAAGGACCCAGTGTCTGTGGATATACAGAAAGTGCTGTTAGACATGAGGGAGTATCGCATGGGCCTCATCCAAACTCCAGACCAGCTCCGCTTCTCATACATGGCCATTAAGGAAGGAGCCAAGTGCATCTTGGGAGATGCCACTCTGCAGGTAGTACGATGCATATTGACAGCCATGTGGCATGTTCAGTATCCCTTAAATTAGAGTTTTGGATACTTGTAACTGTATTGTCACTCTCTTTTGTTGTTAAGCCTTTACATAGCTTTACTTATATATGCAGTGCTGTGAAAATGTATTTGCCCCCACCTGTTTTGGGATCTGGGATAGGCTCCAGCACCCCTCGAGACCAAGGAGGATAAGCAGCCTGGATAATGTGTGTGTGTGTGTGTGTGTGTGTGTGTGTGTGTGTGTGTGTGTTTTGGCTGTTAGTGTGATGTTCTTACGGTGGAATGCAGTGCTAGCTTTGTGCCAGATGTAACGGGATTCATGTCTTCCAAAAAGTTCCACCATTTTTACCCACTGTCTTCCTGATTGTGGAATCATGTGCATTGACCTCAACTGAGACAAGTGAGGCCTGCAGTTCTTTATATGTTTGTCTGTGTTCTTTTGTGACTCTCTGGTTGAGTAGTTGATGCGCTCTTAATGAAATTTTGGTAGGCCAGCCACTCCTGGGAAGGTTCACCACTGTTCCTCCAAGTTTTCTTCAAGTTTTTTGTGGACAATGGCCTTCACTGTGGTTTGGAGTCCCAGAGCCTTAGCAGTGGCTTTGTAACCCTTTCCAGGCTGGTAGATTTCAGTGACTTTGTTTCGCATCTGTATTTGAATTTCTTTAGAACGTGGCATCATGTACTGCTGTTTGAGACCTTCTACCCTGCTTCACATTGCCAGACAGGTTCTGTTTTAAGTGATGCTTACATTCAACAAGTTTGACAGTAATCATACCTGGGCGTGGCTAGTGGAGTTGAACCCAACAGTCAACGGAATTTAGTTAACTGGTAGATTTAGTAGCTAAGGGGGCAGTTACTTCCATAGGGCCAGGTAGGGCTGAACAGCATTTTTCCTTCAATAACTGAGATCCTAATTTAAAAATAGCATTTTGTGTTTACTTGCGTTGTCTTGGTCTAACATTAAAAGTAGTTTGATAGAGTCATTGTGTACTCTAGAGTCATTAATGGAGACAACACATTGTGGGCATTGCTGATATGACATCTACAACTAGGTGTACTTATAGGACAGGTCAAAGTAATTTGGATTGAGCCTCTAAGCTGTGCACATGCAGTGTTGTTTAAAGGGCCCATGTCCTACTTTTTTCTCGTCTTTTATTTTTTTCTTCTAATGCTTGTGTCACTTTGTATGTACCGAAACAGTAATAATTGATTTTCCAGTTTCTTTTTCTCCCATAGAATTAAACAGGCTGTTTTTGTTGCTGTAACTTTAACAGTAATGTATGTAAATTTCTGATTGGATACCCTGTATTGTGCCTCATTCAAAAATCATGCATTTTACCAGACGAACCTTAGCATGAATGGCTGGGGCTAAACTGATGGAGGCTGAATAGGTGGATATATGTAAATGCATCGTACCGTAACAAGAACAGTGAGTTCTAAATGGGCTGTTACTGCAGCTCAGTTTCCGTACATAGGGGAGTAAACATTACTTTTTGAGTTTTAAGTTCAAAACTTGTTGTTTTTCCATGATTTGGGTCCTTTAATGCTTTCGTTTGTACTGCAGCAGCAGTGGCAGAAGCTGTCTAAAGAGGACAAGGAGCCAGAGGCTTACTTGGGGTCTCTCCCCATGGATAACACAAGACCCCTAGACAAACTGAATGGACAGATGGAAGAGCCAGGAGGGAAAGGCAATCTAATAGAGCCACCAAAGGAAGAGCAGAGAATGGAACTAAAATCGGAAAGGTATGGTACTGTGTTTCATTGTCTGTCCAGAGAGGTCTTTCATAAAGCAGGAATTTTGTGTTAGTGACAGTGGTTTAAAGTCTTGCCGTCTTTGCTATTATGACAACTTCTCTGCCCTGGCTTCAGCTTATTTGACTAAGAAAATAAAGTGTCTTTGAGAACTGGACTGTGGACTCCGCTAATGACATACTGGTACATATTTCCAATAATCATGTAGTTTAAATCATTAGGTGCAACATAGCTATTTTCATTTCCCTACCAGCTTAGGCTAAGGAACATCACAGCTGAACCCATTTTCTTTGCCATTGAAATATGAAAATGCAGGGTTTAACCTTGACTTGACTTAGTTCATTAGTAGTATCTGCCTTTGTGATACTGACTAAACGTTAGTGGAGGTCTTAGTTTCATAAATGTCTTAAGTTTATTTGATAACCCCTTATGTTATCTAAATCCTGCATGAAAAGGGGAATTTTCACCTAAAAACATGGGCTGTCCCACTGCTTAAAGCATTTAAATTGCATTGTCAATTTACAATTAAAAATGCTGTGTATCTGTAACATGTTTTAATATAAAGAGTTTTTTTCCCGAAGAATAACAGCTGATGTTAATGGGAAAAGTTTTATTTCTCTAATAAAGGTGGAATTAATCTTGCACCTTTAATTTAATTAATATTGCATTGATATTTCTTGTATGTGTAAAGCCACTCGAAACAACGTATATCACTCCACAAACTTTCAAAAGTGGTCTACAATGTCTTTTGCATCAAAACCTGTTGATCTGTGCACAATTAGCAGTTACTCAGATGACAAAAGTACTAGTCATTAAATGTTTTTATGTTTTTAGTACCTATGTGGAAAGCACTTTGAAACAAGATAATAGGAACAAAGAATAAAATTGGCATGAATTAGTTAAATAGCACATTCATTTAGACTTCTTTCACTTTAATTAACAAAAATCAGATTTGAGTACATTTCTAGCCGTACAAGAATCAACCTTTTCACCTCATACATGGAAAACCGATGGTGCTATGTTACTTTAACATCAAATTAAACCAGTGCTTTTCTTTTCCCTGTAGCCTGCGTAAGAGGCATCGTGAGGAGCGGATAGCCAGTACAGCACAGAAGCTTCAGCAGATGAAGCAAAAGCTGAGTGAATCGGAGAAGAAGAAGGAGAACTGGCTGTATTGGAGACCCATTCTCTTAAATGTAGGAGCTGGAGCAGCTGTAGCACTGGGACTCTTCGCGTGCTGGGCTTTTCTCTCCCAATGACCTCACATCACCATACAGACTCTTTCCACTGTTTTTTTTATTTTACACTGGGACCCAGGTCAAAGGACTCTCTAATAATGAAATGCTTGGATTTTTGCAAGCAAAGGATGCTCACCAGTCCCCGGTCCGTGGAGAGTGGTTTTTACTGGAAACATTCATACTAGGACATTCTGCCTGATTTCTTGAACATTATATTTACATTCATTACTTTAGTAATTCCATAACTGTTCAAGCACTTAACCTTGGGCCTTAACACCTGTACAGTGTTAGGAAGCTTGATCCATTATAACCAGTATAGACGATGGATGTTAGTCCCAGAAACACGCTGTTTCATAGGAATCTGTTTTGGGAAATCACTCCCTCAACACTGGGCAAATGATGCATTTATGAGTGGCTCACCAGTGGGAGAAATGTTTGTCAGTTTGTCAGAAGCCAAAATTTGCTCCCATTAATGGTCTTTTACGTTCACATCTCAGGAGTTTTTAGTAATGAACCGATGATAAATAAATCACTGAATTTAATGGGTGGGTCATGCCCAATTTTCAAATAATAATAATGTATATAGTAAAACACAAAACTTCTGCTGAACAAGAAAATCTGTTCTTTGTCTTGTTTATCTCGGTGGTGAGATTCTGTTGGTAAGGCTGTTCTAGAGGTCCTTCGTTGTACCTTTTGTGAGTTTAGATATTTAGACTGCATTTAGACAGAAGGCACCCACTACAAGTTTAGAAGTTGGATCTGGATAGCTTTTTTGTCCACTCATCATCAAAGCATAGCTGACCGCAGGTTTATTTCATCATAGTAATAAAACTATCGACCCGAAAACGACCCAAAATCACAAGTTATAGAAGTAATTGATTGATGTATGTGAGAAAAAGACCGCAAATATACTACAGTAAATGGTGATTGTAATAGATGATAGACTCTTCTAAATGACATTGTCTACCTTCTTTAAGTGTAATAGTTTTGGCCACAGCTCTGTAATGATGTTAAAGGAAGCATGGTGTCTGTAGGCTGCTTCAGCATGGTTTCCCAAACTAAATATAGATTTGATTTTTTTCGTTGGGGGCTGTTGTCGGAACTAAAAATTGATTTGCTGAATTAGTGAAATCAATGTGGACCAAATGAGAGGCCTTACACAGCCTCAGTTCCTGGAACTGATCCAGTATTTGCAGAAGTGGCTACCGATGGCATGATAAAATTGAATTAATTTACCAAACGGGAAAGACTGATTCATTTCCATCCATCAAGCGTGGCAAACTACATATGGGAAAATGCTTAATTTGATTGTGAAGGCAATAGAGATTCTCATTGGATCCAGCTTTCTTACTATTGTGAGAATTGGAAAAAATGAATTGATCTGTACTTATCCCTCCAGGTAGCGATGAAATATACTACAAAGCTACAATATTGGATTAGGAAGCTAACTATGGGCACATTGTTACAGGCCTACTAGGTACAATTCTGAAGTTTTAAAAGACAGCGAAGATGAAAAAGGAGTGATGTCCTTACTGAAAAATACGTTGATGTATATTGCATCTATCCTCTATACAGCCCTTTTGTAATCTAGGCATTATTCACAAACTGTTCTGTCTGACCTTCCCACTTTGAACTGTGTCACCTAGATTTTTCAGAAAGTTTTCATGATCAGTTTATTTTCAGCTTCTTTGTTCTAGCAATAAAAACACTTTTGAATCTAACAAAAGTCTATACTGGTTTCAGATTAAATCTATTTAAAATTCACCCCGATACCCAACAAACTGATCAATAAAACACAGCATGAGTTAGATGTATGTGCGTTGCATTAACAGCATATGGACCATTATTCTTAGCAGGTACAAGAAATACACACACACGCACACACATCATCATCATCTAAACCACTTATCCCTCTGGGTCGCGTTGGGGTGGTACAAGAAACAATGTCCGCATTTTTAAATTATCTTAATTAGGCCATATTTATTATCTTCCTCTGTTACGTTTAATTACAAGATTATCTTTGTTAGATTTTCTTTACTTTTTTTAATCACACGCCTCTCATGCCACGAAACATCTGCTGCTACCAATCAAAACATGAGGAAGCAAGAAAATTGACTAATTTTGTGTCTACATTAAACTGTTACTTTAAATGACACCTGGCAGCAAATTAATAAAAACATCCGTTCATTTCCGTCATTCCTGGAGTTTTGACTTTGCCTTATTTTTATATTTTGTCGTCTTGAGTTTTGTTCTCGCTATTCCTAAAACGTACAACAGGGGTTGTGCGCTGTGATCTTTAACAGGTCAAACACAGACACACGATGTAGTTCTCGGCTGCTTCACTGGCGATTAACAAAACACTGTCATTTTGAGGCTGACGCAGTTTACAACTAAACACCTGCTCAAAAACCAAAGAAAAAATAATGTTACACTGTAGTTTGTCTAGTCTCATCATTTTTAGCAATCATGTGGAAACAATACAGCAGACTCATCAAACACACTGTAACGTTAAACATCAACGTTGAAAAACAAAAACTACAAAGAGGTCCTTCCTGCCGTGACAACGTTTATGGCAGTCTAAGGAGCGCCTGACTTAAATATAGCAAATAAAATTCACACGGAAACAAAACTGATAACAGAATTTAAAATAACAATTTCACTCAAAATAAGTTGGTATATTTGTTATTGAACAGTTTGTCCAAATATTCCAAAGCTGTACATAAACGTGGTAAAACAGTGCCGGTGTTTGTGAAGCTACCCTCCCGCTGCCTTTTCCGCCAGGATTTAAACTGGCGAAGAAGAGGAGGGGCAGAGGCTGATTTTGACAACTGAAACAATCAGCTAGTGAAAAACAATAGCGGTGGTTTATGTGTCAGATTTGGTCGCGAACTTTAAAAACTACGTTCTACTTTATCTGTTTTGTTATAGTTTGGGATTTATGCAGTCAGGCGGTTGAAACATGTCTTTGCCACCGGAGAAAGCGTCTGAACTAAAACAGATCATTCAGGATCATTTAATCAAGGTAACCGTTTACCTGTTTGTTTACCTCCAGCTATACGGCGTTTGCCCAGTTACACAACTCCTGTAGGCTCCATAGGTTATATGGTGTTCGTAAGCTGGTGTGCAGCTCGCTGTCTAACTTGGTACATTGGCGCTCAATGCAAGTAAGTTTGTATTTTGCTTAGATTTGGCACCGAGTTGTGCACAAACACAACTTTTTGGGTACGTTAGCTACGTTAAGTTATTCCCATAGCACCCGCTGTTGGTGACTGTTCTTCGTTAGCCGCTGACCGATAAGAAATTCAACCACCAGCGAACCTAAACATATCATAATAATATCATAATGTCACTATTTTATGGCCAGAGTCCCATCAAGGTTTTTCTTTGTCCATAGAGAGTATAGCAGAAGTGTGCTTCTGAAAATACAGTTAAATGTCCATTTTGACAAACTGAAGCGTAACATCTTTAATGAAAATGCCTTAATAGATTAAGGAACTTTCATGCAGTCAGATGGACATCCATGCTGGTCCTCGAGAAAGTGTCACTGTCACTGTCCATGTAGTCAGATGGACGTCTGTGTTGACTCTGTAGTTGTTGTTAATGTTTATGTGATCAGATGGATATTCATGGGAAAATTCGTGCTGTCCTTGCGGAGACGCTGAGGGCCGAAGGGGACCGTGGAGATCAGCCGCTCTCTGAAGGAGATTTCCTCACTGCTCTCCAGCGCAGGGGCATCGTAGAGGAGGCCATGAAGGAGCTGAGTTTCGCCAATGTGGTAAGATTTCACTAATGAGGGCTACTAGGTCACTTAAGGCCAGTTTTCCAGACAAGGATAAAGTGTTGAATTAATTTGGAGAAACATGTTTTTCATTGGACAGTGACGATATATATACATATATATGTATATGTATATATATCGTAGATCTATAGATAGATAGATAGATAGACAAAGTAATTAATGCTGTCGTAAAGTAACAAAGTTCAGTATTTTCCACCCCTGGTTTATACTCATTTAGGTTGCCTTTTTTGTCCACGTTTGTACTTTTTTTCTCATTTGTTCAATTAATAAAAGCTTTCTTGAAGAGCTTAAAGATGCAGATGTGCTTCCCACTATAAGTTGTCCATGTTCACAGTAATTAAAGAGTTTCTCATCTCTTAATTGTTATGTATTACATTGTTATATGCATTTATTATTGTTATTGCAGAATACTTTTCAATGATCAGTTTTTCTTTAGGCAGAGCCACAAGCAGAGACAGATGCTCTGAACAAGTCTCCAAGTCGTTTCTCTGAGAAGGGCATTACGCAGCTTAAAACAAGTATGTCCTGAGTAA
Organism: Colossoma macropomum; assembly: GCF_904425465.1. Taxonomy (NCBI): domain Eukaryota; kingdom Metazoa; phylum Chordata; class Actinopteri; order Characiformes; family Serrasalmidae; genus Colossoma; species Colossoma macropomum. Next base: position 17,058,047 of record NW_023494785.1, on the reverse strand, counting down.
TCTCTCTGAAAATTGCAGTCGTTATGTGTTATATAATAAAAATAATGCTATCCTCCGTCATGTAGTACAGTAATTGTTCAATTTGCGGTCTTACATTTTTCTGTTGTTTTCTTTCTCTAGCCAGTATCAGTCCACTGAGGAGATACCTGTACCTGCAGGTTCTGGGGGGCAAAGCCTTCCTCGAGCACCTGCAGGAGCCACAGCCTTTACCTGGTCAGGTGTGCTCTACCTTTACACTCCACCTACACTTCCGCAACCAGCGCTTTCGCTCTAAGCCTGTGCCATGTGCCTGTGAGCCAGACTTACAAGAGGGCTTCCTTCTTGAAGTACACAGAGATGGCCCAGGTATCTTACATAGAACTGAAACTCGCATACTTCTATCGTTGTTTTCTTCCTCATAGTGTTTCTGAGTATATGTAGAAGGGCATGGTTGCACACTTCTGGTAGCAACTGTGCCCTCCAAAAATATTGGGATCATGAAGCTGGACCTTTTTTTTGTTGTATACTCAAGAATAAGATGCAGATGATTTTGTGCAAGGGATTCACAACCAGTAATGATCTTTGTTATAAGATCATTTGTCCCCATACATGTGCACTTAAAAGGTTAGTTCACAGGAATATCAGGTTTACACAGTTGTCTCCTTACCCCAGATGTGGTCATTCGGTTGTGTTTGGTCTCTGAAGTTTGTTTGTCAAGTTTTGCAGTGGAGCTATTGCGTTAATACAATGGATAAATATAATAGATAATATTAATATTCAATAAACATGCACATTCCTAGGAATATGTATAAATAAAATAGTGACAGTTTTCAGTCACTTTCTGTTTTTTTTTTGTGGATTAGGTGATGCCAGTAAAATGGCTGATGCCACCACCATGTTGTCCATCTGTGACCCAGTTCACATGGTGTTGATTAAAACAGACACCTCTGGGGACACCACACTCATCTCCTCTTATTTCCTGGACTGGCGGTCTGTCCTCAGCGCCCCTAATGGGAAGACAGCAGTGTCTGTGGAACTGCTTGGCGTAGGTGAGAATGTCCTCGTATTTTGACAATCATTCCCTACCAGTAATAGCAGCCTGCTGAAATTTGTTTAAAGAGCTTCTTCAAGTCTTCTGACTTCCTTTTCCTTTTGCTGTGTCATCAGTGGAACAGTTATCTTTCACTAACACACCCTTTTTGTGTGTATACATGTGTGGATTCTTTAGGTAGTGAATGTAAAGTGCCAACTGGTGTTCTTAACCTTAAGTTGGAGATGTATCCTCCTCTCAGTGAAATTCTGAGCCCTGAAGTGATCAGCACACAGGTAAAATATTATTGTATATTATTCCTCTGCATTGTTTCTCTGTCCACAAGTTTGTGTAATTTAAAAGTTATAATAAATAAGCGCTGTGTTCTCAGCACCATCTTTTGCTCTGTTTTCATAAAACGTCTTTAAAATTCATGTTGTGACATGATAACTGTATGCTTGTGACCTCGCTTTTTATAGCAATCACTGGAGCGGCAGAAGAATGCAGAAAAGGAGCGTTTATTTCTGGTGTATGCTAAGCAGTGGTGGAGAGAGTTTTTAGAGATACGACCTTCTCACCAGTCCAAACTAGTCAAGATCTTTGCCCAGGTAAGTTGCAGCCTGCTGATAATGAAAGTAACTTGAGTCATGTAGAAATGTGCATACCCACTGTGTCCTCTGCAGCCGTGTTCTGTAAGATCTTACGTTTATGCCTTTTTAAAAATTGATTTAATGAAAATTACGCAACCAACTCAGTTCTTAAAAGAATGCTTCAACTTGTGTTTCTTTTGTTTTATTTTTTTAAAATTTGTCCTATTTATCCACATTTTCCTGTGGAGGCTTTTGCGTTGATAAGCTGTGTGTCATCCTTGTGTGTGTTGTAGGATGAGAACGGTGTAAACCGGCCGGTGTGTTCATATGTGCGTGTGTTGCGTGCTGGCCGGTTGTTGGAAAGTCCACGGCAGGCAGCTCGCTTTGTCAGCCTGCTGGCCCAGGAGAGAGCGCCTGTGGTGGGGGGAGGAGCGCGGCAGGAGCAGTGGTGCACCACGATGGCCTTCCTTTGTAGGAACAAGGTAACATGACAACCGTGAAGTCCCAAGGAATATAGTATAAAATATTAAACATTTTTAAACTGGGAAAAGTTGCCAAACTTGACCTATTATACTCATTTTTAGTGTTCATAATTTTATTTTTGGGGTCTACTAGAATAGATTTACATGCTTCAGTGTTTCCAGAAAAACATTATTTTTCTCATACTGAACATCTCTATTCACCCTCTTTTTGAAATACTCTGTTAGAGCTTTTGTGTCTTTAAGCTCTGCCTCCCAATGAGCCCAGTGTATGCTCTGATTGGTCAGCTTGCCCACTCTGTTCTGACTGGTCGTAGTGCCATCTTGCTACACGTTCTGCCCCTACATGTTCCGACCCTGTCTTGCTGTCTGCAGACAGACCCTTCTCTCCTGAGCAGTTATAAACCCCAATGTTTCTAAAGAAGCAGTGCATTTGCTTCCCAGCCTCCAGTAGTTGCTGTGTGTTGTATGATGCATGGCAAACTTGCCAGTAGGCAGGCAGTAAGAATTGTGTTTACAAGATTGCGTCAGCTTGTAACAAAGGAAAAGGCCTGGATTTCCAATGAGGTGTTTCAGGCAGCTGAGAAAAGTGGTTTCTGTGGGAAAGAGTTACTGCCTTCTGGTGTGTACTTCGGGCTTTGTAACTTTGCAGACTGTTTACGTGCACAAAAAGCTATGTAACAGACGAAAGCAAATAAAAAAAAAACAAAAGCATAATAGGTCCCTTTTAAAGGTTGAATGAAAATATGATGAACACTTCTCAAAAATGTAAGGCTGATCTAACAACTGTCCAGACATGCCCTTATTATTCTAATGAGCACGCTTTATTGGCATTCCTTTGTCCCAGCCAGCTACACCATTCTAGAAGAATTAATGTTGTGCACAAGGCCGCTCAAGCCGGTGCATATAGTTTTAAGTGACATCAACCTTGTGACTGGTGAGGGAAAGTTACACAAGCTTTACTCAAGGGGGGATGAAAGTTCTGGCACACATTAGAAAGTTATTCCTAGGGCCTACTTTGTGTCTGTTTCTTATGTGCCCACAAGACAAAATTTTAAGAAATTAAGACTAAGGTTAACATTAAACCTGCATTTAGCTGTATATATGCTAGAACTGATTTGGTTCATCATACCACACTGCCTTTTTGTTTGTTCTGCCTGTTCTAACTAGGGATGCATTGAAATTTTGGCCGACCTCTGGTTTTAAAAGTTGTTCCTGCAAACGTGTGTTCTGTACGAGTGGATCAGACACAGCAGTGCTGCTGGAGTTTTTAAACACTGTGTCCACTCACTGTCCACTCTATTAGACACTCCTACTTTGTCAGTCCACCTTGTAGATGTAAAGTCAGAGATGATAGCTCATCTGCTGCTGTACAGTTTGTGTTGGTTATCCTTTAGTCCTTCATCAGTGGTCACAGGACGCTGTTGGCTGGATATTTTTGGTTGGTGGACTATTCTCAGTCCAGCTGTGACACTGAGGTGTTTAAAAACTCCAGCAGCACTGCTGTGTCTGATCCACACACACACTAACACACCACCACCACCACGTCAGTGTTACTGCAGCGCTGAGAATGATCCACCACCCAGATTGTACCTGCTCTGTGAGGGTCTATGGGGGTCCTGACCACTGAAGAACAGGGTAAAAGGGGGTTAACAAAGTATGCAGAGAAACAGATGGACTACAGTCTGTAATTGTAGAACTACAAAGTGCACTTATATAGTAAGTGGAGCTGATAAAATGGACAATGAGCGTAGAAACAAGGAGGTGGTCATAATGTTATGCTTGATTGGTGTAGATGTCTTTGGGAAACCATGAAGTATTATATTTTCATAATTTTACTACTTTTAGTATGTAATATTGTTTAGCAAAATATTTAAAATTTAGTCCTGTGCTTCTCTGTCAGTTCTCTTTCCCAACGCGCTGAATATCACCTTTGAAGCATCGTTGATATTATTAAGTTAATTCAGAAACATTAAAAAATGGCAAATTATATATAAATGAACGCTTTCTTTCTGTGTGTCCTGAAATTTAGTTTTGGTCAAGAATTATCATTTCGTTGCATTACTGATTCTAACCCACAATAATAAAACAAATGTGGTGAAATGTTAAAGTGTGAATGAACCTGTTGATTTAACCTGGCTGCAAAATATGTATTGTATTCATCTTGTTAGAGAGATATCATTCTAGTTGGAGAAGCTGCATTCTATTGTGTGGCCTAAGGTGAGTTAAAACTATGCTTATAGGCTGCAAGTTGTCTTTGGCACCGATCTGCAATGCCAGATTTAACTTCTCAATAATTCAGTAATTTAATAATCTCCAATGGGATTTAGTGGGATTATTATTGATGGTGGTTTGCCTTGAGTCCATCCACTTCTCTCTAGAGATCACATTTTTGGTTTTTTTCTTGGTGCCAGGGTGATTGTGAGGATCATGCTACGCTGCTGTGTAGTCTGCTACTTGGCTTTGGGCTGGATGCTTATGTGTGTGTGGGCACCAAAGCCAAAAACACCCCTCACACCTGGGTGATGACCTGTGGTACTGATGGCACTATCACCTTCTGGGAGAGCCTGACTGCACACAGGTAGGAACTTTTATACACAAACTAACTGTTTCAACATGAAGATCACTCTTCTGATTAAGTCATGAAGGCTCACATAAGTTGCACATCTGAAAATCTGTATGCTGTCCTAAAGCTGGGCTCAGGTTATATTGATATTTACTGATTATGTAGTGATCTAGTGAAAATGAAAATGACTTTAATTGAATTGTAATTTTAAATTGCATTAAAAGTCTGTTTTCTTGTTTTTATGACCACTTACCTGCTTTTCTACTCAGGTACCTACACCAGCCGATAGACCCTGAAGCTCCTCCGCTGGTTCCTCAGCCCAAACCCACCTACCCATATCGCACCCTTGGCTGTGTTTTCAACCACAAGACTTTTCTGGCTAACTGCCAGCCCTCAGACTCTGTGGAGCTGTGTGTGTTTGATTTTACAGATGGTTCCCGCTGGAAGGCTATGAGTGAGGAGGCGGTCCGGTCAGTTTGTGCCCCCGGCTCTACTTCTTCTCTCCCGCCAACGCCTCCTCTCTGCGCTCCTTCTGTTCATCCCAGCGAGGCCAGCAACCAGCTGGAGCTGGAGATGCGCTATTTACTGGCTGAGCACAGGAAGGTAAGGCTAGGCACATGTAAAACAACCCCTAGAGACACAGGTGGATGTTTGTACTTTTGTTGTTCTAGAAAAAACATTCCAACGTTTGATTTTATTGGAGAGTTCTGACTGGAAGTTTATTAGTAAAACTTAATACGTAGCACTAGCAACGTACTGATCTAATACATGTTGTCATACTGACGTTATCAAACAGATATCAGCCAGATCCATCCACGTTTATCACTATTCCAGTTTCCAGTTCATGGTTGATATAAAATTGATTTCTGCAAGACTGATACAGTGCCTGTGTCATAGCAAAGTGACGAGTGCCTTAGTAGAAAACTAGTAAAAGATTGGTACTAGGTAGCAGCTAATGTTTGAAGACATTTTGATGATACACAATAAGTGTGTACATAATATTATGTTTTTGTGGTAATACTAACTGTCCTTATTCAGGTAGATGTGTTATATTCCAAAGTACTAGATAATTATTTTGGGTAACATGGTAATAAATTAATCAATTACATTTGAAATGCCAGACAATGTCCAGATATTAACTGAGTAAGTGTGCTATTTGTAATAATTTTGGGTGAAATAATGATAGTATCAAGTTCTAAATCTCAATGAATTGTACTGAAATGGCTAACAGGTATTAAACTGATAAAGGACAGGGTAAATTATCTCACTTATTCAGAGTATAGACATACATTAAAGTTCAACGTAATAGCCCATGTTTAAGTGGGACAATAAATTAGAAAATCCTACAAATACTGACTAATATATGTGGTGGTAACAAATGACAGCACAAAATATGAATATAGTACTGAAGTAAACTGTAAGGACCCAGTAAAACCATAGTAATCATCATTACTTTCTTTTACAGTACAGATTCATTTTCCTCTCTAGATAAGACTCTTCATACTTTATTCATATACAACCATTTTACGTTATATAACTACCCAGTACTTTTCATCCAAAATAATTGTGCAGTGCTGTGGAGTTTGTATCACGCACTTATCCAGTTAATACCCGGAAACCGGGGGTCCATTTCAGTGTGATTTAACTTACTATCGCGTTACCTAAAATAGTTACCTAGTACATTAGAGTTTGTACCTGACACTTACCTGGTTAGTATCTAGAACTTAGGGGGCTGTAAAAGAAAGCATTATCATTTTTTCTAAATTTATTGGAATAGACAAAAAATCCATGATATGCTCAGGTAAGTATATTGTGATGTAATTTCTAACAATAAATATGGGCATGTTACCTGCCTCTAGTTCTGGTATAATTGGTATTGGAATTAAGAAAGTTGGATCAGTGCATGCCTAGTTAGCATGAAGTCTAATTTTAGACATGGGTATATACTATATAGAACAAATTAAACAAAACCATGCTGTAAAGAGTCTCTTCTCTCTCTCAGGATTTGGGTCTGGCGACGGTCTGGGATGATCACCTGTCTTACCTGCTGTCCTCTGCCCTAGCAGCCTATGAGCTGGAGCGCTGTACAGGGGTGTCATGTGGGAATGAGGAGTTTCAAGATGCTGTTAGGAGGGCCGTACCTGATGGACACACCTTTAAAGGTTTTCCTATTCATTTCCTGCACCGCAATGCTCGCAGAGCCTTCGCTACCTGCCTCAGGTACACCCACACTCATTATAGGCCTTTTACCCGTACTACACTACAGAGCAGACTGACTTGGTTCGCACTTCAGTCTCTAAAAGTACTGTATACACAGACTCCGTTGTCATGCGAGAAAAATATTTTCTTTCCCCTGGTTTTTAGTCCAATCTTGGTGGAGAAACATACAGACATAATGAGGGATGTACATGTGTCTGATATGTCAGTTCTACATGTCTGAACAGGTCACCTTTCTGTGAGGAGATTGTGTGTTGTCGTGGAGACCATGTCCGGCTGGCGGTGCGGGTGCGTGTGTTTGCCTATCCTGAGATGGCTTGCGCCGTCTGGATCATGTTCGCCTGCAAGTACAGATCAGTGCTGTGACCTTTAACACAATCTGTATGCATTAGAACCAGCATTATTCTCACTCCTCTACATCAGGTACTCAATGTATGTATGTATGTTTGCGTGTGTGTGTGTGTGTGTGTGTGTTATTTAATCCTCCTGACAGTATGCTTAAAGATTGTGTCTTTTTATATAAGTGCGCTTCTGTATTTGTATAGATTTTTGTAAATAAATTAAAAATATCTAAAAACATTTTTGAACATGTCCATCAACATATCTTTTTTAGGGAAATAATCTGATTGTGTTGAATAGTACCTCGTTTGGGCCCAGTAGATGGCAGTGCTCACCTTCACAGCTTGTGTCGAGAAGTTCAGTCACAGAATTCCAACATCAGTGGTCACCAGCCCTGTTCATGACCATCTACCTTCTTGGAGGGTTCACCTCCAGCCTAAGTCTAACACCTCTCATTCAGCTAATCAAGGACTTCTGAAGACAATCATTATATGGATTAGGTGTGGTTGATAGAATTATCGCTTAAGTCTGCAGGAACGTAGATCTCTAGAAGCAGGTTTAGTGACCACTGTTGTACATGAACTGTTTTTCTGCAACTTACCTAACTACTGCAGAACATCACAAATAATCACAGCATTCACATATTGTCGCTGCCCTTTCAAAACCTATAACTCATAATTTATTCCATTTTCATTCTTCATGCCATTTGAAAACCCTAATGAGGACTGAACAACTTGAGGGAAGTTATCTACTTTAAAATTTTCTGTCCAGTTTTGTGACTCCGATTTAAATTGCAATCAGTTCCTAAATTAAGATCCAGGCCAAGTACCCCAGTGTATCCACTTTTTCTTTATTATTGTATTTTATTTTTCTTTCTTTCTTTCTTTATTTATTTATATTCAGTTATGTTAGTTGTAATTGTGATGTGGTTGTGAGTGTTTGGTTGCTGCCATCTGAACTCTGGTGCACAACAAATAAGTGGACCGAGACCCCTTGAGCAGGTCTGTCTTGGTTTCCTTCAAAACAAACTTTGGTACTGTCTTTTTGAAGTATGAACAGAACAAAGACATCTAAACAGACCAAAGACAAAATGAACTGTCATCTCCTCTCTGCAGAACTTCTTTGGTATGTGGAAAAGATGAGTTTCTGATGCTGTTTTGTCATCTCTTCATAAGCTCTAGGTATGGAACGGATAGTTTTGGTTTTAAAACGGGGCTGAGGGACGTTTGAAGTTATTCTAAAGTACTTGATATGCACATTTGACTGCACATGTAAATTATATTATGTGTTAAGGCGCAGAGGTTTCTCTGTTTTGTAAAAGCAGTAAGCCACTTGAGGATGAGCTGTAGGGATTTCACCCTGCTTTGTGTCATGCAAAAACATGGAAATGCAGGGAGTCTTATTGCTTATTGCTCTAATATTACAAGACAGCTAAAACAAGACCAATAAAACCAAGGAGCCCAAATTGAACAGAGAACAGATTTGGAAAGTTTGCTTGACACTATCACAGTTATTGTACCTCATAAAATCTTAATCAGTTGTGATGTTTACCCGTATAACTTTTGGTTACATCTTTTGGTTCAATGTAAAATTTGTTAGTGTGAAATCTAAGCGCAGTAAAACTAAAATGCAACAGTGTATCATTTTCTGCTTTGGTTCAGACCAAGAAAACCAATCTACATGTATAAATGCACCCTTAGTATTGTTTATAATAACAAGATCCATTGCACCAGCGTTTATTTTAACTGAACCAAACTTGCCAAGAATCTTGATATCTCCTGAGGCATACAGATGGTAGGTTTGGAATTTGGCACCAACAACATGAATGCATGGACCTAACCTGCCTTTTGTCAACAGTTCAGGCTGGTGGAGGTGGTGTAATGGGGTGGGGAAAGTGTTCTTGGCACGCTTTGTGTAAGTTAATACTAAGTCCACAGTTAATACAAAGGCCACTGTCTATTTGAGTATTGTTGCTGACCATGTGCTTCTAATGGCTATTTCCAGCATGATAATGCACCATGTCACAAAGCAAAAGGCATCTGGTTTTGTGAACATGACAATGGGTTCAGTGTTCTTTAGTGGCCTTCCCAGTAATCAGATCTGAATCCTGTAGAACACCTTTAGGATGTTGTAGAATGGGAGATTCATAGCATGAAAGTGGACTTGAAAAATCTGCCAGTCATGTCAACATGGACCAGAATCTCAAAGGAATGTTTCCAAAGTTTTTTGAAATCCATGCCACGAAGAACTGAGGTTGTTTGAAGAGCAAAGGAAAGCACTACCCAGCATTAGTATAGTGTTCCTAAAAAGTGCTCAGTGAGTGTATACTGTAATAAAAATTGCACTCATTTAAATTGCGATTTTGATATAAAAGCGTTTCATCTTTTAGCCCTAACACCTGCTTCCCTTTACATTGTGTGAGCGTTTTATGATGTATTATGAAATGGTCCAAAATGACTTGGAATAATATCTTATGTAAACATACATAAATTCAAGTTTTTTTTCTGTTCCGTGGACGTCTTCAGGGGTGACAGTGATGTCAGTTGAAGCACTGTGTGTGGCAATAAGAACATCAGTGAATCTGTTGGATAAGAATGTCTGTTAATTGACTAAGACAGTTGGGAAACTTGAGTCAGAAAACCAGACCATGCGTTCACATAAGCAGTACTTCTGTAAAGCCACCTAAACATTAATTTACTATGACCAGAACTAAAAGGCTGCCATAGTGGTCAGTACACAGTTGTGTTTTTTCCTAGTAATCCTTTTCCTTCTCTAATAAAAAGACAAATCTGCAATAAATTGAAAATTATGTAGTAAAGGTTACACCTTTTTGTAACGTGGCTTGATTCGTGACTGAGAATAAATTGTGAATAAACAAAATGGTACAATAAGGCTGGCCATGAAACTGGACGTCATCCAAAAGTAATTAGATTAGGTTGTGTCCTTTCAATAATCAAACAGATTGTTTCAAATTACATTTTACATTGTAAAATAAATTGGGAGATATTAAACCCTCAGGCTTTCAAATTAAACCAGGTCCTGGAGTAAAACTCCTAAATGGAAAATTCTCAGTGATTTTTTATTTTATTTATTTACTTATTCATTTATGCAAAAATCTAAGCTTGATTCTTGAAGGCGATAGTTCAGTGAAAAATCTAATTTACTTATAATTACAATTTATAATACTTATAATATATATAATAAAAAAAACATCTAGAGCTTAACACACAGTACATATTACAGTGCTCTATGTTTAAATGAAAAAATGATTTAAATAAAGGTCAGTAATGGAGGGGAAAATGTAACCCTTTTATTTAGTAGCTAGTGGAACCTCATATATTAGTAGTAACCTAATTTCTGTACCTTACGATTCACAAACATTCTATGTAAACATACAACAGTAAACTGTATCAATAGAAAAATCCTACCTAGAAATGCAGTCCTGGACTAAAATGTAATTGAAAGGATGTTTGAGTTAATAACTTGAAATGTTCCTTAAAATAATCAGCTGTAAGGAGCATTACATATCTTTATCTATGATTCTTTGTCTTTTCTTTCTTCTGTACACAAGGGGGAGACAAAGCACAAATCATTTAATGTTGCTAAGTCGTAGGCTCTTATGTCTCAAGTCTCTGAAAGAGTGCAGCTCTGTCTTAATGTTGTCATAATGCCAAATATTTTTAAATATTTTTATTGGTGTATAAATATTATAGACCAATACTTCTCATTCTAAATTGCCATACCAGATGTATTTGAGTTAAATTCTGAAATCTGATGAGTTAAAATATGAATTCTGATCTTTCATTAACTGCCTTAATCATTTAATCTCAGAGTTCAAGTTGTAAACAATTGAGCCCCTCCAATGAAAAAACATGTTTTATCCATTCCACCCTTTTTTGGATTATCATTTTTTTTTCTGTTTTATTTTGTACCACCTTTCACATAAAAAACTACATGTATGTTGTAGTGACACCTTTGTTTTAAATACAGGGCATCAAACAGTACCATACCATGCTTAGATGATTTTTACAACAAAATGTCACATATACTGTTTTTTGTTGTGAGGGCTCAGTTGTTCAGTAAATTGGGAAATTAGTGCATTTATTTTTTTTTGCTCTATTTTGTGCTTTAGCACCTTTGGTCATTCTCTGGTCTTGTCTTTCTGAGTTAAAGTGCAGTGATGAACATAGTGAAGTGCTTGAAAAATACCACCTCTATCGCTGCAGTTCAATTTGAAGATATGTCTGTATGCGATGGCATATCTGGGATTTCTGCAAATTTCAATTTAATTCGAAGTCATTCATAGTGATTTGGTGTGAAATAATTCATTGTAGAGAACCACACTTATTCTTCTGGACAGTGGTGGTGATAGTAACCAGATGTCTACAACACACATATAGCTATTTTATGTACTATCCAACATGATCAGTGAACCTACACATGGCTTCTGAGTTTTTATGTGTAATCCTGATCCTGGTAAAATAGTGATAAATCTGATAAAATAGTGGTAAATCTAAAAAATATGTTTTCCTTAGAGACTGTTTTGCCTTGAAATGCCCTGTATGTGCCTCCATGAATGGATTTAAAAAATACACACACTGTTTTAGGCCAAAACCTTTGCAAAAAGAAGGTCTCGAACAAAAAATGTATTCATAACCAATTCATGAAATAACTTTGTGAGGTAGATTTGAGACGTTAAGTGCTTGTATCACCACCACTGTGAATAATTCTGACTTTCTATTTTCACGTCAGAGCTCTCTGAATGACTTCACTTATATCTTGACCATTTAATTAGACAGAACATTTATCAGGTTGTATCAGATTATCGTTTAATCTGTGGAATTCCACTTTATCACTATTGGTGCCATTGTTTTTAATGACTGCGGGCTCAGGTGTGTATTGTATAATTTTATGTAGCCATTATTTCTCACCTTTTAGATTTTACTGGAAGTATCAGAAAGCACAAGCCTAATGTAAAACAGGTTTGTGTGTTTTGAGCGTGGATGACTATGGACTGCACACAAACACGTCTGACTGAATACTGAAAGGCCTGTGTTCCGCTTTCACTAACCATCTTGTTATCTTTCTGCAATTTATTCTGATCGCACATCACCATCAACCCGAGACGCGTGTGCAAGGACGTCCAATTATTTCTGTTTTACCCATTGCTCATTAGCAATTCCTCATTCAGCCCAGAGCTGCAGAAACAGGGGCGTGTGTGTGCGTATGTATATGATAGAGAGAAGGAAGGGGGGGGGTAGTTTGGGCTAATGAATAATTCCTCTTTGACTGGAGTGCACCTTCACTCCTCATCACATTTCCTGTCTGAGAGAGGAAGTGTTTGATGCGATAGGCAGGTATTGTCTTCACCTCATATTAATACTCTTTGTCTGCAGGTGTAAGTGGCTAATAAGTCTTCGGGGAGGGGCGCCAGCGGCACAGGAAAGTTAACCAAAGTTAACAAAAACACAGGCGCTTCTCGCACTGTGTTGATAAAGACATCGAATGATAATGTGAAAAGTTTGACTTGAGCATGTGGAGGAACTTTTCTGAATTTTCTTCAGTTTAGACTCTAATATGAAGTGGGAGAAGGGTTGTAGAGTGGAAGGTTCGTAGGCAAGCTGTGTAAAAGCTCTGAGGCCCTGAGGCTGTCTGAGCTTGGTGGAACCATGTGAAGGACAGTTACATCTCTTCTGTCCTTATGTGCAAAATGGAAGAATTTTTACAGGATTTGATTTTGCTATTTGTACATTTCTGCCGCTTTTTTAAAAGCACTATGTTACACATAATTTACAGAATTATTCTTATACATGATCACTGAAATGTTAAAAGTAATGAAGTGCCAATCTGAACATATTTCTTGCAGTGGTGTGCTGTGCTGGAATTGTATTTGCAGTGTGTTTATGTAATTCGCTGTTGTTGGAGCAAAACCTCCATTTTTGTCGTTTTTCAGTTTTTAACATAATGTGAAAGAACCCATTGCTCTTTACATTGTGTGTAAATTTATGATGAATAGACCAAAAGAAATGGCCCAAAATTATTTGGGGAAAAAAGTCTGGATCTATTCACTTACATTAAAAGTGTGTATGTTTCTTCCTTGTACTGTGAAGTTATCATTTTGAGATGTGAGGTTTTGTTCCAACAACAGTGAATTGCTTGTATGGTGAAAGACATTTCTACTTTGGAATACAAAAATTAAAAGGAAAAATTACTTTAATTATCACATGCGTGAAAAGCATGACACGTTTGTGACAAGACGACAAATGCATATGCCACTTTTTCATCATTAAGTAAAGGAGTGCAATTATAGATTGTATATGTGAAAATGGTGTTTGAAAATAATGAATGCTTTCGTAAATCAAAATGTTCGTGAACACCTGTTCCACAGTTGCGCTTAAAACAATTAACCTCTCGTCACACGGATCTTTCACTGTCTCGTTAATGTTTTCCAGTGCCAGGCGTTCAGTCGCAATTTGCAGAGAGTACCAAACAAGTGTATTATCAGGTGCCTTTAATGGATGGAATTTATGAGATATAATTTGCCTTGTGGCACAAATACAGTGAATGACATATTGAGTTTTACCTGAAAGCAGATTTAAAGTGTGTGTGTGGGGGGGTGCTTTGATAGGCCTCACTGAAACTGCCTAAAACGTGTTTCTTTACTGCAAATCTACATTGAAATGTTTTCAGAAACAAAATAGATGGTGGTGACTGGGGGGTGGGATGGCATATAATGCCATGCAAGAAAACTATGAGAGAAGAAAGACAGTGCAGACTGCTTATGTGGCTCTGAGAGAATGGGCTGCATGGCCTGGGGTAGTATGGGTAATAAAGTCATTAATTCAGCTGATTAAGTTGGCCTTTGGGTTAAAGAAAAATCATATCCGTCTCCCTCTCAGATGTAACTGGGGATGCGCAGAAGAGGAGGGGGAAAAAGACTCCTAATTAGCAGCCGAAAAAGAAGGGGGGAATGCGCAGAGGGAGGGAGGGGAAGGGGGGTGCTGGAGGTGCTTCCACTGAACTCTTAATGAGACATGTTTGGGGTGAGGGAGTGACACGCTCATCAAACCGCACACACACACAAACGCACAGGGCTTGAGCTACCTCAGAGCCTCCCCACGCCAGCTAATGATGAGAGAAGGAGAAGGTTTAATGTCAGTTAATGCAGACTTCTAATGAGCTTGTTGTGTAGTTGAAGTCTGAAGAACAGAGCTAGAACCAGGCACTTCTGACCTGCTCTGCTTTGATTCGAGTGAAGACGCTCCTTTGTGCTGGATGCCTTGAAAACGCCACCGGCTTTGCTTTCATTTCCTCCATTTAAAAGAAGAAAATGCCATTTCCTTAGGGATTTATGCTGGAGACTGCGCCATACCTTTTTAGGTTTTTAGGCCAAAGAGAACTCCACTGAAGTCAGAGAGCTTGGTAGATGGTGAAGAGATGAACATACTTTCACTCCGTTTTCTGCTCTTCACTATCAGCAAGCCCTGTCCTTCACCCGGGCCTCCTCCGTTTGTGTTCTGTCTCTGGACCTCTCAATTTGATGGACAGCTCTGCACAGATTTGACAAGTCTGTCATATTGATGGACAGGGTCCACCTACTTGGACCTGTCCATCATAAGAGGAATACTGAGGCTGTCAGGTTGCACTGCATGTTCAATGTCACCAATCGTGATACATGCTTGTAGTAACACTGCAGACATTTGATGGTGTACAGACCAATGTTTAAGGCCAAGTGTAAGTAGAAAAATAAGATCTAATCACTGTGAATTTCTCTGTTGTGGGACTAATAAAGGATTATCTTAAAATAAAGTCCTTTTTATTTATTTATTTTTTTTTCATTATTTAGTGTCCACTCTTTGTTTTTTATTACATTTTTTTTCCTGGACACCTGCTTTCTGTTTTTCAATAAAATTCTTTTATACCTCCAAAGTTCAGTATTATAAATTGATTGCTTTTTGTGCTTCTCACAATCCAAGTAACCCCAAACACATTCAGTGACGTTGAGGTCTGGACTCTGGGGCGGCCTGTCCATTGTTCTGAGAACACCAGCAGCCTCTCAGTAACACATTATTGACGGCTACACATCCTTTCAGAGCCATAGTGCTGAGTTGTCTTCTCACAGTGGAAGGATGGACAGAAACACCTGTGGATTTTTTCAGATCTGAAGCAAGAATGGAGCTTGATTTTCTCCACTCTCTCAAAGTTGAAAGCTTTAAATACTGTTTCTCTGATGGGGACAGTTTTGGTGGTCTTGCACAGCTGTTAGGAGATTCATTTTCTCTACATTTTTTAATATTTTTGAAACTCAAGTTTTGAAAACTCTTGTTTTTTCACTTATTTTTCTTTGACTGTTCCCTTTCTTAAGCAAGTAGATTATTGTATAACCTGATCTCTTAAAAAAATACTGTCTAATCATAAAAATAAAAAAAAAATGCAGTTGCTTCTGCCAGAACTTCTCTGCCAAACTAACAGAAAATCACACTGTGATATCAAAACATCCATAACTCAACTTTTATTGTCTTTTTTTCACTGTTTGGAAAATTATTTTGCTTTGTGTGAACATTTTATGACAAATGTTCAATAAAAATGATCCAAAATTACTTGGTATAAGACCTCTTTGCATTCACATACATTGAAGTCAAGAAAGTTTTTTGCCCTTCCCTTTCATAGCGACCATTTTAATTATATGGGGTTTCGTTATGACAATGACAACATAAGGAATTAGAAAACTGCCAAATAATTTCATTCTATAGCACTGACTGTACCTGTATGTGTTAGTGTCAGATATGTAGCTGACAATGACTTGAGTGTAACTTTCAGGAATTTCATTAATTTATTCACAGTGATTTTGTTCAAACAGTGAGCAGAGAAAGTTTAGATATTTTCCTTCATACTGCCAACTGCATTTTATTAAATTCTTCTCTTTATTGAGACCTTGATCCAAAGAAGACATTTTGTCCAAAAGGATCTTTTAATACAAAATTTGAAAAGAAGTTGGAAAAGAAAAATTATTCATGACATTGTACATTATTATAAGAATCATCAAATGTTGAAATCTGTGACAAGGTTGAGTGCATCTCCCCCAAGTACAACACATTCTTTGATCCATTTCTCATTTTCTGCACAGTTACCTACTTCAGCTGTGCATTATGACTCATGGCTGTGTGGCCATTCTAGCTGTTCTCCACCGCCCTTCTCTCTCGCTCTCTAAATAGCAGTAGTATTGATATGCCACGCACAAGGGAGTCCACGACCTCAGCATGACTTCAATTCTGCCTGCTTTGTGTTACATTGTGTGCTTCCTACAAGAAGAGCAGGAGCGCCATGTTCGCTTGTGGCAAAAGTCAAGCTCTAATTTTTATATTCACAACACACACACAATACCGTAGAGACTAATCCTTCATTTTATTGAAGAAGTAAGCCAGGAAAAGGGAGTTTATTTGAATCTGGTCTATATCAAATATTTTAAATGATGGAAATTTGTCACAACTCAAGTGAACTAAACTGAATTGAATGAAATGAATGAACAGAACATTAGTCATTTATTAGCTATGGAGCGATAATCTTGTTTAATGTTCAATAGTTGGGATGTGGATCACACTTGGGAAAGAGGAATAATTTAGAAAGTATGAAAAAGTCCATTAAAAGCGTGTTATCACATTGAATTGGCAATGAACAGAATCCCAAGGCCTTTTTGTGGATTAAATTAATTGAAGTTGTGAGGTCATTTTAATAATGCATTTTTAAACCATGTCAACTATTGGACTACAATGACAGTGCTTTTTTTCTCTGTCTGAACGTTTTAAGGATACCCCGATTTTGCAGAACATCACAGCAAAGAAAGGGCAAATATAATAAGACTATTTTTCTACCCTTAAAGGAAAACTCCACCTTTTTCAGCCCAATCTCTCTCTTCCACATGTGTAGTATAGGGTTGATTACACATAATTTTGACACATTTTCCTGTACTTAGAACAGAATGCCCACTGCCTGAAAGCACATTTCTTACCAAGCCAATTGGCCATAGCAACTACATATGGGCTTGTATTCTAAATGCTTTTTTTGTCAATGAGTTTTCTGTTCTTTTACTAAAAAGATCGGTGGTATTACCATATAAAAAGTATTCCTTTAAAGAGGAATTCCTACAATTTGTCATTCAATTCAATCATTAAGGGGTAAACAAAGTCATTCAAAGAGGTTTTATGTGAAATGCTCTATTCTAGAAAAACTTGGTGCTTTTCTGAGCATATCATAATATTGTCAGTACTTACACTGACCAACTACATTAAATTACAAAGTGAACATAATTAGGTCTGTTTAACTGGATTCAGTGCAGTGCAGTTTGTAAAAGATTGAATAAAAATCATTGCAGTTGTAGTTTTACTATTATTATTACAGTTTTTTTTTTTATATAAGGCACTATAGGTTCTGTTTTGCCTGTTCCAACTTTTTAAATCATAGAACAACTAAATATCATGATGAATATGGTGTATCGTGAACATGTCTTGAAGTATTGCGTTATAATTTTTTTACCATATAGCCCACCCCATGCCTGTATTTGCATTGTAGACATTGTGACCCCTGGTTTCTATCACCACCACTGTAAAAAAAATCTATGTTGGTAAGTTTCTCTAGAGTGCATCATTTCACATCAAACCACTCTGAATTAGTTTGTTTACATCTCAATGACTGAAATATACAGAACTTTTGAAAAACATAATTTTTAATACTTCAATGCTGCTTTTTTGGGCAATGATCTAATTAGGATAGGTTATGGCATTAATAGCTATGCCACGTGGCATAATTGTGGCATGTTGCATGTGTAACCAACAGACTGAGTATGTCAATATGAATTTATCTTGAATTTTACCGCCTTGAAAAATCTCTTATGGCTCTTTGTGCGATTGTGGCCTATTTGTGGTGTATCTGAGAGCCACTGAGGCCTAGTCTGGCAAAGTTTCATCCACAACGGCTGTGAGTCCCAAACAAATGTGTGCTTAGTGCCTGCTGCCAGAAAACCAGCCCCTCTCCTGCTGTTCCTCTGCGGGGTCAATACAGAGAAAGCAGTGGAGCCTGAGAGCACTCTAAACATGAAGAACTCACCAGCAGCAGTCCTGGTGCCAGGCCAGAGATGGCTACAGTCCAGCAGAATGCCTGACTCTGCACTTGAATGCTACTTTCATAAAAGATTAAGGTTAGGGTTTGGTATTAGACTTCCATGTTGCCCATCAGTCACTCAACAAAACCAAGTAAAGTAGCAACATGCTATGGCTTCCAGCTTTCAGACTGAAAAAGGGGGTCTCTTAATGGAGGCCTCTAAATAACAAAGGGCTGTTGGCTCTGATCCATTTGGACACACTTCAGATCCAGTGGGTGAAAGGTTGTCATGCTTTTGACAGCATGAACTTGCTGCAGTACTGAAACAGAGGCAGAGATTGTTCAGAGAGAAGAAGCCTATTTCCTTCTACTAGACAGAAAGAAAATGAATAGCTTATTGTCAGTCGGTGGGAGGAAAATGCTCTGGCAATTTAAAGCTTCTGATCAAAACTGACCATTGTACTAAACAAGTGTATGTTCTGATATGTTTTTCTACACAGTACAGTCTGTCTAATCAACTCCCGTTCCACACACCATGGTTTTATTTAGAACCATGAACATTCACCGAACCCTTTGCATGATTAAAGGGTTATTTACATCGTGAAAGTGTTCTTCAGATTGATTGAGAATCGGTTGTATATGGTTCTATAAACAACCTTTTTTTGAAAAGGGTTCTTCTATTGTTATGATGTCAAGCTTGTAACAATGAAAAAACTCTTTTTACTGCTATATAGAACCCTTTTCAAAAAGGTTCTATATAGAACCATCTAAAGCACATTCTCATTTAATCTGAAGAACCCTTTCACAATGCAAAGAACGCTTTAATCATGCAAAGGGTTCTTTGAGTGTTCATGGTTCTATATAGAACCATTTTCTTTACTAAAGAAGCTTTGAAGAATCATCTTTTTTAAGTGTTTGTAAAATGTGATTTTTGCCTGTTTTGGAGGTCCCTCACTGAACTATGCACTGTTTTTCTTCAGTAATATTGATGAAATATAGTTGCATGGAAATGTCTATGATTTATAAAACCAGACATAAACCACGTTCATAGCTGTGAGAAAGGCAACATTTACAAAACTTCTGTTATTGTGTTTAAATGCTAATTTGTTATTGTAGCAGGTGTACACAAATTTCTTGATATCAAGAAAGCTGTGCTGTCTTATTTCTCCACTGTCATCTATGTGGAGAGGGTTTTTCGCAGCAGGGGGTTCTCACCCCTCCCCCTTCATGCTCATTGCTCACTAGCAGCTCACTTACATTTCACAGAGTTTTGGGGAAAAATATTTGATTATATTAATTTAAAATACCTGAGTTGTTTTCCATTCCACTGGTTGGATGGCCAATAAGAGGCCTGCAGAACAATGTTATTCTTCTGCACTTTGTCTTGTTGTTGTTTTGTTTTGATGTCTTGCACTGTGTATATATGCATAATAATTTGCATTTATTATGCTTGGGGAGAGTGAAGCCCAAACTAGTGTGAGGTAAAATATACCATTAACTTTTTATGTAGGTAAGCAGTTTCAAGTAGACCAAGCTTTTGGACATCTTTTCATGTTCCCATAAAGACTAAAGATTTACCCTGAAGACACAAACCTTTTTTCTTCATACATATTTTTGATTACTAAATTGTGTAAAAGTCACAAAATTCACACCTGTATTATTTTAATCAGTGTCTTGGTAGCTGTAATATAGCATTGTTAAAAAGCATATAAACAACCTACAAACTAAACAGTGAGAGAAATTCATTTCCTTCACATACGAATACCAAACAGAAAATTTTTAGCAGTTTTATATATAGATTAATGTTATGTGAACATGTATTTAAGTTTATGTCAAACTAAAATTTGCTCTTTTACTTTTTGGTCAAATGCCATTGAAATGTATTTCATTTAGTGTGTGCGTCAGTTTACCAGTCTGTTACAGCTACCCCCTCAGTCTGTTACAATTAACCTCACATACGGGGCAAACTGTTGGCTGAATTGTTCAAAAATGGTAGATGCAAGTTTACATCTTCATGTAAATTATTCAAATGCAGCAATCTGCAGGTTATTTGTAAAAAATGTTAATCTTGCTCAAATACTTTTAAAATAATTTTGAAAAATTGTTTAGCATAATGTCTTAGGTTGTGCCTTGCTTTCCTCTAAATACTGTCCAGATTTTTTTACTGTAGCACCTAACTGTCTGCATGTTGCAACATTATATTGCAGCGTTTTTACTTTTAAGTATATTCTTTTAGTAGACGTGATAACAATAACCACTAATTGTATTATTTGCCAAATAGTCATTCACAGTACATGAAAGAACAAACGTACTTCTTTATTACCAGCCATAATTCTACAGTAATTACTCACCGATGCTGCGGCGCTCTGTCTTAAAAATAAAACATGGTGAGGCAGAGAAAATGACTTTACTCTGTGCTTATTTGTGACTTGCTCCTCTGCTATTTTAAAGACTCGAAAGGAAAAAATGTTAAGTGCGATTGTGTCCTGGACATCTCGAGAGAATTCAATTACTGAGCACAGAGGAGATGGAGCTGAGATTCCGCTGTATCTAACAAAAACAATCAGTGCCTATCTGATTTTAGGCTTTAGCAGGGGGAGTCAATTTTCTAATGCAAGCACAGCTGAAGAAGCAGTTCCCTCTCATTTATTCTCCTCATCTGTAATTCATTTTTCTACCCTGTCTCTTTTATTTGCGTCCTTTTTTTTCTCTCCATCTCTCTCTTCCTGTCGTTATCCCCTTCTCCTGCCCCCCCACTCTCTCTCTCTCTCTCTCTCTCTCTCCTCTTTTGTGCTCTGATTTTAGAGTGTTTACTGTGCTCCACACCCTTTGCTGTGCAGTGAGTGGTGGAGCAGACTCTTCGCCTCAATAATGAAAATATCACAGCGGACCCGGAGGGGGGCAGCTGACCTTTATCGGCCCGACGCATTTTCACCACGCTTGCTCGCTCTTTTGTAAAATGCCTGGCCACACTCCTCTCCCACGGGCAATCCAGCTGAGCGACTGCAGCGGATTGAGTATTTGTAGATCTATACCCTGTGTAAATAATTTACCATGTTCAGACGCTGCTCCAGAGGGGGAGAGGGGGAATATGCAGCGCAGTGTCTGAGGACGCAGAGGTGCTCTATTTTGGTGTGGCGCAATGCACTCAATTACTGGTCGCTTTAGAAATGCAGAGAAAAAAAACAGGGCAAGCTAGACCGAAATGAAGTACAGCCACATTTTGCATTCTGATTGGATTTGTAGCTGTGACAGCGTTACACTGTAAAAAGATGAAGATTTTAATAATGATTTACTTTTGGGATTTAACATTGATCCTAAAAGAGGGAGGATACATTTGATTCTTTTTATCATTATTTATATTTATTCTTTTAGCACTTATTTTTAACCTCTTTCTTAAGGTTTGAAGTTATGAACCTAAATTTATATCATTGTAATTTTCACCATTTAGACAAAAATGATGTAACTATATTGACAACAACAGCAACAACAATAAATATATATATCTATTTATATATATATATATATATATATATATATATATATATATATATATATATATATTGTAAGTACTTTTAAGGTAGTAAGTGATACAAAGTTCCTTCTTAACTTTATCAAACTAAATACCTCGAGTCAGCAACTAAAAAGCTTTTTTTTTGTGTGTAAATGCTAACATGCACTTTAGTGGCTTCTTAGGTTCCTTTAGTGTAACTAGTTCACCTTTTCTTCTACAGTCTCTACACCGGTTGGTTTTCCCTCCCCACTCCTTCTCCAATCCATTTTCCAATTTGGCTTCAAAATGCACTTATTTAGTTGGTCTCTAAAATAAAAATTCACTATTTACTTTATCTTATAAGCTTGCTGTTCCATGTTTGCTAAATTGACCACTCAGCCCCAGCTATTGGATGGATTTTCTGAGCTGATTTGTTCTTCCTCATCTTGCTTAGCAGTTAACGTCAAATCTGCTGTCTTCAACAGAGCACAACAAAAGAGCGACAAAAGAAACCATCAGAGAGTAATCTCTGCCAACATGGCATGGCACTCAGCAGGTAAAACGGACAGTTCAGCTGTGCTTTTGTTTTGACACTTGATCATTCTAGTTGCAGATTTGAATAGACACACACCTCCCACCAGTAATCTCTTTATCAATTGACTACCATGGACAGTACATTTCCTTTACTTAGAAAACAACAGAAAATCTGTTTACTCAGAACTCACCTAAAACCCAAGTTTATGGGCAGTTGGGAAGCAGCTGCTTATTGGCTTCTGTTATAAGTATATTTTGAGTCAAATACTTTTCTGTTCTTTTGCTTAGTACAAGGAAACGTGTCAAAATGATTCTTTTTGATATTTGACTTTATGCTACAGAAGCAGCAGATAGAGATTAGGTTGAAAAATGTTGGATTATTCCTTTAATGCTTTATTAATGTTCACTTAGTCCTCTGTTCAGTGTCAGATATGCAGGTGCAGTAAAAGTTGACCTCAGCTCACCCTGTTTGATTATAAAAAAAGTGAAAATGTGAATACTGTGTGTTTGAAGGAATGCCCACCCTGGTGTATGTTGATGTTGGTTAATCTCCCCCTAAAGATGCTTGCGGGCTGGACCCTCACAGCGGGGTCCTCTATGATAGACTCCCTGCCATCTGCTGCTAGTGAGCCTTAATCCAGCAGCGTTCTGCTGAACACAGAAACACACCCGCACCGAATGTGCATAGCCTCTAACCCTGGAAGTGTTCTGAAGCTCCTGCTGTGTTCTATGCCAGTCTCTAAGGTTTACCTGGGCACTGTGCCAGCACAGGGGACAGGACAACAGTTAGCTTAATGCAATTGTTTGATATTAATTTATAATCCGTGCAAAGCAATGAAAGAACACTACCAGTGATCTTTTTTGAGGCATTTTGCTCAGATGTTATGTTATGCTATGAGAAGAATTAGTGGATCTGTGTTTGATGGATTATATCTGTCATCCGGGGTCCTTATAGAGATTAGTATTTGAATTGAAAATTTGAAAAGATGAGTACGAATTTCAATTGAATTTAAATTCAGTTTGAAAAGATCAGTATGAATATAAATTTGACCAATGTATTTTTCAGCTAATTTTGTCTTTAAAGGGCCCATATCATGGAAAACTGAATTTTCCTATTTTTAGGAAATAAAAGGGTTTTAAAACTTACCATTCACTACTCAGTCCATATATGAACAATAAGCCACAAAAACAGCTATATATATATATATATATATATATATATATATATATAATATAATAAATAATAGGCATAATATAATAAATAATAGGTATATATATATATATATATATATATATATATATATATATATATATATATATATATATATATATATATGCCTGTTATGTCTACAACAGTTTAGGCTGCCTATTCTAACTAAAGTCAAAAGAAGTGTTTTAGTCAAGACTGCTTTTTGAATGATACATGATACAGGGCAGCCAATCAGAACATAGACTATATGGCCAAAAGTTTGGGGACACCTATACATCACACCCATAAGGGCTTGTTGGACATCACATTCCAAAACCATGGGCATTAATATGGAGTTGGCCCTCCTTTGTGGCTATAACAGCCTCCACTCTTCTGGGAAGGCTTTCATTTTGGAGAGTGTCTGGGGGAATTCGTGCCCATTCAGTCAAAAGAGCATTTGTGAGGTTTGACAATGCTGTTGATGTCTGATGTTGAGAAGACCTGGCTCACAATCAATGTTCCACTTCATCCCAAAGGGGATCAGTGGGGTTTAGGTCAGGGCTCGGTGCAGGCCACTGGAGTTTCTCCACAGCAGAATTATCAAACCATGTCTTCATGGATCTTGTTTTGTGCACAGGGGCACAGTCAAACTTTGTGGCACCCAAACTGTTGCCATAAAGTTGGAAGCATATAATTGTGTAAAATTTATTTGTATGTTGTAGCCTTAGCATTACCCTTCACTGGAACTAAGGGGCAGAGCCCAAACTCTGAAGAACAGACCCAGACCATTATCCCTCCTCCACCAAACTTTACTGCTGGCACGATGCATTGTGCACTGTGCGTTCATAAACCCCTCAGTAATAATGCTGTAAGTTGCCTTTTTGTATGTTACATTGCATAGAGTCAAAAAATTGTTGTGGTCATTTGTACAGATGTCCTGACCTATAAATGCATTTGTGTAGCACGTGAACTGAAAAAAAAAACATTTGAATAGAAACATATAATATATTTTCTTTTCAATATACAAGTCAGTTTTGTTGAAGCTGTGCTAATCTAAAAATGCCCCTCTATTTACAAACTCAAATTCTGGGACCTTGTTTTGAGCATCCATTCACTATAATCTCAAAAATCTGTGATTGTTAATGAAATGAAAAAAGCTCTTTTTTTAATTCATGAAAATCTGCAATGCATACATGGATGTTTAAGTATATGTTTATTAGAGCGGAATAAAGTTTAGTGCAGTTTATCTGCAGTTAAATCACTGCAGTGTGTCATGGCACTAATGGTAGTCGCATAGCATTCATTTTTAATTTGCTCTGCTGCTGAAGTAAAATTAATGCAATTCAGCTTTCCACCATTTATGATGCAGTATCAACTGAATTAAAATGAAGCTGAAATTAAATAGCTTCCTCAAGGCTGCAGCTGAACTGAAACAAGTGCCCAAAATGGCTTCACTCGCCATTAACAAAAGCTTTCTAGCTTGAAAATTGTGTTTAAAGGAAAGAGGTGCACGGCTCTTCTCTTTAAGCCACAGCCTGTAGGAGGCCCTAATTAAGTGTGATTGGTGGTCGAGAAGGGAAGGGGGACGTGAATAGATTGAGCCAGGGGACAGCGCGAGACAGCGCTGTGATTAATGTGCTGCCTGTGATGCATGGTGATAGAGAAGACGAGGCTGAGTCACACCAGCCTGACGACTAGCACCTCGCACACCTGAACCAACAAAAAAAAAGAGAAAAAGGGGATACAAAGAAACTGTCTTATTGATAAGGAACACATGCAGACAAAGGCAGACAAACGCTTGTGCATATCTGTAACTGAGAGAAGCTCATAGCATTTGTATGTAGGAGCATTTCTGAATACAATTCTGCTGCAAAAACCTTGTGTTATATATATATATATATATATATATATATATATATATATATATATATATATATATATATATATATATATATACTTTGAAAACTCCCACTGCTTTTAACATTGCATTAATATTTCATGAATGGACCAATAAAAATGGTCCAAATTGACTTGGAAAATTAAGTCTCAAATGGCTCCATTTTTCCTATGTAGTGCAATATGTAGGGCATGAAATATCAAATATCGACTTCTACACCAAAATTATGCATTATATATCAAATAGAAAGCTATTTGACATTCAGCCATGAGCTGCACGATCCCCTATTTAGCATATACTGCACTATTTAGGTGTAGAAGTTGAAATTTCATGCCCTACATAGTGCACTACACAGAGAGTCATTAGAGATTCATCTAACATCTTGGTACATTAAAAGAACAGTTTGACCAAATACACTAACATAATTGGAAGCTAGTAGCCACCAGTTGACATGATGTTATTTGCTATTTGTTTTCAATGACTGTTAGCAACATTAGCTTTTTTGACTGAACTATTCCTTTAACAATGGTTAATATTTTGTCCCTCCTCCTGTAAGGTTACTGTTTCTGAGCTATATGAGGTTTCTTATACCAGTGATCACTAGTGATGCTGCTGTAATGCTACACACCATTTGCTTATGCGTATGTATTTTTATCAGAATAACATTCAAAAGACCAAGCAGTTCACATACTTCAAGTGGGTTTACTCTGTTAAACGTATTCAGGCCCAGTCGCACTGCTGTGACATTTCTGACTCCGGAGAAATGCAGCCCTGAAGCTCTGGGCCTGGCACTGAATCCACTGGTGACGTCTTCTTGTCCTGTCTGCAGTTTAGCTGCAGCGCTGCGCTGTGGCTGTCATGGTGATGGGTCGGTATGTAGAGTATCCCGGAGAGGAATGCTCACTGGGCTAATTAAAATGCAGGAGGGTGTTATGGGGCTCACACGCCCGCCTCTCACGCACACACACTCCATTTCCAATCAGCCACCCACCCGAGAAGAAACGGGGCTTGGAGACAGGCTGAGTTTAAGTTAGTGAAAATTGTTTTTACAGGTTTACTTGTGAAGCTTTCCCATAGTGTTAACATTTGTGGTGTTTTCAGCTGCTGTAGAGGATTAGTTGTTTTTTTTTACTCCTCTTTTTCCACACTCGTTTTCTCTCTTTTGTGTCCTTGAGCTCCAATAACGCTTAAATAAAAGACTTTTAAAAGTTAATAGTCACTGTTTCTCCCTCTCTTTGTGTATCTCTCTCTTTCTCTTTTTTTTTCTCTACATATGTATACACACAGTTGTATGCAAAAGTTTGGGCACCCTTGGTCAAAGAACATGAGAACTTGTTTTGCTGATTCCTCTACAGAGAAGACACTTCTGCACATTTTAATGCACAGTTACTGTTTATTTGCTGAACTGAACATATTGAAAAAAATCAAACATAAAATGTTCCATGTCCAAAGTTAAATAGAAATTGTGCAGTGAATTATGCTGAAAATTGTCATATTTAAGTGTGTTCTCTGTAGAGGATGTATTAACTCATTTTCACTTAAGAAAATCAGCAAAACATGTAATTTGACCAGGAGGGCATCTCTCTCTCTCTCTCTCTCTCTCTCTCTCTCTTTCTTTCTCTTGCTCTGTCTCTCTCTTTCTTTTTCTCTCTCTGGATTTCTCAGTGGCAATAGGTAAGAGGAAGTGCAGCAGCTTTCTTTTCTTGTTTTCGCTCCTATTAGCTTTCTTTCTTTCTTTCTTTCTTTCTTTCTTTCATTTGCTATTCCTCTCTCTCTCTCTCTCTCTCTCTCTCTCTCCCTCTCTCTCGTTGTCTTGTTCTTTCAGCTCTAATGGACTGTATGCAGCCTCGCTCCTCACTCCTGTCTGCCTCTGCTCATTAAAGCTGTGCTGAGACAGAGCGAGGCCAGAGGAGACACACACACACACTCCTCTGCTGCCTGATTAGCCGCTGAATCACAGGCCAAACTCGTTCACGAAATGTTGTAGCTTTTCTCTTTGTCCAAATGTAAACACACAAACTGTGTATTATCTCTCAGTGAATATAAAGTGAACAGCTGTAAAAGCAAGACCTGAGTTCTTCATTCTACTGGTCCTCATCCTCTCTCTGCCAGATGTTTTTAGAGACAGGTTGAAGTCAGCGGGTTACAGTATGTAGAAAAAGCACACTTGAAGCCATCCATTAAGCAGACAAAACTCTTCGTCCTCGCCTTTCATCAGTGAACTCCTTCACCTTTCAGTGGATTCCCAGGATAGAGAGCATGCCTCTGCTCTTCACTGCCTCATCAGAGAGAGAGAGAGAGAGAGAGAGGGAGAGAGGGCGGTGGCTGGCACTCGCCCTAGGGAGTGATCAGTGGGCTGTTTCTAGGTCAGTACTGATGGGGTGCAGGGAGCAGTGAAGGCCCCATCTCTCTCTCTCTCTCTCTCTCTCTCTCTCTCTCTCTCCCGCTTACTCTTTGTCCTTCCTGAGTCGAGCCACTAAAAAAATAACCAACAAAAAAAAAAAACAAAACAAAAACTCCCCAAAGACACAGGACAGACATAGGACACAGAAACAAGACAGAGATTTTCAGGATCGTTGGAGAAGAGAAGAAAGGTAGTGAAATATTTAATGGTGGTGAAGTCTCGTTGGAGAGAAGTGGCACGCTTTGCTTTTGTGTATTTCTGAGATGTCTGAAGTATGCATGAGGAATCCATGGTGTGAGCTCTAGACTAATCTCTAAAGCATACGGTTTTGGGAAAAAAGTGGAAGCTTTAGTGCATCATCAAATTAACATTTAAAGTGATGAAACGCAGGAGATGATGAGTGAGTTTCCTGAATGCATCCTAGCTCTGAGATCATCATACGATGATACACAGAGCAGAATCGGAATGATCTCTAGTCATAAGACACAATTACTGTGGTGTCTTAAATTTTTTTTGAAGAAAATCACCCTAGGTGACCTAGATAAACTAGTATATGTATAATAATAGGCTAATAATTTATATTCCAGTCAGATTGAACCTTAAAGGACAACTCTGATATTTTATCTAATGTTTTCATGTTCCAGTTCTGCGGAAGGCAGTAAAATATTTTAAGAAATGTTTGGATGAATGGGTGATGTTTCTTGGAGAAGCTGATTTTCCATTAGATTAAAGCCTATCAAAAAATCTCCTCACTCTACTGCATCAAAGTAAATAGTCACTCAGTGTGTCAAGAAAGAATCTAGAGAAGACTTTAAAAACAAAAGAGGTATAATCTTTTAGGCCCAACTCAGTAGTAACTCTTAACTCAGTAATAGCACATTTACTACTGTACTGGATGTGTAAAACAACAACTAAATACATATATATGATTCAGTCATTTCTTTTGAATGCATTATGAAGCTAATTTACTTTCAGAAATTTTCCTCAAAAAAGTGTCGGACTAAAAGTGAAAGAAATAACCTCTTAAATTGCAAAGACCTTCCTGCACGTCAAGGCTTCCATTCCTCACTCCTATAATTTAAGAATAACTCTTAACTCCTAGCCTGATTGCAGTGTTTTCCATATACCTGAAATTGAGGAAAGTGAGGCCACTTTTCTAATGCTGGGTACATTATTCATGGAAATTTTATGTAGTTGAACAGGTTCAAATAAGTCGTGCTTTTAGTCATCTTCTTATGCTAACCCATACCTATATTATTTTATGTGCTTTCTTAGTGACTAAAATATAGCACCATTTTGAAGCACGTAAACAATATTTTATATCTAGCAAGGCTGAAGTACAGCTTCTTCATGGCAGGTTTAGTTTAACACACACTGTACATATACAACCAAGCCTACCAAAGTAGACAGTGAGAGAAATCTGTTTGCTCCCATACAAATTCAAAACTGTATTTGCTGTTTTACTCTGTGGTCAAAAATAGATTTGCCATGTTTGACACAGCCTCTTTTCACTAATTATATTTATTTTGGAGCATGTATTTTTATGCATTTAGGTTACAAAGCTTGCCTGGTTCAAACAACATAGACCTGTATTGAATTAACGGTGTTTTGCATCAATTTACCAAACTTTTTTAACCACTGTTACAACTAGCCCTTCAATTAATCCTACCTACACTGAAAAAAGGGTGTTTTAAATTTACACGATTCAAATGTGTCAAGTGGTTGCTAATTAAAAATAGGTGTTACATGAACATTGAGAGAGTGCTGTGATGTTGATGTAAGATATTTTATTTGTGGGCAACCACTTACCACATTGGAATCATGAAGCATTTTTTTCTCAGTGAATGAAGTTGTAATGTTTGTTCTCTTGCCAAGACAATAGGTGCTGGAAACAATGTTTATGTTTTCATACGTAGCAGAGATGTTTAGATTGCTTGTATAAAAAAAGAATATTCTACAAATACTACAATACAAAAATGTGTTGTGCCTCACCCTCCCCAAATAAGCCTGGAGTTTTAAGAGGTTAATTGCCAAAATGTCAGTATAACTCTATACTGCATCTTTAAAATCTTCTTTAGGCTTCTTTACTCACAAAGAATGGGAAAATGCCTGTAATGTCCACTCTCCACAAACACGCTAATCTTCATTTTCATATCACTGATAAGAAATTCTTCAGAAGTCATGCCACACCTTTCTCCCCATTCGCTTTAGAGCAGAAGCCACTGCAAGTGCTGTTGGGGAGGACTGGAGTCTTCCAGGCCTCTTATTAGCGCTCCTCGACAGCCGGAGCCCAGCTGAGATGAAGCAGCAACGAGAAACGTGCAGACTCTGGGTGTGCGAGACTTGAGACAGGAGCAGCCACTTTATCAACAGACCGCAAGGCAAGCATGGAGCTTTTCATTTAAATATTAATGCCACCACTGAAACAAGAGGAATTGACTGGGATCTAATTAAATCCAAGCCGCCCCTTTAAAGTCCTGCTCCGAAAAGGGCCTGTGTTAGTAAATAAGATTTTTGGGGGGGAGCTGAGGTGCGTGTTGTGGGGAAAGCCAATGGATGAAAGGAATCAGTGATTAAGCACTTCAAGAAAATAATCATATTACTATGGCTGCAGCAGTGCTGCTGTGTATTCATATCAGGTTTGGCAAAGGCAGAAAGAGGAAAGAGACATGTTTTTCAAAATGCTTTTCTTTACCCCATTTTCCAAAGCTATTCATTATGATAATACTGTGTGTCTGAGTGCCCATGCCATGTGTGTGTTTTGGGGCCTGTGTGTGTGTGTTGTGCTGACATGGACATGTGTTTGTTGGTGGCAGGCCCAGTTGTCTCTGGCTTGTTTCGCTCAGCCGATAATTTCCTCATTTGCTAGCGGGAAAATAGCTAATTAAAACCCTCTTCAGCTAACAGGCTGTCTGGGAGAATGCTAATGCAGTCGTGGGCATGCTGCTATTTCCGCTCCTGCTCCACATCCTCCCGGCTCTTTCCCTCCCCTCAGACCCGCGGCCTGGGATGATGATGCGCTGCGCCCATTTCCTCTGTGAGTGCGTGCCAAAAAGCCTGCTTTTACCATTTAGAAAATAACTTGCAACAAGAAAAAAAAACGGCGTTCAGTGTAATCAGTGTTATTATTACAATTAAATGTAATGAGTAGACCTATTGGATTTACTAGATCTGACCCTGAAATAGCAGCATAAGGAAAAATTGAAGAACATTAGCATATAACATGTATGGATGCTGGCTCGTTCCTGTTTTGATGTTTAAGCACAATATACAGCACTGTGCAAAAGTCAGAGACCACCCTTTCATTTATTTAATTTCCAGTCAAAACCACTATCTTTCAGCATAAGGAAAAAGCAGAAAACATCAACTAAACATATGTTTTTTTCTGTATTTAATGTCCACTCTTTGCCTTTGTTACAGCTTCCATTCATTTCAGGACACTTGCCCTGCGATGGACTGGCGACCTGTCCAGGGTGTATCCTGCCTTCTGCCCAATGACAGCTGGAATAGGCTCCAGCACCCCATGACGACCCTGAAGAATAAGCGGTTTAGATGATGTATGTATGTATGTATGTATTTTCTGCATTTTTTTACTTGGATTTTTACAATCCAAGTAATCCCAAACACATTCAGCGGTGTTAAAGTCTGGACTCTGGGGTGGTCAGTCCATTGTTCTGAGAACACCAGCAGCTTCTTTGTTTTATTTGCAGATTTTCTCAATAATGGCTTCTTGACAGCTACACATCCTGTCAGACCCATAGCATTGAGTTGTCTTCTCACACTGGAAGGATGGACAGAAACACCTGCGGATTTTTTCAGATCTGAAGTGAGAATGGAGCTTGATTTTCTCCTCTCTCTCAAAGATGGAAAGCTTTAAGTGCTGTTTATCTGATAAGGACAGTTTTGATGGTCTAGCAGATCTTGTGTGGTTGTTAAGAGTCTCATTTTCTCTGTGTCTTTTAATACTTTTTTTCCAGTTTTGAAGCAAGTTGATTATTTTATATCTAATTTCCTCAGAAGTACCTTATGAAAACGAATAACTTGTACTTAATAGTTGTTTTGGCCAGAAATTAAATGAATAGACAGTCTTTGACTTTTTCCCAGTACGCTATCTATTACACATTGTAGTTATGTTTTTATCAAGTGAGTCTCTATTGTTATTGTTATTTCTCTTGCCTTTGGTCAAGCGCACTGACAGTTTGGACAAGCTTCACTAATTAATTGTCACCCATCAGTGACTTTTTCCTTGATCTTTCGTTTTTCTTTAGCAGATTTCCTTTATAATGCCGTGATGAAAGTAATGATCAAAGAGGAGAGACTGAATTGAATAAAACATCTGACAGCTTTCATGTCTACAGTTCGCTTTAATCAAAACTTAGTTGTGTTCATTCAGGTCGCTGTGCTTTTAGTTTTCTCCTTTTCTTCTGGCACATTTTGGGAAACACCCACTCAGTTAAACACATCTAAAATGTTTGATTTGACAAACTAGCAAGAAAGCTTGTTGTCTGCAACTAAATTAATTGTGCGTTTTACATGAATGTTGTCCTTCACAGCTCTTCCACAGAGGTTAACTCCTCACATTACAAGTTTTATAACATATGAAAAGCTCAGCCAGCTCAGACCCTAGTGTGTAATAAGTGTGGGATTTCAAGGGGTTAATACATCACCATTTCAGAAAACTAGAAATACGAACTTATTGTTCTTTTCTATTGACTTAGGCCCATATTTATCCAGCTTCTCATAGTTAGAACTCTATTCTATGATCAAAGAATCTTCATGAAGCTTCTCAGAGCAGAGTGCTGATCTAGGATCTGCACCTGTCAGTGAAGTCATAGTAAATAAGAAAGGAATCTGATACTAGATCAGCTCTCCTATTCTGAGAAGCTTCATGGATACAGAACCAGCTCTCATCAGTTCATGGCATTCTATTCAATGTTCTATATAAATGACATAAGCTGACCCAGGCAAGAGGTTTCATATGCAAATGAGAGAATATAGCTCAGGTAATACATGATCCAGAAATAATAAGTTCATGCATAATGCTTTAATTGATTACATTTTATTATGATTTATAAGTTTATATATTTACCCACAATGACCCTATGAAAAAGTGAACAAAACTTCTTGACAGGTTTCTTTAAGTTCTTGCATCTAGAGATTTGAGTGGTCTTGATGAGGTAGACATGACCTTCAGGTCACCCCATTGGCTTTCTAGCAAGTTAGATTACAACTTTGTGCTTGGTAAATCCCACAGTGAGAATTTAAAGGTGTGAGATGGTGGAACGTTGTGGATGTGGGTGTTAATACAATCACTTTTCCCTCCATTCATAGATTCTTGTATGAATTCAAAGGAGTCTGACCAGGACCACAGCTTTGGAAAGTACATTTTTGAAATAACAAGAGCTTAAACAACAAATGTGAATGAATACATTTCATTTAACCTCTTTCCATAGTAGCCAAAATGCAATTTCTGCCTGTTTTGGAGGTTATTGTGCTATGTATTTTATGTTAATGATGTTGATGTGATATATTTCAACGGAAATGTGTATGATAAGCTATATTTTCATCTTCATGTGTGAGCAAGCAAGTCAGCATTTATAAAAGTGTTTTAATTGTGCTGAAATGATTTTGGTAGTTGTGCACAAGTCTTTCATATGAGGACAGCTACAGTTGTTAATCTATGTGTTTTTCTCGGCTCGGCTGCCTTTGTAGAGAGATGTGAATTGTTTTCACAGCTGGATGTTCTCAATTCTCCTTTTTCCCTCCTCATTGCTCACTAGCAGCTAAACACGGAGTTGCAACATTTCACACACACAGAGCCAACCGTGTCCTAGGTAACCTGATAGCAGAATTACGGGGAAATATTGTATTTATTCACATACTGATCCAAAGTGTCTAAGTCAGTTTTCATTCCACTGGCAGGGTGACCACTAGGGGGCCTAAAGGGAACAAATGACATTTTACAGTAAGGTATATAGGTACTTCTTAAATGCAAGATCATATTAAATGTTAACAGCAACGACAAGTACAATCTTCATGTTTTTGCAGTTACGGAGATATATGATGGCATCACCTTGTGTGCAGCTTTACTGTCTATCTGTCTATTTTAAGAGAATCTTTTATCACTTCAACACTTTTCAGGCAAATACTGCACCCAGATGCAAACTTTCAATGAAACGAATTCTGTCTTGGCATAATATCAATATATAGATCTGAGTATGAAAACCCTCACACAGACCTGCACCTCTAATTTCCATGCTGTAGCTCTGCTCGTAGCTCCAGGGGCTGCTGAACAAAGCACAGGGAAAGAGCCGACAGTGCAGGTATTGATTAGATATGAAACGTGTCCAGATTTGAATAATCACATATCCATGCAGCGAGAAACGATTGTGCCGCTCGCTCGATGATAAGCCTTTTGAAAAATCTCAAGACGTGGAAAAGAAAAGACTGAATTGCACACTCAGGTTTCTGAGAGAGTAGGGCATTTGATTGTTCACAGTGAGTGGCTGTCAGAGCCTCTTTGAATAGCTGCCAATTATCACATCGGCCAATGTTTCTCAACAATGCTGCCGCGGCACATCGTTTTGTCTAAAAGTCGCAGGCTTTCAGAAGTTAATTGGATTTTAAGAAGCAATATAAAATCCTGTGGAAATAATCTGAACCTATAGATTTTTCTGTCATCAGTGCAGGCTGCTAATTGTGGCAGTCTGAATGGCAGTAGGTGGGTGAAATTACCTTTAGCTTGGGTTACAAAAATGCACTCTGGCATAGTGAAGGAAGAAAATGCGCAAAGGACTTCAATTATTATTTTCTTCCCTTCAAAACACAGAGAATATTTACCTGTAATACGCAAACAGATTCTGTTTTGAATTGATTTGTTTTCCTGGAAAGACCTGGATTGCACAAAGCTTTTTAATGTCCTTGTAACATCGAAAATAGAAGAGCTGATACTTTAGGTGACAGTCTTGAATATTTACTCCCGCAGACACACATTTTCTAAAGCAATATAAGCTAAATCTTCATCACAAATGAGTAATTATAAACATAATTACTGTAATAGTCAAAAATATTCATTACTGTTAATTTTTGAAAATAGGTACTCAAGACTGGAGCACTGTAAAAGCAAATTGCAACCTTGTCTTGTTATTGAAACAGCCAGATTCACACTATGCATTTCAATCATTCAGAACAATCTGGAAACGAATACACAGCACTCACTTCGTATGCTTTTTCTCCCGCCCCTCGTCCTTCACCAAGAACAATGCAATTACGTCTCTGCCAGGAATAGGGGGCTGACACACTACACAAGAGGCCAGTAATCAGAGGCAGAGAGCCTCCTCTGCTGATAACAAATTACAAGCCAAAGCTGGATTGGATGCTTGAATCCAGCCTTTACTCTGCTGTACCAAGCAGCTTCTCTACAATCAGAGTTTTCCATTGCCTTGCATTTTCTATCTCAGTTCTGACATCCCACATCACACAGACTCATATGAGTATGATGAGTGTCAGCACTGCAGGCCGAGGTCAGTAAGAGACATATCTAGATGTACATGTTGTTCATCTAGATGTTATGAATGCATACTTCTAGAAGTCTAGTAGTAGAAAATATATATTATAAAATACTACCAGCAGTATTTGATTGACAATAATTTGATTAAACCATTTGATTAAGAATCTTCATCAGTGTGTATTCAATAAGGGGACTTGTAGTGCAGGTTGTCTGGTTTGAATTTGTGCTTAAGGGTTTGTTGTATGAGTGCTTTATTGTGGCTGTTTTTTTTTTTTAATTCTCTACCATAAAATTGTTTCAAATTATTTAAATGTCTTGGCAGCTTGTGTTTTTTTGCTTGTTAAAAGAAATATAACAATGTAACATTATAAGTTATGGAAATAAACATAAATACAGTAAAAGATCACATTTTTATGTTTTTGTTTTTTTCTAAAAAGTTATTGAGATCTAAATTACAAGAATACAGTTGGAAAAACACGTTTGGTTCCTGACTTCGCAGTGCCAGACGAGCCCCACTTGGTATTACATGGTGACTGTAAATACTGAGATACCTTGAGCAGAGATCAGGACATTTTGAGCCACCTACCATGCTGACAGGTATAAAATCACACTATATTTGTATTTATTCTAAGGTTAGTATTTTTAACACTCAATACACACAGTAGTGTGCAAAAGCATCTTTGAGAGTTGACTTGAGTGAGGAGAAAATCAAGCTCCACTCTTACTTCAGATCTGACAAATCCATTGACGTTTCTGTCCATCCTTCCACTGTGAGAAGACAACTCCACACTATGTGTAGAAAGGATGAAGGGATGTGTAGCTGTTAAGAAGCAAAAAGACAAATAAGACGAAGACAAAATAGACAAAAAAAAAAAAGTTGCAAGTCAGTCAAAGATGTTGCTGGTGTTCAGCATGGATGACCACCCCAGAGTCCAGACCTCAACATCACTGAATGTGTTTGGGATTACTTGGATTGTGAGAAGCAGCAACCAGCTTGTGAACTTTGGAGGTGTGGAAAAATATCTGTGCTAATTTCTTAAAAAAACTGAACGCAAGTCTCCTGAAAAGAATGGAAGCTGTAATAAAGGCAAAATGTGGATCTGAAAATATTTAGTTATGAAGATTATTGAGTTGTTGAGGTTATTGAATTATTGAGGTTATTGAGTTGTTGAGGTTATTGAATTTCATTCCAAAATGCTGCATATCCATATATCCAATTTGGATAAAATTAATAAAAAGACAAAAATAATAGCTGACGTATAACGGAAAACAGATTTTTATTTCTCTAATAAATGTGGCTATAATCCTAATATAGCATTGATATTTCTTGTATGTGTTAAGTCCACTCCCGACAATCTATATCATGGAAAAAACTAAATTCTTTAAAGTGGTATGTATTTTGGAACAAAACCCTTCACATGTTTTCTGCTTTTTTTCTAGAACTGAAAAATAAGTATGTATATTTCTGTGTATGTGTGTGCATGTAATTCCTTAAGGATTGATTAGCTATGATATGCATTTGAAGCTAATCTTAAACCTTATACGTACATGCAGAGTCACTACCATTGCCTATTTACATACACAATAATGTACCACATCTGTCGGTGGTCCTGCAAAGTTGCGAATTGATATTCGATTACTTCCTGTGTTATCTTGGATAAAGAGTTCTCTAATTCTGCACAGAGAGCTTGGAACAAAAGAAAGGCAGCTCAGGGTCAGTCCTGCCTCT
Source organism: Colossoma macropomum (assembly GCF_904425465.1). NCBI lineage: Eukaryota > Metazoa > Chordata > Actinopteri > Characiformes > Serrasalmidae > Colossoma > Colossoma macropomum. The sequence continues at coordinate 17,020,994 of NW_023494785.1, read as the reverse complement.
AGCAGTAGGGATCCACCTCCTCCGCCTGTCACTCAGGATCCTCTCCGTCCAAAGCCCAATTAAATCACTCCTCTCCATGTGAGCTGACCCCACTGCTATGAATATGTATGAGAGCAAATGCAAATAAAATTCTGCGCCACACGCGTAAGGGCTTTGGGGGAGAACAGAGGAAAAAGGCGGGTCCCTATTAGGCGGCCACTGCACAGATGCCATCACTTTGCTGTGCTGTCACAGGGTGGACGGGGAGAGGAAGCTGGCAGGGCATATTGAAACAACCATGCTGAAGCACGCTCACACTTAAGCACGAATATCATCCAGCAACCTGCACTGGATGTGTGCCACACTTAAAATGAGGATAAATGCATCTGTATTATTAATCAAATGGCTGCTATGTGGGGAATAACTAAAGCAGGTAACACCGCTGGTATAACACCAGTTACTATATATGCTTTGGACAACCCCTCCTTTCACTTTACCTCAAAAAATGGCCAGTGTGTCATTGATTCTTCAGGTCATTTAGTGAATCATGACAGTGGGAGTGAAATAGAGGGTCTGTATAATGAAACTGAATTATAAATCCTATAATCTTTTAATAAGGTAGAGCGTAAACCTGATGAATTCTTAAGACGAACCTTTTTAGACGAATTTGGACGTAGGTCTCCCTTTAAATAATCACAAAGGAATCATCTACTCACAGAGCTCTAAACAAGAGAGTGATATGATGGTGCCAGTGCTGAATATTCAGGACCCTTTTTCAGCAAAATTGTGCACAAGGATCACGGGTCACAATCAAGACCCATATGAAATAAGTAGTAAAGGCAGTGGCTTCATAGATAGTGACATTTAATGCAGGAAAAGTGCCAAGTCGTCATGGCATACAGGGGTGTGCTTGTAAATAATTAATCTTTGCTCTTCATGTCTGCTTGTCAGTACAGACTGGGGGCTTGTATCCTGGCAACGCGCCATGGTTTCCACATGCTGCAGGGAGCGAGAGGCCCTCAGGGGGGAGCCAATCATTTCCCTGCCTGGAGCTGAAACAGCACCGAGATACACACACACATATAGACACATGCACGTAAACACTAACGCATATATAGTGTGTACAAGGTTGCGAAGGCTACTGTTTAAGCATATTCTGTTAGATTTAAATTAGATAGTATTGTTAACTGAGAGATTTCTCAAATTTTAGTAACCTATTCACATTCCATTCCATGAATTTCTTATTAAATACTTTCCATTTCATGTCAGCTCTAATTCTTGCAGTTTTGTAATTGGCATGCTGTGATATGAGAGATTCTAAACAAATAATGGCCTGAAATTTAGCTATTTGGAACATTCAAAGGAGAGATGCCATTCCTTCTAAATCCAATCTGCTACAAGAAATAAAACAAAAATGCTGTGATTACAGGAACTTTGCAGAATGAAAAGAGGATTGGACTCCAGAAATGTCCTTGAGGCTTTAACTGTCGTATGCTGGGAATCTGAAATAGTGTGGTTACATTTCTATCTTTCAGCTGTCTCAAGTATGTCCTATACCTTGTATTGAGAAGACGAGTGTTCCTACAAAATTGTAGCTTGTACATTTTCTCTCTTTTCTCTTAAATAGGCTACTTAATTTAAACGCAGTTAGTAGTCACTTTACACACTTTTACAGTTGGACTACAGTGTCAGAAAAAGGGTACTATGGGTACATTTTTGTACAATAAGATAGAAGCAATATAAATGTACCCTCAAATGTAGACAGTCTGATTGTTTTCCTTTAATGTGTTATAAAGATAAACTACATTTACTTGTTACAGTTTAGTTTGGGGTGGTGTGTAATTGGCTTGGAGTTGATGAATTAAAATCAAGTACATGAACAAGTTCCTTCTTAATACTTTATACTGTCCAGACACAGTAATAGAAACAGCCTTCACTTAATCACTTCACTTTAGTTAATCAATAGAGATACTGTCTACCGTGGCAAAGCACTCAAACATCATCCTCTGTAACACATACAAACATGACGTTTGCACCAAAGTGCACTTTTACACTAATGACGTCCAAAAATAAATGACTATTCTTACACACTTTCCCAGTGGAGTGGTGTACATGCTATATTGTTTTAAAACATAAAATAAAAAAAAGCCTGCAGGCAGGCCTGGGAGTATGAAGTCAATGCAATTTAAAAATATCATTGCAGTGGTATACGGTGCAATTATCTTCCCTAACTAAAGGTACCAAAGCACCACCTCTGTGACAGACCTTTATCTCTGAGTATAATATCATTTTTGTAACTGTAATGAATTAGTAACAGTAGTATTTCTGTGTTTTAAATACATAATCCCGTTACATCTTTTCCTTTAATCCCCTAGCCTGAGTATGCACTCATGAATGCACTCATGTATGTATGAGCATATGCTCTTATGACAACACAAACCACTCACACACACATGCACGCTTAAGTGTTAGCTGTACTCAGTTTCCTTCCAGCTTTATGCCTGAGCTATCTTCATGTCGTGGCCTGCTGTATCTCTCTGTCACATCATTCATATTTAACTACAGTTAGTCTGTGTACGTTTGTACAGAATTGCTATTGCAAGTTCTTTATTTGATTTCATTATTTATTTTCAAGCAATCAAGATGCATAATTACCACCACGGCAACTCTGTCTAATTAGTTCATATAAGTAATTATAACTATAGTTATAGGAATAATTCATTCCAGTGTATTGAGGTCAAGATGGTAAAACACTGTGGCCTAGTTTTTCTTTTTTTACCGAGCATCTCTTTAGAAGACCTAGTAGATCTTAAAGGGGAATTCCACCAATTTTTCAAATTTTTCCCCATAATTCAGTTGTTGAGATGTAAACATAGTCATTCAGAAAGGTTTGATGTGAAATGGTGCATTTTACAGAAACTCCGATTTCTTTACTGTGATGGTGATAGGAACCAGGGGTCACAATGTCTACAATACAGATAAAGCCTTTTTATTTTCACTATCCATGATAATGATAATGTAGTGGTAACCTCATTTCTTTGGGGACAATTTTGTCTCACAATGTTCTGCATGTACCTCTCCTCCATGAATGGAAAAAATATTTAAAAAATGTTTTATGCAAAATTTTTATCACAGACCTATCGTAAAACTATGTTTCAGGCACCATTTGGCAGAGGGCAGCATATCCATAATGATTTAATGTAATCATTTTCTGTGTGCAGGCTTTTAGAAGCATTAAACGCTTCAAATGTCTATTGAACTCGGTTCAGTTAGGCAGAGTAAAAGTCATTCTTTTTTAAGAGGTCACACATTCTTTGATTAGCTGATGCAACCACATGACCCGTTTCTGAAATACATCCAACAATGTCTTACAGTAGAACACATTCTGCAATATGATACGACTCCTCTCCGAGTTAGGTAAGAGCATGTGTCATCCTCTCCTGTGGCTCAGATGCTACAAAATCCAAACCCGGTGCTCCAGAAGCCAATTAAATATGATTATTTTAGCCTTTGCAAATGAGTAATTACGGTATAAAAGAGAGGGTTGAGATTAATGCCATAATGAGGCAGGAAATTGTGCACATTAGTGCAGCTCCACCCGACGACAATGATATTCATTTTTCTTCTTGTTCGCTAAATGTGCATTATGAGGAGACATTTTGATTAAGCAATATCACTGAATCAATGGCAGAACCAATATTGATTTTGAAAAGCATTTCATGGATATTTGTGCATGTTTATAAACTATATTCTTATTTTCTAATGAAGAGATTTTAGCAGTGGTCTTGCATCATTGCAGCATTGAAAGCACCTAAAAACCAAAATATATATATATATATATATATATATATATATATATATATATATATTATTATTATTATTATTATTATTATTATTGTTGTTGTTGTTGTTGTTATTTTTATTATTATTATTCCTCTTAGTGGTAGTAGTAGTGGTAGTAATGGTAGTAGTAGTAGTAGTATTAGGATTATTATAGCAAAGTAACAATAATTATAGTTAGTGCAAAATAGTAGAGGTAGAGAGATGAGAGAGAGAGAGAGAGAGAGAGAAAGAGAGAGAGCGAGAGAGAGAGAGAGAGAGAGAGAGAGAGAGAGAGAGAGAGCGTGAGCATGCTGAAAGTGCTCTTGCCTCAGGGCTTGTGTTGTTTAGGGCCTGGTGAAGTCCTGCCTCCAGGGTCAGCTTCATTAAAATTCTAATGGCTTCTCAGCCACATGCAAATGATGCTAATGGCAAAGCTGGAGAAGGCCAGTGAGAGAGAGAGAGAGGGAGGGGGAGAGAGAGAGGGGGAGCAAGAGAGAGAGAGAGGGAGAGCAAGGGAGGAAACAGGAGAAAGAGGCAGGGGAAGAGAGAGAGCGAGAGAGTGAGAGAGTAGCACAAAATTAGTTATGTTTTTTTAAGCAAATAAAATAGAGTGTTTGTGGCGCTGCTCCTCTGAGAGTGGCTGAGAAGCATATGGTACATTTAGAACACTCCATCTCTAAGCCGTGTGGACACATTCATGATGCTGCAGCACTGACGCAATGGCCAAATGATCCATCATCAATTTCTAAAGAGCCATTGCACTTCAGGGACTCACCTTTCACGTGATGTATTGCAAATTCTAAAGACTGAATGCAAGTGACTCTCTCTCTTTACTCTTCAGGTCCAAATACATAGAAGAACCCTTTGCATGATTAAATGGTTTTTTGCCTCATGAAGAATTCTTCAGATTGATGGAGAATGTGCTGTAGATGGTTCTATATAGAACCGTTTTGAAAAGAACCAAAAAAGGTTCTTCTATTGTAACAAGCTTGACATTGTAGCAATAAAGTGCTATATAGAACCCTTTTCAAAGAAACCATATACAACACAATCTGAAGAACGAACAATCTGAGGAATGCTCATGGTTCTATATAACACAATTTTCTTTAATAACCATCTTTTTTTTTCCAAAAATAACAACTTTACAGAAGAAAGAAAAACCTACTTTATTTTTAATGAAAGTCAATGGAAGCAGACTTTCCATTTCTTTTGGTCCATTTATCATGAAATGTATACACAATGTAAAGGGCAACAGGCACTTTCAAATTATATCAAAAACTGAAAAATTACACAAAAGGAGATTTTTGTTTTGTTCCAACAGCAGTGATATATAATGCACTTACATTATAAATGCATATATATATATATATAAATATAAATGCATATATATATATAAATCTAACAAAGTATGCAGAGAAACAGATGGACTACAGTCTGTAATTGTAGAATTGCAAAGCGCATCTATATGGTAATGAAATTAATTTAGACAGAGGGAGAAAAATAAAGACCTGGTAGACCACCAAGACTGTCACCGTCATCGTCAGATAAACAGTAATTAAAGCTTTCATTCTTGAAAGTGAGGTGAAATTTAAGCTCCACTCTGAAAAAAATCAAAGCAAGTCAACACTGAATCTGAAAGTCTGAAAGGATTTGAAGCTGTCAAGAATCTTTTATTGAGAAAGAAAAATAGACAAAAAAGAAAAAATTGGCAAATCAAACAAAGAAGCTAGTGATGTTCTCAGAACAATCGACTGACCACCAGACCTCAACGTCACTGAATGTGTTTGGGATTACTTGGATTGTAAGAAGCAGAAAACTCAACCACTTTCAAGACTGAACTTTTGGAGGTGTGGAAAAACTATCCCTGCAAATTTCTTTTCTGCTTTTGTCCTGATACTGAAAATTAATAACTTGTACTTAACGGCTGTTTTGACAGGAAATTAAAAAAATGTAGGGTGGTCTCTGTATTGATAATTCTGAAGAGTGTTTGACACATATTTTTGTGACATCTCTCTTTTGTTATTCTCTCTGTCACAACTTTCCACACAGTGATGCTGTATACAAATAGTGTTGATATATATTTTTTTAAATATTATAGTTCAAAATTTGCCCATAACTTTTTAGCCCACATGTTTTTTTTCGAGCAGAAAAGTCTGAAAGAAGTCACTGTGTTTAAGTCCAATTGAAACCCTGCATGCTCTCATCTCCCTCCTCATCAGCTCAGCATGGCTGGAATTCTCAGCAACCATGGTGGTAAAAATGCCTGGAGATGGCATTCCATTCAGAGAACTGTGAGAGGGGCTACTAGCCACAAAGCAAGGGCTTGTTTATTCAAGTTTATTCCCAGAGAAAAAAAAAGAGAAAAAGAGAACGAAAAAGAGAGAGAGAGAGAGAGAGAGAGAGAGAGAGAGAGAGAGAGAGAGAGTAGAGTTTTCAATACATCCTCTCTCAGCTTGTGATCCCTAAGTGAAAGCATATCTCTTGCTGCCAGCTCTCCACTATTGAACTTTTTGTCAGAGAGCTGGAGTCCCCTCATGCTCGCAGCTGTGGGTTTGAAGTGTCGTTTCCCAGCAAGCGAGCCAAACAGTGTCCCTCTGCTTAAAGAAACACACACACACACACACACACACACACACACACACACACACACACACACACAAAGATGCACATACCAGCCACAATGGTTTCAGGAGGAGCTCTTGTCTGAAGAGCAGTGCCTTGTGTCTTTGAGTGTCAATTCGATCTGCTTTTTCCCAGGCTGGATTCCTGTACTCATTATTCAGCTCCAGCGCTGAAGGAGTCTGGCCGTTGGTTTTGATCTGTGCGTCACTCACAGTGTTACTGCAGGAATAGAAGGGAAAATGTCAGAATTAGTGCCTCACCTCCTGCTACCTGGGTCATGTGAATTACCAGCACAATATATTGTCGCTTTAGTAACAGAGCATGTAACTTTATAGGTGAGGGAAAAAAGAACATTCAAAAATGATACATGTTAATGCATTTAACCATTTAGTGATTTTTACTGGTTCACTCACAATGAAATGTTCACATGATGTCCAGGGCCACTGGCATTTTCAAATCATGTAAACAGAAAGTGATCATACAAATCTTCAAATAAATCCAAGTTTGAAAATACAAACTGTGCAACATTCTTTTTAGTCATTTAGATGCAAAATAATGCCTACCTGTCATGTTTTCTCCAGTATATATACAGTCATATGCCAAAATCTGAATACACCCAGTCAAATTACATGTTTTGTTGATTTTCTGAGTGAGAATAGGTTAACAGCTTTACAGAGAATAAACTTCAGTATGGCATTTTTCTGTAAATTAAATTACAATTAAGTTGTACAGATGATGTAGAGGATGTGCACTTTTTCACTTCAATCAACAAAGCACAATTTCACCAGGGGTGCTTTTGCATATGACTGTATATCTAGGAAAGGTGTTTTTTGCATCTAAAATGACTCAAGCTATCTGCCTATTTCTCTCCTGTGACATTTAGGTTCACAGAATAGTAAAATGTGTTTTGCCCCTTGAAATATGACAATTCTGCCTTTGTTCAGAATTCCCTTCACATACCAATCCATATCTATAACAGTGGTTTACAAGGGCCATTAGGAAGCGCAGGGCAGAATAGCCAATTTGATTAGCTTTCATTTAAAATGGCCTCCAACAATGTGCTGTGATGTTGGCTAACTCAGCTTGGCTGCAGAGTGACAAATGTCTGCAAAGCTAGTGTTCTGAGTTCAGAGCTTTGCATGTAGATTGATTCCGTATAAAATCAGAGAAGCTTCACTTTCAGTGGTGTAAATGTGAGTGTATCAGGCTTGGTTTTTGTTGTTCAAGGATACTGAACGAAAAACATTTACAATGCATTTTCTTCTCTCACTTTACATCTAACATCTGTTATTCGTATTCGGACAGCATTCATACTCCATTAATCTGTTCAACTCCATTTCTTTAATCCTCAACCTCAATTCTGGTCCAGCATGGAGTATGTTTCCTCTTTATCCATCCGTTGAGGGTCTGGGATACTAGCTCTTTCTCTTCAGTGTCCTCTGGTGCATCTGTGCCGGTCAGTGGGTGGTCAGCCCATCTCTTTCAGCCTTGAGTAGACCTTTAGCCGGGCCAGCATGCTTCAGCGGCTCATGACATGCTCATAAATCCAGGGGTGGATGGCATGTGAACGAGGACATGAGGCAGACATCTCACCTGCTGTCCACCTGCTGCTCACGCCCTACAAAGAACAGCTCCTCCTTCTGTACTCATGGATAGAGGGAGGTAGAATATGTTAGAACAACAATAATGCTCACAGCTTTTATGCATTTACATCTTTGAGTTTGAAACTGGTTGCGGTTTTGGGGTGCAAATCAATATTTCTGAAAAAATGTGAGGTTAGTCAGGTTGAAGCAAAATGTAGACCATCTGGGAGAGCCTGAGGATCGGTTTCGGAAAAACTGTTGTAGAAGAACCACTTTTGGTTCCATAAAGAATCTTTCAAAAGATGGTTCTTTAAAGAATCATTTCTGTAAAGGATGTTGAAGTACTTTTCAAAAACATGTATCGTAATTTTTTAAAACATAATTCTAAAACACAATTTCATAATGAGTAGACTATTAGAAATTAGAACATTGTTTCCTTGTCCTGTTTTTGCTCGACAGTGACAGCAAACAAAGGTTCTATACAAAAACATTTTTTTTTGCTAGAAGTATGTGTCCAATACAAGAACCATATTGGAACCTACACATTTCAGAGTGCAGTGAAAGGTCTCAGCTTCTATGCTTGTCACTTCATCACTATAGTCTGAACATGTAGAGCTCTCTGGTTGAGCACTGTGGTTGTTTGCCTCAGCTCACGCTTACACTTTGGTTACAGTCGGAGCTGGCCCTGAGGTCAGTCGATCTGTTCTCCTACCAGGTGAGAATGACTGATGCGTATGCCATCAGCACACATGAGGCTTAACACCTGTGTCTGCTGCCATGCCGACCTAGCAACCACCAGGAGAGCATGTGGTTGTCAACACCGGATGCCTCTCCATCTGTTGGCCCAGTGGAGGGCTTTGGTTGGCCCAGCAGATTGCTTTGGTTGCCCAGCGAGGGCTGAGGGAGTGTGAACCTGCTGAATTTGACCGTGTTTCTCAGCATGACGCCATAGGTGGGCTGTCAGACCAATGTCTAACATGGACCTGACTTCTGTTGCCTTTGAACAAGTCTGACCCATTTAGCATGTTAGAGGATTTCAGCACCTGTCAAAGTTAGAAAAGGACCAATGGGGAAGGTCACTATAGACCTTGTCGACCTTGCTTCGATGCCTAGAGAGTGTACAGAATCATGACACCCTTTGCTGCTGCTTTAACTGATCTTAGAACAGTGGCTGTATGTAATAAAACGCAGTCTTGTCTGTGTTGTGGGTTAAATTATTTTCTCCTAAAAATTGCCTTGCAGCCATTGTTCATGGATTTATTCATAGAATTTTCTTCCCTTGCGGTAGTTTGTTGTCTGCACTGTGAGTTTCTTTATGCATGAGGTTTGAGACGAATAAATAGGACCAATATGACAGACTGATTGGGACAAATGTTTTGAGCCTTTTGGCAACATGCTAGCCCTCCTCCCCACAATGGCTCATCATCATTTGAAAAGGGATTGATTGAGCTGTCATACAGATTAAAGTTCATGACCCAAGGTCAAGCACATCTCTAATAAAAGGTTTCAGAAGACTGAAAAGCTATTGATTTAGGTATTAAGCTGGTGTCTTTGATAAAGATGAGAATGACAGCAGAAATGTCAGGAATGGAATAGGGTAATAGAGATGTCAATACATAAAAGGGCTGTCAAAGTCATGGGAAAGGGCATTTAAATATTCATTTTTATACATCTATACTCTTAAAAATAAAGAGATCTTAAAAGGTCCTTGGTGGGGTGTTAAACTGATGGCTGCAGTGATTAATACATGATAAATCCCTTTTCCTCCTGAAAGAGGGTTTTAGAAATTTTTGCCTCAAGTTTTTTTCCCTTTTTATATTAAAATGCAATCACAACTGTTGTGATAAAAATGTTCGAAGGTAAAGTGCCTCAGATCTACAACAATAGTCTCTGGTTCACATACCACTACAGTATGACAGCAACATTAAAATATTAGAGGTCCACACGTCCATGACATTTTATTATTATGTTATTTATTTTATTTTTTTTATTATTTATTTTATTATGTTCTGTTGGTGTACCCTTGAACACATCAAACCAAATGGACACAACTTTCTTCAATTTTCTCATATCCATTGATTTTTAGTAATTAAACTTCATTGCTTTATTTTTGCACTGGAACAGCAAAGATAGGAATAAAAGCTAAATAAATGGACGTATAAAAATAAGCAAAAGTAATAAAATAAAACTTCTCACGGTATGGTGCCATGTCGATGCGAAGAGGCTTGCGTACATCGGAGAAGCAGAGAGCTATGCTTCCTGGAGGTTAAACTTCTTTCAGGGTCTCCAATGGCAGAAAGGTCTTTGCATAGGTGCCAGACTAAACCTACCACCTATATTGGGCAGCAGCAATATAGGATGATGTCATTGGCAGATGATCATAGAGGTGAATACGGCAAAGACACAATTCATCTGTGCAGAAGAGGGCAATGGTAAACCATTTCTGTACTTTACCAAGAGAACCACAACAGAATCACTGTCGAGAAGGTGGGACCCTCTGGTTGGAAGGCACTCAACTTGCTAAGGAAGAGCTGAGGATTCCTCCGAGTACAGCTTGTGCATATGACGTGGCTAGATCAAAGCCCTCGTGAAATCTATTTGCTAAAGTTGATAAGCAAGAAAAGAGAATTCAAAGCTGCAACAACAAAATCACAGTAGGAACTTGAAATGTTCAAAGTATGAATCATGCCAAGCTGGAAGTAGTGAAGATGGGAACGGATTGTCTACACAACATCAACACTGGAGTCTCAATTCAAGTCCCAAGTCAGTACAGACAAGTTTCAAGATAAGTCCCAGGTCCTAATCTTCAAGTCCTAAACAAGTCTGTATGCATTCATCAGCTAATTTAAGGCAATCTCATCACTGAACACCAAAATGATGGTTACAGTAATACAGCCTTTTAGTGATATCAGGTTAGTAGTAGTAGTGTGTGGTATCTTATTTTTTTATACATTGTTTTCACCCTTCCAAATAAAACACAAAATCCATGGAACACAGACATGACAGACATAATGGTATACACAAAGAGTAGTGCAACTACACATGAAAATAATTTTCAAAGTATTATTGAATTTAATAAAACAATTATATTTGAAGATAATAAATTTTGATGATTTTCAGGAGCATTGAGCGCATTGGATTAAAATAGAAACTAGCTCAGCGAACTAAAACAGCCACTAGTTTGAACGGAATTTAGATGACAACAGAAACCAAAACCACTGAGCTGAACGAAATTTAAAGAAAAGACAGCAAAATGTTGGTGAATGTACAAAGCTAAAGCTTACTTTTTGTTCACAAGCTAGTCATTCTAATTTTCCGTTCCACCTTAAATGGTGCAGCAGTCAGGCACCAGAATGGCAACTTCCAATATGAATCTGGCAAATAAACAAGTTAAATTAAGTCTTGTGGTGAATGCAACACTTGTTTCAGCTGCAGAAGCTGTTAAATTCAGTCAAATAGAGAGAGCCCTGTTTCTTTTCTTTTCTTTTGCTACCATGAGGAAAATGGTCAGTTCGTCTGGTTAGTTTCTCCAATAAGACTGGAGTTTAAGAGCTTAGTGAGGGCCTTTTGATGCTTTGCTTGTTCCTAGCTTATGAAGACAAACTTGAACTCTAACTCCTCACTTCTCTTTCAAAATAAAATAAACTGAGCATGAGCACAGTAACAGACATTTGAGGACACTGCTGTATATCAGATTTACGGCAGGAAACAAATCCCTTCACATGAAAAGTAAGTGGTTGTGTAGAGTTCCGTCATTTCTTCCACTTTGAGTCTTGAGTCTTTCCGAGTCATGAAGCTCAAGTCCAAGTCAAAGTCTGAGTCATTGGTGTTGAGTCACAAGTCTTTCTTGATTTTGTCGGGTCTCAAGTCATCACATTTGTGATTCATGTTGGACTAGAGCCCAAGTCACATGACTTGAGTTCACACCTCTGGGGATCAGCGAGCTAAAATGGACCAGAATAGGACACTTTCAGTCAGGGGAACACACCATCTACCACTCAGGTCATGAACACCACAGAAGAAATGAAGTGGCTTTCATTATCAACAAGGATGTCACCAAGACTTTTATTGGATACAGTGCTGTGAATGATTGACTGATGTCAATCTGATTTCACGCACAACCATTTAACATTACAGTCATGCAGGTTTATGCCCCAACAATGGACGCAAGTGATGAAGAAAAGGTTTCATGATCAAGCTCAGGCTGAAATAGACAAGACCTGCGAACAGGACATACTGCTGTTGATTGGAGACTGGAATGCTAAGGTTGGAAATGATAAGGAGCGAAATATTTTGACAACATGGCCTTGGGAAAAGGAATGAAGCAGGAGAATGACTAACCAGTTTCTGCGGAGGGCAATGATTTTGTCATTACTACATTGCAACCAAAAAGATGTCTGTACACTTGGACATCACCAGATGGAGATAACTGAAACCAAATATACTACATTTTTTGCACCAAGAGATGGAAAAACTCCATTTTAATTGCCAAGATGTGGCCTGGGGCTGATTGTGGAACACATCACAATCTACTAATGTGCAAACACCAGGTAAAGTTGAGAAAAAACAATCAAACCACCAAAATATGACCTAAAGAACATACCACCTGTCTTCAAAGAAGACATCAGGAATCGATTTAAAATGCTGGAAATAATTGACAGAGAACCTGAGGAGCTATGGATGGAACTCAAAGACTGTGAATTTCAGAGAGCTACCAGGAAGGACAAGACCAATACTACAACAACATCTGTAAAGATATTGGAAATGGGAACAAACAAGGAAAGGAGATGTCAATGGACAAATCAACACAGACAAAACAAAAATCAAACAAAGATGGAAGAAATAATCGGAAGACCTCTACAAAAAAGATGTCAATTGCCAAGACACTTTTGTTGATGTGAACTACACAGAAAAACTTTCGGTGCTGAAAGATGATGTCAGAGAGGCCCTGAGATCACTGCCAAAAGAGAAAGCCACAGGAATCGATAAAGTTACAATGGAAATATTTTACGATCCTGAAGAAGATTCAGTTAATGTACTGACCAAATATGGAAAACAGCTCAATGGCCAGCAGATTGGAAGAGGTCAGTTTATATGCCAATACCAAAAAAAGAAGACGACAACTATTGCACAATTTCCTTAATATCACACACCAGTAAAAGTATGAATAAAATGCATTTAACGCAGATTAGAGCCTTACATTGAAAGAGAACTGCCAGACATGCAAGCAGGATTCAGGAAGGGCAGATAAAACTGAGATATTAATGTGAATGTATGCAGGATCATTGAAAAAGCCAAGGAATTCAAGAAAGAAGTCAACATGTTTCACTGACTACAGCAAAACCTTCACCTGTGTTGATGACGTTAAATTATGGAATGTCCTCAGGAAAATGGGAATACCAGAGCATCTCTGGTATTGTTCTAATGAGGAATCGCTACACTGATCAACAATCCATGAAAACTGACAAACAGACTGGTTCCACTTTGGCAAAAGAGTTAGATAAGGCTACATACTATCACCATACCTATTCAACCTGGATGCAGAACATATAATGAGAGAAGCAGGACTGGAGAAAGATGATCGAGGATTTGGGATTGGTGGAAGAAACATCAATAACGTTTGATATGCGGATGATAACAGCACTTATAGCAGAAAATCTGGAAGACTTGAAGGACCTTATAAGGAAGGTTAAAAAACAAAGCGTAACGATGGGACTTCAACTCAATATGAAGAAGACTAAGATTATGACAACAGGAAAGACCACTAACTTCTTCACTGATGGGAAGATGTGGAAATTGTGGACAGCTTTTGCCTACTTAGATCAATCATTAACAACAGTATTCAGCCCACAGGAAATAGGACACAGGTGCTTGGCGAACAAGTTTAAAGGAGCTTGAAAAGATCTTTAAATGCACTGTACCCTATAAATGAAGATGAGAATTGTCCAGGCTGTGATTTTCTCTGTGGTTCTTCATGGATATGAAAGCTGGACAATAAACAAGTGTGACAGGAAAAATATAGATGCCTTTGAACTTTGGTGTTGGCAATGACCCCTAAGAGATTCTTGGACAGCAAAGAAAATGAACGGATCCTAGATCAATTAATCTAGGTTCTTGTTTTACATCATACTTGTAAACTCATTTGACATTATCTTCCACCTTTAAAGTTCAGTTTCGAAACAAAATTGGAAGTAGCAGGAATGGTTAAAAAGTGTTCTTGGTCCAACCCAAATACAAAAAACTGCTTTGGTTGGTGATTTGCCTTTTCTGTTGCTGCACCAAGTCCCTTGAACAGCACTTTTCATAACATCATCCACCACAATAGATATTTTAAAGTCAAATTTAAAAATCTATTAATCTCTCAGTTGTTTGAATCATTTAAAAGGCTATGCATCAAGTTGACTGTTGGTTGTTCTGTCCCATAAGTGCTCTTGTCTTTTGCCCTTCACTGTTTGTCTTATTTTCTTGTTTTCCCAATTGTTGCCTGTCTTTTAATGTTCTTTTTACTTGGTAGATTTGTATGTTTTTCATTTTAGTTGATTTAATTGTGGTGTAATGCAATGTCATTTTGCAGGGATGGTCCATGGCCAGGGTTGGGATAGCTACTGAAAAATTAGCAGTTAGCTACTTTGTAGCTACTTTCCCAAAATTTGTAGCTAGCTACAATTTAGCTACTTTTCCAGAAAAAGTAGTGCTACTTTTTAGCTACTTTTTGAAAAGTAGTGCACTACTTTTTAGCTACTTTCAAAGCACGATTGTCAGAATGTTTCTGTAGCTCCACCTGACACACCAAACAAGCCCACTGAACAAGACACTGCATTTAATCATGTGCTAGAAAGAAACATACAGTTGAAAAGCTGCAAATATACAAAAAGATCACCAAATAGTAAGTTTAAGTGTAACCAACAATCAAACTTACACAACCAAAGGTGTGATATCCAACAAACATTTAGACTAAGTAAAGGCAAAGTCAGTCATTCCTAACAAAAATCAACAAAAATAACCGTAAACAAACCAAACAATTTTGTGCAAAGCATTGTCAACTGTTGAAATAAAATTGCTCCAATTTAAACATTTCAGCAAGATACAGACGTGACATTCAAAGTCCTTTGTTAAACTTCAGCAACACTTTAGCCTCAAAATTCTCATCAGTGACATCACAAAAATGCTTTTCCGCTTTAGCTAAGCCAGCGGTCGGCAACACGCGGCTCTTCTACTGCCCTGTTGTGGCTCCACAGCAGAACTAGATTTTTAGGTAAAATAACCTAATCCTCCTTTTCTGTAAAATAAAGCTCTGCTGATCTTTCTAACACAGTTTTAACGATAAATGGTCTTAAGCGCTGAAGTTCGTGTATAACTGCTAATTCACCCTTTAATGCTGAACATTGACGCGCAGACTCGCAGACTGCTGGTCACCCAGCAGCGCAGACAACAGACTCGCCTAGTGGTTAACGAAAAGACAGAGAGAGATTTAAGATGAACATCGATAATTTGGAGACGAACTGACTTATTTGCATTTATAATCACTCCAGCTGGTTTCTTGATATGTTTAATCTGCAACAAGAAGCTGTCAAACACTAAAAAGTCGTGAAGCTGTCAGTTTCTCTTTCGCCAGCTCTCGTTCGAATTTTCCCGTTCCTCCTTAAATGGTGCATCAGCAACATTCTGCCGCCTCAGGCACAATTTAAGGTGGACGGGAAAATTCGAATGAGAAGCTGAACTTAAGCCTCGTGAAAAGACGAATGTTAAGAGACATTTTACAAGAAACTCTAGCTATTATTGTGGAAAAGTTTCCTGACTTGGATGCGAGAAACGCGGCTACAGCTGACCTAAAGCTTAAGGTAGAGCAAAGTAAGTCTGCCTTTTTGTTTATATTTGTTAGCCTATACTAGTACATCAGCACATATTGAGACATACAGCTAAGATGGTAAAACGGACATACAATGTTGTGGCTCCCAAGATGGTTTAATTTTTGTTGAAAGGACAAAATGGCTCTTCTTAACATTTCGGTTACGACCCCTGAGCTAAGCCTGACTTACTAGTAAGGGGTGATCAGCGCATGACCGTTTGGTCAAACTGTCCGCAGCTCAGTCAGGATTGCACAATCGCCGCTATCCCAGTTAACGGCCGTGTTCTATGGTTCAGATTTTATGCGGATTGTCTGAAGCCTGTAGCGAAATTGTAGCGAAAGTTATCGCTATAGCTACACAAAAATGTGTAGTTGCTACAGCTATTAGCTACATTTCATAAAACTGTAGTGGCTACAGCTATTAGCTACAAAAAGTAGCGCGCTACTGATTTTCCTTTGTTTTCAACAGAGCTGCACCATAGCATCACACTTTTACCCCTTTCTGCATGATGGCATTAGAGTCATATCACAGCCTATTAAGAAGATACTGGCTGTATCTCCTGCATCTCCTCCTTTTTTATGTTGCAATAGCGTGGGAAAGTGTATGAGTGGTGCAGAGCAGTGCGATTTGCCCAGAATGAACAGCGGCTTTAGAGTGCTGGAGCGTCAGGTTTCTTTCTCACTTCAAGGTCGCTCTGATACTGCTCCTTACCACAAGCGTAACACATGCTAGGTTTCCCTACTCAGCTACTGACACACTAAAGTTCATGTTCCTGTTTGGCTTAATTTCATCATCTCCTCATTTGCCGTCAATGTCCAAATTATTGTTTGAAGCAGTGAAACAATGAATATTCACTTGTGCATAAAAATTGATAGCACTCCAGTCTCACTTTTGCCACTTGAAAACCTTGCTTTAGTCACCTCACCAATGTAGGCAACCTCATTTTTTCTGTAGCATATATAAAATCTTCATCTAAAGGAGGCCTTCAGTTATTTATATCCTAGGAAAACAAAATGGCTTAATCCAGCCCTGAACACAGGTGTAAAGTGTAGGCCTAGATGTCAGATTAGCTTGACTAGCTAGGTAGAATTTATGCGAAGCTTGCTGTTAGGTTACCTGGCTAGTTAGACTGAATATATTGTCACTGTCCCAATAAAAACACTTTTTTTTTGTTGTTGGAAAGTGATGATTTTTCAGTGTGAGGGTATGGGCAAGTCTACTGTATGATACACTCAGTTAGCTGGTAAGACAAATATAACATGCTAAAAGTGTTCTATCATGTCTGTAATGTCTAAAACATGCTAAGAAGTTTCTATAATGCCTATAAATGTTGATGTAGACATTATAGACATTTAGTATTTATAGATTATTTGTCATTGTGACATGCATTCCACACTTTTAGTAGAGGTAATTTTCAATGATATTGAATCTGTGCTCCTCAGATGGTGATGACTTTCACCTTCTTCAACATTTTCTTCTCTTCATTAACTTTGGAGCAGATGGCTGATCCTCAAGCTCTTTGATATTGAGTATGTGTGTGTGTGTGTGTGTGTGTGTGTCTGTGTGTACAAGAGGTGTCCATGAACTTCAAGCGGAGGTTAGAGCTGTGAGGCTTAAATAAAGCTGAAAATTAGACTGAAGAGATCATGGAGAAACCCATTTTAACCATTTTTTCCTAGTGAAAATCTTAGACTGACATTTCCTGCGCAGGTCAGGGAGGAACCTTTTTTTTCCTACAAATGCTTATTGGTTCACATGCAAAAAACTTAACTGGTAAGGATCTAAAATGCATCCACAGCAGGTGTAAATGCTGTGGGGAAAAGTTTCAAGACCCCTTTGCCTCAGTGAATCAGCCCCTAAAAAAGCTCCTTCCATGTAGGAAAAAGCTCTTGAGCTATATAATGCAGCACTCTGCTAATCCTGAATGGCATGTGGTTGTCTCTTCTTTTCCTTAAAGACTGATTGTGCAGACAAATCAATATTCTGATGGCACAGAAGTTGCCTTTCATCTGTCCATGGGCACTGCGCTAGCTTGTTAATTGAGATGTACCTTGCAGAAAAAAATGACTATCCATTCTCAATGCTCCACCAAGCAACATCTGGCACAGGTCAAAGTAAAAGGCAAGCCTTCCTTCTCTCTCTCTCTCTCTCTCTCTCTCTCTCTCTCTCACTCTCTCTCTTTCTCTCTACCTCTCTCTTTCTCTCTTTCTCTCTCTTTCTCTCATCTTCTGCATTAGGCCTGCATACTCACTGCAATAGATAGTAACTACTTTATTGTAACCTCTTCAATCTGAGAGTGCTCCTCTTGTGCACTGTACAGATGGAAGGCCTTGATGAGTCAGCTGAAAAGGCAGAAGCCTGAACGCTAACTGTGCACTAACACCTGGGCGTGGGTCCAGGGGTATACATAAAAATGACCTCTACAACGTCTCCCATTCTGCAGCTGTCAAAGTCTCAGCTAGCTTTCTTCCCCTCTCTCTTTCTTCTCTTTCTCTCTCTCTCTCTCTCTCTCTCTCTCTCTCTCTCTGTCTCTCTCTCTCTTTTACTCCTTCCCTCTTTCTCCCACCTTGATCTGCTTCCAGAAACCTGGAGCATGATTTAATTCATTCTGCATGTCTCTCTGTTCCACTCCTAACTTGTTCCTTTTGACAAATAACCTGTTTCAGACTGGTCAGTGAGTGAAATTACTGTTCACAGAGGAAGGACAGCATCAAACTCATGTTATTTTCTTCATCAGTATTTTCTGTATAATTTCTGCAGCAACTGATTCACTCATGCTCCATTAACAAATGCTTTCAGATCTTCTGCTGTGACGATGTTTTAGAAACTACTGGAAAATTCCAGTTAAACTCAATGACGAATAGTAGGGATCCACATCACTGCATGATGTCTCCAGTTTAAAATGCTACCCTTGCAAGCTGGGTTATGTTTGCCATAACTTATCAAAACTAGCCAGATATAAAACAACAACAACAAAATTCGCTTGATTACATTGCAAAATTACTAAATAAATAAATAAATTACTTCATTAAAACCCTGATCTATCCCTAGAGTGTGACCTTTCACATGCATACAAATCAAACATCCAAAAACTGAATTATGTGCTATAAATTCTCAATATGTTGAATGTAACTTTTGCTAACATTTTCTAAGTTTGTCCAACAATTCCTATAGAAGAACAGCTTTTCGGGTGGAACATGAATGGGAAAGTTGCTGCATTGTTTTCAGTATTACATCACTAAGTTGTTTCTTTAAAGGGGGGCCAGTGTCCAGCACATTTTTTTTATTTCACTACTTAGACACACCCACTAAACCTGGCAATTATAAGGCATATTTCAGCAGAGAGATCACCAAACTGTGCTGGACACCAGCCCTTCAGGACTGGAGCACACTCATGCCATAGACTATAATTCCCTTATTTATTCTTTATATCAAAAAGTATGCCATTCATTTAGCTCCTTATACACTAGGTAATGGCTAAAACAGCTCTGTACACTGTAAGACTGTAAAATACTGGACTGTTGAGGCAACATGAGTCTGAAGAAAGTGCTGTATATCCTACATACTTGCTATGCTATTTGCTTCCTGCTATTTGGTGGAGCTTGTTAAGTAGAGTTAATGTTGTGTTGTTTGTGTTTATCACTAACAAATCAAAGTATGACCTTAGGACCAATCTACGCAGTCCCTTTTCATCATAAACATGCATTTGCATGCATAACAGCACTTCAGCAGTCTACCATTTGCAGGTAGCTTGTGCAATAGTATGAGAGAAGAACTGTTGTTGGCACTTGAGGAAATTCATGAGGCAGAGGTAAGCAGGCTTATCAAGAGTGAGCAGCCCTGTTTCAAAAGCCAGCTTATTTTTTTCCTTGTTTCATCTGATAAGATAATATAAGATGTCTTTATTGTCACAGTACAAGTACAATGACGTTGTTTGGAGCAAGCCTGCAGATGCTTAATTAAAGGTAAAACTATAAAGTATAAAAAGTTTAAACACACTTGCAGACTATAAGATACCAAACATAGAATAAATAAAGTGTAATGATGTAAATATATACACAGAATAAAGGAAAAAAGTGTCCATAAAAGAATAACATGTCCAGTACTGAGAGCAATGTCAGACAGATATTGCACAGAACAATTATTATTAATTATTGCCTTTAAGGAGGTGGAGGGGTGGGGGATAAATAAAAGAAAAAGTCACAATGATGAGATATTGGTTGGGATATAGTGCAAACAGTGCCAGTACAAATGGATTGCACATTGAACAGCATGTGCAGATGTGTAAATGTTGTAGCTTAGCTGAGTCCAGTGCAGTTATAGTGGTGTTGCTGCTATGAGGGGTGCGCTGTGTTGTATGACAGCAGTATGACAGCACTGGGGTAAAAACTGTTTTTTAAGTGTGGTCTTTCGGACATATAGGTCTCTGAAGTGCTTGCCAGATGGCAGAGGGGTGAAGATGCTGTGTCCAGGGTGGGTCGGGTCTCACTCTTTGCAGCTACAGCAGGTTCTGTTACACTGGGTGCCTGTGGATGTGACCTATAGTGAAATGCTCTGTTTTGCACATGCTGTACATCAGCTGAAAATGACAAATGCACCAAATGAACTGAAGGAGGAAATGAGCAGGCATGATTGTTCTGAACAAATATTTGTACTATAAAACTTTCTTTGTGTCCTTCATTTTCCTTCCACTCAGCAACACGTAGAACGCTTCATGATTAATCTGATCGGCTTCTTTGCTGAGGATCTGCCTGGTCTTTAGGGGTTAGTGCAAAAACTAGTGCTGCAAATAACATTTTAAATGAAAAAATGCAAATGATGGGTAAGACTCCACACTCGGTCCCCAGAGACACTCCCCCTCTCTATCCCTCTCCCTCTCTTCTTCTCTTCCCTCTCAGTAGCTGGATGAATATCAGTGGGGGTTAAATCAACCCATATTGAAAATAACACAAACAACAACATTTGTGCACAGACAAAGTCTCTCTCTCTTTCTCTCTATTTCTCTCTCTCTCTCTCTCTCTCTCTCTCTCTCTCTCTCTCTCTCTCTCTCATGTTTGCACACACACAATCACAGAAATGGAAAAAAATAGAAGGAAAAAAAAATCCCCAATCAATCAGTCAGCTACTTATCTCTCCCACATAAACTGGAACTTTAGAAATTAGCTCATTTATTTTGGACAATTAGATTTATTGGAGTGTGACAGGAAAAATTTGGAGTGTGCTGAAGCGTGAAGCTGGTAACAATAGAGTGAGGGGGCGATTGAGGGAGTGAGCTGGTCTTCTTTAGCTCTGTGGTATTTACTTATCTACATAACCACCGCGCTGAGGTGATCTCTCTCCACCGGCCTTTTCTCCTCTGCTTTACGATGCCGCAGAAGAGCAGTGAGAATGAAGCCATCCTTGCAGAGGAATGTGATGCAGTTAAATGAAGCAGGTGAAGAAAAGCCTGATATGAGAAGTTTGGCTATTTAAATTAATATGTTTTCTGAGCACAGAAAATGTAGACAAAATTTATTCAGGCCATTAACATAAATGAAAAAGAAGTTTAAAACATATTTTATATGAAACAAGTACTGTACAAACATCAGAAACCACCTTTTATTTAATTTCCAGTCAAAAGAAAATAAGTGGAAAAAACAAGAGTTTCCAAAACTGGAGTTTAAAAAATGATTAAAAGACACAGAGAAAATGGGTCAATCTTATTTAACAATGAAGATGCTGGTGTTCTCAGAGCAATGTATTGACCACCCCAGAGTCCAGATCTCGCCATCACTGGAAAGAATGGAGCAAGCGTGGACTCACTAATATTGTAATTGTAGCATTGTATATTATATTTAATTGTTGAGGCCTCTGTGTAATTTTCTTTTAAATATACAGTACTCTGCAAAAGTGTTAGGCACCTAAGCACATTAATTCAGTCCATTGATCACGACCGTAAGTGCGCTTTTGTCCGTGAAAACACATGATCACATTAGAATAAATAAAAGTAAACATAAACAGTAAAAAGTAACAAGTTTATTTTTTTTCAGGAAAGTAGTTGATATCTTGTGAGGTAGTTTGAAGAACAACGTTTGGGTCCACATGTCTAATGAAATATCTTTACCCAAATCAGATATTGGATGATAAGAACATATAATACTGCACTGCTGTGAGGAAAGTATTTATTATAACGTTAGTGTTTTCTCAATGATTAAATGTTCACTACCCACATAAACAGCTTTTAAAATATAATTTTCTAAAGTGCCTTAAACATTTTGCACAGTGCTGTATGTTTCCTGCTTTTTTCTTGGAACTTGTGTTTAATGACCATTTTGATTTGAAACTGTACAAATGAAAGGGTTGTCTATGATTTTTGCACAGTACTATAGGTAGTAAAATCTGTTTTGTAGTATTTACATCATTTCCTGGTGTCTCTCCAGTTCGCTCTGGAATATTAAACGGGAGTGTAGTTTACATTGTTGGGAGGGAATTATCCAGGCAAGGGAAGGCTTACCTGTACCTCAACACTGTAAACACTTTGTTTGACTGCAGTTAATTTCTGTTGGCATAACACACCTGTCCTATTGTAGGCAGCACAACAATGCTCAAGAGTGGGAGGATATTTTATTCAAGAACAGTTCTTCTTTGCGCTTTAACATTTACCTAAGCGCTCAGATTAAAATTTAAAACCATCCTCTCCGCATTTAATTTCCTCGCCACTGCCTACATAATTCATCAGACTACGCCGGTTGTTTTTAATCCGTCTCTCAAAAGGAAGAGAATGATTTGCTCTGAGATTTCATGTGTGCCCACCTCTCTTTCTCGCTCTTCCGTCTGAATCTGTGGGGAGCAAAACCGGAAAACAAAGGAGGCCATTTATCTGCCGATTAATATTTAAGGCGCAATTTTAATAAGTAATACTATTCTACATAAAAGAGATGTTTGTTATGGCCCCCTGTCTCATTAGTGATGCGAGCGCACCTCTTCTTGTGCTATCAGCACCTTCTCAATATTAACACACTCACAGATGGAGAACTGATTGTCTTACTAAATGTGTGTATCCCTTACTTCTAAATGATCATTGCTTTTATCATTATTAATGTGCGTTCTATTTGCAGTTGATCTGCAGCCAGCTTTGTAAGAGAGGCTAATTGCACTGTGAGATTTGTTACTTAAAATGTAGCTGGATCAAATTCACAAGCCTTCATCTTGCCAGGGAGTAATGAATATGCCGTCTTTATGAAGAATCTCTGTGTCACTGTGGTGGAGGACAGGTGCACACTGGCTGCTAGTGTTGTGCTAGCATATTGGCACCTTGTTTCAATAGTATTGAATTGTTCGTAAATTTACAGCACTTTTGGTTCTTATTAAACCAGGTTAACACTACTCCGGCTTTGTGTACACCACCACAATAGATTTGAAATGAAGCAACCATTTTTTACATAGTCCCTCCATTTTCACAGGCTCAAAAGTAATTGAACAACCTAACACAATTATAAATACAAGGATTATTTTTAATATTGCTATGATGATGCTATGATGCTATTCCTTTGCAGGACTGCCTAAAATCTGAAACCCATAGTCATCACCAAATGCTGAGTTTCCTCCCTTGAGATGCTTTGCCAGGCCTTTATGGCAGCTGCCTTCAGTTGCTGTTTGTTTGTGGGTCTTTTTGCCTTTAGGTTTGTCTTCAGTAAGTGAAAATTTATACAATTGTCTCTCTGATAGGTTTGTTTAGTTTTTTCAGCCTAATGACGGCCCCCTTCACTTGCGTCGACATCTCTTTGGACTGCATATTGAATTCCCATGAACAGCTATCAAATGCATATTCAATACTTGGAATCAGCTTCAGGCATTTTATCTCCTTAATTTGTCATGAACTAACGAGGGAACAGGCCACACCTAGCCATAAAACTGCTTATCAGTCAACTGTCCAATTACTTTTAACCTGTGAGAATGGGGGGACTATGTAAACAAGGCTGTAATTCCTAAATGGTTGATGGAATATTTTTGTTAAACCTCTTGAATTAAAGCTGAAAGTCTACACTTCAGTCACATATTTTGGTGGTGTACAGAGCCAATTACAAAAATTGTGTCACTGTCCAAATACTTATGGACCAGACTGTATATTCATCACATCTGTACAACAGACAGTACGCCAGATATGTGGTCTATCATCCTGTTTTTTGTTCTAGAGGATGATGTGAGAAAGTAGTAAAATCTTCAAAGCCTGAGCTGATATATCTGGTTTGAGAGTCACTGTAGTGCACAGGGTTTTCATTGCATTTAAAATCAAATACAAATTGTTCATTAAAGAAATTATAAAGAAAATATGTTTTCAAATATTTTCAAGAGGTCCACTTGTTATGTTAGTTTGTTTTTAATGTACCAAAAACAGTCATACCTCATTTTATATGAGCATTTCCATCTTCTTTTTATCCCATTTAAACAAGCCCTATTTTTCCTGTGCCACCTTTAAGACTGGTATTTAAATTTGTATTATGCCTCACTCAAAAAGCAATGCAGGCCGAAAAGCTCGTTATAACTTCGGCGTAAATGGGTGGGGATAAACTGCTGTAATAGGTGAATATATGTAAATGTGTTGGTTTTCGTGATATCACAAAAAACATTGAATTCAAAACGGGCTGTTTTTGCAGAGTAGTTTATATATATGGACAGTATGGTCTGGAGTGACTGGTATGTGTTGAGACTTAAGCTATTTTTAGATACTACATCAAACTCAAACTTCCTTTCAAAAAAGTGAAGAAAATAAAATTTTCCATGACATCAGCCCTTTAACAGCATTCTGGTTTCAGAACAGAATTTGAACTGGAAAAGAGTGAGCAGGAGAAGTCGAAATGGAGAATGTTTTTTCTAAAAAGTCTGGTTTAGTGTTATTGGATATCAGACACTTACGACTGCATTATTCCTTGTGAAGACATTGACATTAGAATTATTATTCAATGTGTATATAACTACCTATTATGAATCACACAGTTACATAATGAATTGTATTTTATTCATGTTGTATTTGATTTACTTTCATGTCTGCACTTCTGGCTTTGTCTGTTTGTTTCGATGTTAAAAATGACACAATCATGTCAAAAAAGTAACTTTTTTTTTATTGTTTCCACTAAACAAGAGGGTGCACACATTTCATAAAATGTCTCATTTTGTACTGAACAACACAAATGTGGTATTGATTGAAAATTAAGAATGCAAACCTTCAATGCTCTTCACTTATTTCAATGAGCTACAAGTGGGAAATAATTCAACAAAATGTGAGGTGTGGAACACACCATGGGCAAGGGGGTCTAGGAGGGTTAAGAAGAACTGACTGGTGTCAGTTATCTGAGCCATTCTTTGAGCTGTGATGATATACTGTCTAGACAGAGACTGTATGCATCTAAATGAGTAACTACACCTACAGCAAATGAACTTGTAGTTCATGTGTCTGCATTAATGTGGATGAAGAGTTTCAGTGCAGGTCATGGTGTGTGAGGTGTGTGCTTGGTTTTACTTACAATTTCTCAGTGCGGAGAGTCTATGTCTGTGTGCGTGTGTGTTCGTGTGTGTGTGTATGTGTGAGAGAGAGAGACAGTTGAGAGTGGAGCATGGTAGGGCTGCCAGCCAAAAGACTTGGCACTGCTCCTAATGATGCCAGGCATGTGCGGGTTCCCAGTGCCACCTAGACACACAACCTGCCAGCTCCTAGTTAGCCAACAATGTCTTTATTAGCTGCATGGATCTCTGTCTCTCTCTCGCTCTCTCTCTCTCTCTCTCCCTCTCAAAACAACTCAACTAAATTTAGTAAGCTTTACTGGTTTAAACATATTTAGTTACATAATTGAAATAACAAGTAATACTGCAAATGTAAGAAGTCTGTATTACAATTATAAACAAAACTTGTTTTAAACTAAAGAAAAACATGAAGAAGAATAGCAATTTAGAGAAAAATAAATGGACCAAGAAGAGAAAAAGGTCTGCTCTTTGTTCAGGTGGTTGTGTTTGGGTGGCTCACAAACTTTTTCTTTCTTTCTTTCAAAACACAATTTTTCCTTTCCTCCAAAGCACTATGTTCTCTCTGTTCTCCCTTCTTTCCTGCAAAAAAACTTTCTTCTTCTTCTTCTCTCCCCACGCCCCTCTCTCTGAAGGGCTAGAAGTCTGGAAATATAACAGTGCATGAATATAAAGTTGTTTTGCTGTTGAGGATTTTACAGTAGTGTGCATTTCTTTGCTGCTGTCTGTGCAATCAGTCACACAACCATATACTGACAGAACTTATATGATCACCAAGTTAATGGCTATTTTGTAAAATCAGAAAATGCTGCATCATGTCAGAGGTTAAAAAATGGGTTTTTACCATCATTTCTGAGAAAAAAGAAGAAAAAACAGGCCAGTGGCATCTTGGTTCAGTATCAAACAGAGAGAGGACTCACAAGAAACAATGTGGCGGCATGATGTACACTCCCCATCCACTCACTCATCCCCTTCAGACTCACACTTCTCCCTCAGTCTCCCAACAGAAAAGGCAGTTTAACTAACCAGGAATACAGAACTAGCCACAATAGCAGTTGGGGTAGATTATATAATTTTTAATATAGCACAACGTGGTGATGCATTTACGTTTTCAGGATTGATTCTGAAGGACTTATCAAACCATATGTTTTTTAACCAAAGTTCACATTGAAAGCAATAGAGAACACACAGTGGAATCTATGAAGCCAGCTTCTGAATGGAAAACAAATTTATGTGAGTAATTTTTAGGTGCTTTGCTGACCCGACACTTTGTAATGTTATCAAGCGAGCACTCTTTTTAGCAGCTATGACAGTGTTGGTTTCTTTATAACAGATAGGCTACCCCAGCTCAGGTTTTCTGTTTCTGTCAAGTGTCTCTGGAAATACTCTTCCAGTTCCAGTCTGGTTCAAAAGGCCAAACTTTCCAGTCAAGATTTGATGCTGGTTAATGAGTCCAACCTTTAAATTCATATTAAAAGCTTCTGCCTTGAAGTGTTTTAAACAAACTCAAATGTTACTCAAAACAAATAATGTGTTTCATCACATTTTGGGCTATTCATATCAGCAGCAACTTTATAGCTGTTACCTTTTTCACAGTTTTTCAGTGGTGTGTGATAAAGACTGTCTTTTCATCCTTCATACTGTGCCACATTAACTGACTTAAAACCAGTTGAAAGCATTTGTTAATTCCACAGTAGATCCCTACTGACGTTGCAATGCTAATGCTTCGTTGTAGAGGAGGCATGGCCGTGTCCCTGTAGTGCAGACGTAGCCACGCCTCCACCAACTGAACAGTGCAAAGGAACTCTGGGAGATCTAAGAAACAAGCTTTAAATGTTCTGGGATTAAACAGTTTAATATCTTTAAAACTATGCTGCAAAATGTCATGGTTTTGTTCTGAATATTTATTTAATGTGCTAGAAAGCAAGACTATCTGACAGTGTGACTGGTCCCTTTTAAGGGAGCTTCATTACAGAGCTGTAATTTCTGGACCATGCTCAATGTTTATATTGTGAAAGACTGAATCAGTCCAGCATTTGAAGTTTTTGGTTTATATGAAAATGCTGGTATACTGGCATGTTTATGACCGCTCTACAGTCCATTTAAAAACTAGATTCTGCTGTTCCTGAAATATGAAAGAGAGTGTATAGACGTGTGTGTGTGGTGCACATGTATATGTCTTCCTGCAGAGTATGTTTGTGTGGTATTTTAGTGTAAAGAGTATGCATGGCTGAATGTATATGTAGGGCATGAGGTTTGAATATGTTTGTGTTCAGTGTTAACAGAGATAGCTGTGAGGAAGTGAAAGTTCGACACAGTGCATGTTTCCTATTGTAACACAGCTGTGTTTAAGCAGGCTTCTGCTGTGCTCAGATATGCAGACTTACCTTCCACACACCACTGTTACTGGCTGGAAATGAGTGGTAAAACCGGTTTAGGCCTTATTATTAGTTTATAGTAACTTCAGGATATAACCAAACAGGTGTCTGAGTCCATTTCTTTCCTGTGAAAACACAAATCTTCATAAACAATCAAATAATGATAAATAATTGCACATCATTCACTAAGATTGAGACTGACTGGACTTCCGTTTTTGTCCATTGAAATCTAAGAGGACACTTAGTTTTTCACAGCAAATTACGCTGACAGTACTTAATTGCACTTGTTATAAGCTTAGTTTAGAGAAACACATGTATTGACAATTACAGTGTCCTGAACTTTCCTCTGAGCTCTCAATTCAATTCAGCTCAGTTCAACTCCCCACCACTTTACAAAATGCTTAATTTTGTCTTCACTACTTTTTAAAAGTGTAATCTTTTGAAAATCTATTGTATAATAGCTCACTGCAGAAACCTGTCCTAATGCTTGGACAAAAAACTCAAGACCATGTGGAGAAGTGTCTTTACATTGATGTGTGACGCTGTGCACCGACAATTAATAAGAACAGTTAGATAAGACATAAGATGCTGAGACAAACCAAGGCAAACCAAGAACCCATCCTCCCCTGGGCTGCATCACAATTTAC
The DNA here is from genome assembly GCF_904425465.1 of Colossoma macropomum. Classification (NCBI taxonomy): domain Eukaryota; kingdom Metazoa; phylum Chordata; class Actinopteri; order Characiformes; family Serrasalmidae; genus Colossoma; species Colossoma macropomum. The sequence goes on along the minus strand of NW_023494785.1, from coordinate 16,992,615 downwards.
AAGGAATTCTAATAGGAATTATGAAGCAGCACAAATTTACAGTAAAATAAACAAGGGATGATACAGAAAAAAGATCAGGGAGATAAACCAGTATCTATGTTAAAATCTGACAAAGATCTAGTAGTCTAGTGATTGACCACCAGATCTTTGACAGTGTCAGATATATACAGAATGTTAGATATGAGAACATGGTGGAGAAAAAAGTTCAGTTTGAGTGAAAGGCAGGTTTCTAACTTGAGAATTCAGTTAGAAGTTCAGTGAATCAGTCACACTCCAGTTTAACACATACTAATTTCTGAAAGCTACTTATATATTGCTATTTTTATCTGCTATGCATGAAAAGTTTATTCAAACTATCTACTAATTCACAAATGATGAGATATTCAAAGCCAACTAAGAAAATGAATTTCGCATTGCCGAAAATGAATGGAGATAAAAGACTAAATACTTTTGTTTTTGTGGTGTGGGCGGCAGAAATTCCACTCTGACTCTGGTCTGCTGAACCCTCAACAAATGAATCAACTTTTAGGGCTTTTTCTGCTGGACCAGTCTGGAGTCCATTCCTGCAAAACTGCAGTGGAAAACATTTGCTTGTATAAATTCTGAAGTTTTTGCAGAGATTGTCATGATGAATCATTTAGTGCGGCCGAGCCTCTCTGATCCTGCCGATTCAGCAGAGCTCAGCTCCGTTTTATATGACCATCAATTATTAATGCTCTATTAGCACATCAGCACATTTGCATATTAGCAGTTTCACCAACCCAAATGGGTCACTAGACGAGGGAATGTGTGTGGGTGCGTATGCACAAGAGAGAGATTGTATGTGTGTGTGTTTGGCTGCCTGTTTGCTCTGTGCAGGCCATCGTTATTATACGGGGCTCTGGATGTGTTCTGACAGGTGGATTATGAGGTGATTATTTATGGAGCTTTTTTAATTAAAAGAAAAACTGCCTATTACTATTCCTCCACTCGCTCATTAATATCTGCCATCCGATTTGGGTGTTGACGATGATCTCTAATTAAAAAGAAAAGAGGCTGCATTATTGCACTAGTCTGGGAAACATCCGGAAGAGGTTTAGTGAAGAAGCATGCAGTCAGAGCTGTAGGGAGAAGAGCAGCTGGGACTGGTCTACACTGTAAAAAATGTCTGTGAAATTTATGGGGAAATACTGTTAAATAACAGCAGTAAAAACTCTAAATAGAAAAATGGCAAAATACCATTTCTGAGAAATCAAAACACCACAAATAGTAATACAAACTAATACTATAATTTTTCCGGTCACAACAGGTAAAACTATACAATTTTTGCTGTAAATACTGTTTACCTTCAAATGTAACATTAGAACACTTTTATGTGTTCAACAAACCTTTATTGTCAATTTTACAAGCCCAAACTGGTACATATATGGACTTAACTTGTAGGTCAGTTGACATTTCATAAAAAACCCAAAAGTTATATACCAGTAATAATTTGTCTCTAAAGAGAGATTTGCTAGTCATTTGTTGAAGTGACCCTTCATTTTTTAGTGCCGCTCAGCTTAAAAGGAGTCACTTGTTGGTTTCTGATGGCCATTTATTTACAGAAAATACTTTTTACAAATGTGATATATTGTATTATAGCATTTGTGTGTGTACTATAACATGTTATTGCCAGTTTGGAAACATTTTTTATGTTTTCTAATACTTACCATAATGGTGTTTTGTGTTCAGATTCACCAAGTCAGGTTCTATTATCATTTCATTGAACAGACAGGTTCTCTTATTAAGCTACTAGTGGCATAAACTTCCCGGATTTTTTCCTATTGTCAGGAGATCACGAGTTTAAATCCCAAAACTTTTGTTTGTTTTGTTTGTGTGTTTATGTATGTAAAACAGACCTGTAGGAGAAAGCATGTATACTGTGCAAAAGTCTTGAATTTTATTTAAAGTATTAACCAGATAATTGTGAGATACAAACTCCAAAATACTAGGTAATTATTTTAAATACAATGATGGTAAGCTCTAAGACAGTTTAACTAAATTACACTGAAATGCCAAACAGATTCTAGATATTAACTGAGTATGCATGGGCTGCAAACTCCAAAGTATATATTCAAAATTATTGTTGGAAAAATGCTGAAATGTACATCGTAAATACACACAAACATACTCAGCCTAAATTTCAAAGTAACGTTACATGTTTCAGCAGGAGAGTAAATCGGTAACACGTAACATGACTGTAAGACTCTGTACTTTATTGGTGCATCTTTTTATGTCATGTAACTATTTGGTACTTTTACCCAAAATAAATACAGTGCTGTGGAGTTTGTACCACATAATTACTTAGTTAATTCCTAGAACCTGGTTCAGTGTAATTTAGTTAGACTGCCTTGGAACCTACTGCGATGTTACCTAAAATAATTACCTAGAACCTCACACCTAGTTAATACCTAGAACTTAGAGGACTGTAAATGACAGTGTTACCATATAATAAATAAAAATAATCATAAATACAGTACAATGTAGCAATTATACGGTATTATATACAATTTTCTCTGATAACCTAAGACATTGTACAATACTATATATAATCACAGACATTCAGGGAAAAGGAAGCTACAGTAGATCTAGTAAACAAATCAATAAGCACAGTGTTTCTGAATCATTTAAATGTCAACCCCTTGAAGTGATTAAAAGCATACTCAGAAGAGCACATCTTCCCTTTCATATCAATCTTGGATTCAAAGGCCTCTTTGCTTGCAGTGTTCTCAAGCACAAGATATGGATTAAGCTTTGAGCAGTCACACTTCTGCTTTACTTTCCCTTTCTTTCTGCTGCAAAGCAAAAGTGAACACAATTTGTCATGCTATTACTGCAGAGGCAATTAATGCTACACTGCTCACAGCTGCTCTTTCATATCTGCTGTTAAGTATGTATCAGCACAGCTCCTCTATTTCAGCCCTGTCAAGCAGACAGTCTTACAACAGAGAGTGATGTTAAAGGGAATGTCATGGTATCAGTCGTGTTGTGAAAAACAACACATTCACGTCAAAGCGTAGCTTGACCAATAGGCAGGGTGTTTGTGTAGAATATGATGTGTGTGTGTGTGGGAGTGCAGGGAGTGCAGCCTGCTATCAGTTTATATCCCCTAATATATTTATTTTGAATGAACCAAAAGCAATGATAAACAAATGTAGAGAATGACAGTCGTTTTAAATGAATTTGCCATCTCACACAGCTATTCCATTTTCCCTTAATCCTCCCACCCTGCAAATAGAGCATTCCACAAATTCATCCACCCACCAACAAGTCCTAGTCTTAACCCTTAAAGGTCTAGCATTATTACTGCCATTTTGTTATACAATTCAAATGTAATTGCATAATTACACAATTAATTACACAGTAATTACATAACAACTTGCATATACATTTAATTTATCGATATGTTGGGCTCAGTCTGTAGTTCCAACTTTTTTTAGTAGTTTGTTTTGATGAAGGAAAAGAAAGAAATTAAAGTCATGATAATCTCCAGTTCTATTTACAAACCCAGTTGTGCTATTGCAATTCTACCCTTGTGTCAATGAGCTTTGACTGAGAAATACAAAACTGCAACATGCTTTTGTTATTGTCAGTGACAACAACAACAACAAAAATCATCTATCATTATTTACTGTCTTGCTATAGAGTTGTGCAGCAGGGTGCTGTGGCCAGGGGACAGGCTGAGGTGTGGACAGAGCTGGATTAGAGCTGTCACTCTCCATTATATTAGTAACGGAGTCATCTAATGATTAAGAAAATACATATAAAAACAAAAAAATGAATAAATACAACAAAATGACTTATAAAACATGATAAAAGCACTATGCCAGAAATGAATATAATTGAGTGTTGCCGTCAGTTGCTAGAGAGAGATCAGTAGGAGAATTTAAAATATGCATTATCTTTGTGTAAATTGCAAATTAATCAATGCCAGTTCACTGATAGGGTAAGTTTTAATCGAGTAATCTATTCAATCATGTAATCATAGAGGCCCTACAGTGGATGAAACTATTGCTGGTGGGAGACTTGAGTGTTATTCAGACTCTGAAGAGCAGAGGAATTAATTCTGAGGGAGACAGAAGGTCTATTTCAAAACTAATGTGAGATCCTCTGTCTGGTAATGATGATGGCCAAATGGTCCACATCTCCCCACTGTTTTATTACACATCCTGACAAAGTCACTGCACTGCAGTGCATTTATTTGTTTACTGTGTTTACAAGGCTGTGCTTGCAAAACAACCACATTTTACACAGAAACAGCTCCTTAGCTGGAACTAGACGCTCAGACCAGAAGCATAAGGTCACTTTCATATCAGAACCTCATTGCTCTGTTTTTATGTTTCTATTTTTTTGCATGAAGAAGTGAGTATGATCTGTATGGTGAATGGACCAATAGAAATGATCTAAAATGAATTGGAATAAAATCGCTTTACATGGTTACGTATGTGGTTCTCATCTTCTTTACTGTGATCAGGTACAGTACTGCGCACAGTCTTGGGCACCTAAGTAAACTGTTCAAAACCATTTATCTTGGCAGTGATTTCTCTTGGATGCACTCAGACATTGCATGGATTTATTAGATTCCATCAGCATCTCACCTGGTTTAATGTAATAGACTGATTAACCAAACCAGGTATTGGAGGAGAACTACAAATAACACTGGGCTTCTTTGTGGAGAGTTTTGAAAATGGTCAAACAAAAACATTGACAGATTTCAAGTCACTACTTTTTGTATTATCTAATATTAGCCTTATTTTTAGCGACTAAATGCTTACTGCCCAGACAAGCAGCTTTTCAAACATTATTTTCTGTGGTGTCTGAGGTCTTTGCGCAGTACTGTATGAAGTTTTGTTCTGACAGTGGTGATATTGTGTGTATGTTGAGCTCACAAACTGACTTCAGAGGAAAAATTTGGCTTTAACAAACAACTTCGCATCAATATGTGCAAAACTTCCTGAGAAGTGAAGCTAGCGAACAAACGCTTTGTTGTTTTAAAAAAGTGAACTCGCGCACACATGCGTGCACACACACACGCACACACCTGCACACACTTCTTCCTTGCACTTTAATAATAACTCATTATTCAGTGCCATCTGCCTCCAGTGGCTTTTCTCCACATGTCTAAAGAATGGCCCTATTGTTTACATAAACCCATACAGCAAGTCAGTTAATGTTTCATGCACACACACACACACACACACACACACACACACACACACACCTGTGTCTTTGACTGACAGCTGTTTCTGAGGTAGCATTAACCCATAGCCTCAAACTGGGATTTACTGAGCTTTAGTGGCTCTTGGCCTCCGATAGGCCAACTGTCTGTCACACCTATTTGAGTGTGTGTGTGTGTGTGTGTGTGTGTGTGTGTGTGTGTGTGCGCATATGTGTGTGTGTGTGTCAGTAGAAATGGCTTTGACCTCAGGGCTCCGTTTTCAAGATTGAAGCTGGTCAGAGGGATAGATTCCTCAATCACACTCCTGGTCAGTGTGCTGTGGTCTTGTGTACTAAGTGTGTGCGCACTAAAGTACTTACCTTGTGTGTATGTGAAAGTGGCAGGCAGGGCAGTATGTGGCAGAGGTGGTCACAAGTCTATTCATATAAGTTCTAGTTGAGTCTCGAGTTCCTGGGTGCGAGACTGAGTCGAGTCTCAAGTCTTTAGTAGAGAATTTTTGTTTAGTCTTGTTATTAGCTGCAGCCATTACATTGTATAAAAGTAAACCTGCCAGACTTCAAATAACAAGCCTTTCATTAGGATTAGACAAACCTTAGTTCTGCCAGAACTGAAGTACCACATACACTAAATGCATTGTTTAAAAGAAATATTCAGAACAACTCAAAACTGTAGTTTGTATAGCAGGCATGTTAACTAGCTAGCTTGATTGCTAACCAGCTTAAGTTTTACCAAGCTGTAAAAGAATGTGATCTAAAACAGGGTTTCTCAACCACTAGGCCATGGACCACAAGTGGGCCACAAAGCACCATTTGGTGGTCCTCAGCTAATACCAAGTGGGGGGCAGGTGGTCCGTAGTGGGACGACGATGACACTTTGTCATATAAATCAGTGAAAAACTAATTGAGTCAACAATAAAAAAGAAATAAAATGTATTCAAACGGTACACAAAATTAATAAAAGCCATGCAACAATGGTGCACCAAGGCAGCTTTGCCAATTTTTGGCCCTTTGTCTTTAAAAAACAGAATATGCTGCCTGCTGACATTTCAGTTGTCCACTTGTGGGCAGCTGGTGTGAAAAATTGTGCTACAGAAACATTCCAATTTCTGGTATGAAACAAGCTTATGTTGGCCAAACTTGTTGATATTTTATGTTTACTGATACGTCACATGTAGATAGGCACCCAAATATAGAGGTGTAGAAAATTTTCCAAAAATACAATTTTTAAGCAAATAAGTTGAGTTTTGTTTTCTGTGGGTGCTCATGTTCCCTAGTGATAAACAGGTGGGCCTAAAGGTGAACAAAATTTGAGAACCCCTGATCTATAACTTGCTAAAGCTTCAGCTAGATTAGTCAACAATTTCAGCTAGATTAGCTACTGGACTTCATACTGTCCATTAGACTGAAGGTTTTTCTAAAATAAAAATATTGATGTTTGTACCTGTATTGAAGCTGACACCGCTGTGAGCTGCAGGAGAACAGCACTGCAGCAGTAAGTGTGCATGACTGTAACAAAGCTGATAGGCAAAGTCATACCTTTGTAGGCTTGGAAACAAAATGTTCCATTGTCACATAAATATTGGTCGTCCTAATTTAATCAGCCGTGTTTTCAGTAGAGTTACAAGCCAGTTAGGGGCGAGTCCGAGCCAAGTTATGAGTCAGTCGCCGCGTGACTAGAATGTGACTTGAGTGCAAGTTGCTGACTCGAGTCCCCATCTCTAATATTTGTATATGAGTGTGTGCTTCAGTTATGAAGAAACAATACTCTCTCAGTGATCAGGCCAGCAGTGGGTGTCTTGCTTATTTAAGCTTTCTAATCCCTGCATTAGGTTTGTAAACAAGCTGTATAATACTGCTATATTTGACACATCTCCATTCTGAATAGCTGTTTAGACTCACTGTATCTCCTGTAGTAATGCACAAGTTGGACGAGCTAATCTGCTCCACAGCTGACCTCACCCAGCCTCTGCTGCACCAGGAAGCAAGCCAAGCAAGCGCGCTCGCTCATACAACAATAGTCTAACTGTTCTCACACGTACACTCCACATTTTTAATTTTCATCTTCATTGTCTGCACAAACAATGCAGGGAAGATCTGTCAAGTGCTGCTTGTTTGATGTTGTGTGAGTGTAATATATGACCATAATAATCAGTGCTACATGAAGCTGATTAGCTTTTGAAGCATTTTATTCTTTAATTTCTATGTTTTACATTTCCTCAAACTGAGATATAAATGTGTAGCCCTTTTAAAGGAATAGTTTGGCAAATAAAATCAAATTTACAAAATTATCTTTTTAGTAAATGACTAATGTAAATAATCAACAGAGACATGTTCATTGTCCAAAATTTGCTTCTTCAGTTTTACACTGAAGCTGTGTGCCTAATGTACCCTGGTTTCTGACACTGTATGATACACTGTTATCTAAAATTTCTCACTGCAAGATTGATGCTGTTGTTGTTTTTGCTATCCAGTATACTTTTGTCCATTTCAATAGAAATCAGTATGTTTATACAGTGTCAGAAACCACATAAGTCCTTTTGAAATTACTAACAACTTAGGCAAGCAAGTGATGATTCAGATGTTCAGTTTGCACAGAGCTAATTGATGGAGTATGACCTTCTATAACTTGTTAACTGCATTAGCCACATAGCTCTAGTGCAAAACTAGAGAAACAGATTTTGAACACCAAGCATGTCTTGGCTGATTGACTCTATTTGGGGTAAGGGGAATATCTGTAAATATGATTTATTGATAGTGTTCAGGGTACAAAGCAATGCATTACATCGTATAATTACTTTTCCTGTAACAAAATACTGTATTGCAGTACTTTTGCAGTACTAGAATTTACATTACTTACATGTCTCTACAAAAACAATATTAATTAAGCTATGCATTTAACACATAAACTTTGCCTGTATGTCATCCATGCCTGTCAAACTGCCTCCTTGTTTGCTGTGTGCTTTAGACACCTTTGACATTTTACTGTGTGACCTCAGTTGTGAATGTAAAGAACAGTGCAGCATCTTTCATCACCATAAACTTCACTAGCAAAATTTCATAGTATCTAATCATGCTAATGTAACAGAGTGCCTCAACCTCAATCTATACAGGTCAGACTCAGACTTTCTTCAAGAACGGCTTTGTAAGCTTTACATTTTAGTCATGAAGATGACTAAAGGTGGCTAAGGGCTAGTTTTGAGGTTTGAAAATGGCAATAGCTGTTCATATTTTTGGTCAAGAATAACTGGCTTTGTTTTGCTCAGAGCAAAGGTGTTTATTTCTTCTAAATGATGTTTAGTGATGATGCTATTTCTTTCCAAAGTACAGAAATGGCTACTGAATTTCCTGCTGTACTTTCCAGCTGTATGGGTTTTAGAGAGTAACTTAAAAGTGAATTGATGAGTAGTGAGATTACTAGATTTTTTACTAGATTTTTTGGGAAATAATGAAAAAAAGTTATCCCATTGTAACCTGAGAGAAGTAATCAGACTCAACATAATCTTGATATTGTAATTATATTCTGTATTCCAGTACAAAATCTATATTATTAGTTACTTTATTTGTAGTCTCACCAGCTGCTACGCGTTCTGCAATGATGTTTGAAATACCATTGTCATTTCAAAACTTCTTAACTCCATTTTATTTACTATTTATTTATTTATTTAACATTATTCGAAAAAATCACTTTCCCATTACATTGCGCAAACATTTCATGGTGAATGGACCAAATGACTTAAAATCTTGTTATTTTAATCTACACTGAAGTCACAAATGTTTTCCCTTCTTCTATAAAGTTTACATTTTGGAATACAAAGTTTTCTTATGACAGAAATGATTTGAAACAAGTTTTTTTCCCATTGCATTGCAGTGTTGCTGTTTGTGCAGATCATGTATTCCCTTGGAAATTCAGTGCACTGGGTGAGGCTGGGACAAAATGACAAGTTTAACCTGTCATTTCAGATATGATCTTTTGCTGGCTGTGTAGTCATATAACTAAGGACGTACCAAATGAATAACAGTAGATCTTGTGACGCATGCTGCATTTTCCGAAATGGTGCTGGTAGAAAATCTGCACGTCTCTGATATTGCCTGAGTGAGGCAGTTCTGAGGCTCAGCAGTGGCTACTGGAGGGTTCACAGTCCATACGGAGCTGAGGAGGGCACAGAGCAGCCTGTTTGAAAGTGCCAGGTGTTTCTGTGTCATCCTCTCTGTGCCCATAAATCTCTCTGCGCTCTGCTCCTCTGCAGGTGTGGGAGAGATTACGCTGCTCCAAACGGCATCAAGCCCTCCGCAAAACAGCCCGTTTAACTGGGAAACTCTGGTGTGTGTGTGTGTGTGTGTGTGTGTACATGCGTGTAATGTGTATGTATGATGGCAAAAACCTTTCATAAAATAGGCTAGAAGCTTAAGTTAAAAAGGTGATAAGTGAGTGACTTTGTAGCCTCAGCCTGAATTTGTATGTTGTGTCCCACCCCTGGCATGACTGAATCACTTTGTGTCATTTAAATGGAGTTATGATATGACTGAAGTTTGGGAGAAAGAAAATGTCTGAAACTTCTATTCACCCCTTACAAACTTCCTATACATTCCCATTCAACACCCCACCATCTCCCCATAAACAATGTTCATTGCTTTCTATGGTTCTGTTGCTAATTTTTGCCATATATATATATATATATATATATATATATATATATATATATATATATATATATATATATATATATGATATATCACCCTTTTAAGTTTATTTTTTCCATATTATTTTTCCATATTTTTATTTTTTTCATATTAAATTCAGCAAAAAAAGTGTGTTCTCTATATAGGTTCCTGGTGGGTAATTATACATATTGCGTGTGATTTATGCCAAATCCAAAGCATTATTCTTAAATTACCCTACACACACACTCACACACTCACACACACACACACACACACACACATACATTACACCCACCCACCCCACCTCCTTTTCTGACAAATAGTGTACTATTCTGTGTGGTTTTACAGGTTCACTGTGCTAAACTTCCTCTGTCATCCTCTGACAGGCTCCATCTCTTATTCTGACTTATATCCTCCATCCTCTCTGACTACAACAGCCCAGCCACCTCTGTTCCTCTGCTGCACCACCACTGTCTCAGTGTACCATACTTAGATCCAACAGCTTGCTATTCCCATGTAAAATCACAAGTTTAAAATATTTTGTAAAAAGCTAGTAAAATAAAATGTGCATAGAATGAGAAACAGAACTGATGATTTCATGATTACTGAAAATGGTATATACTGAAATAAATAAATCAATAAATAAAACATTGCAAGAACTTAATTCAATTATGCCATACATTTACATTTAATCAAATAGAGCCAGTATACACAGACTTTGTTATCTAAACATAAAGTTTAATTGTTGATGGAACAAAATTCAAATATTTTATCGCAATTCATTTTTCATAAGAGTTCATTAGAGTGAATTAGAATGTAAGTCTCTTTGGATCAAAATAAAAAGTTTTCATTCACAGAACTGTGCTATTATTCATTTTTGTCCATTTTACATAAGTCAGATATGACAACACCATTCACTTTTCAGCATATTTTCAATTTGTAAGACCAGCATCCCTGTTGGTTCATTTTTAAGTGTAGAATTAATAATAAAGTTCTAATCAAATTAAAATACAGAATTCTTCATATTTCTGAAGTGCTTCTTTGCGCTGGGATTTACTTTGCACATGCCCTGTGGATGCAGATGGGTTTTCTGTTTTTTGCCACTCCCTGCATGGAGTTGTTGCTTTAAATAATTTTTGTTATTTAACATTTTGTTGATAATATTTACATCCACTGCACTGTTTAAGTTATTAACAGGAACTAATATGACAGGAAATTTTATGTGTCCAATGTTCGACATCCAGCAGCACTTCTCTTGATCAATATATATTTGGTATATCTCATCTACTGTCTGCACTGTCACTCTCAGGCTGCTCCTCATTGGAGTAAACATTACCTTGATAATGTAATTCACCATCCGAACCCTCATCTATAGACAATGCTTTCAATAGACAAGGTTTTCAATATGTGGTGTAGCTACACTACTGTAATTGCTCTTGACAGCTAAACTATAGGACGGGTATTATTGTGATGCTGAGGACTTCAAATGGAACAACCTGAAAAAAAAGAAAGAAACAAGTATTTTTGATTAGACAATAGATGTGGAAAGAGAGGGAGAAATTGCTTGGTATTGCAACACAATCACGCCCAACATTGTGCAGTAATGAGAGCAATCAAAGGCGACAAATAAAATGTGCGCGCTCATAAACACTCACAATAACCTTTTTTATACGAGAGATTATGTGGAATAAAAGGCTTTGATTTGGAGTTCCTCTCCTTGCAGCGGTACTGAACTGTGTTTATTTGTTACAGCAAACTATAATCTCTTTAAATGGCATCTTTATTGAAGAAATGATAGTTATTAGTGGATTAGAACAGACACAAGGCAGCAAAGCTCAGTAGCCTGCTTTCACTAAGACAGTAATGACAGCAGCCTGGCTGCACTTTTTGCTTCTCAGAAAAAAGCTAATGTTAGATTTCACTTTTTTGCTGTGTTATTTTACTACAATAGTGGTGATGAAATAATGCCAATCATTAATCATTCACCTTTAATGATTTATTGAATAAAGAATAATTAGGTAGTAGTGTTTTCTTTCATTTTTATTTTAAGACAATCAAACCTTCAACACTCAAACTTTGGAACTATTGTTGTGCTGATATTTGTCGCACTGTGTCCAGGTACTGTTGCTTCTCTCTAGGTGTCAGAAATGACTCTGCATAAGGACAATTTGTAATTTACAGTCTCCAGTGGGGAACCCTCAGGGCTTTCTAGGTCTTCAGAAATGTGCAATGATTTCTTGGAATTAAAAATACATCTGAAATTTTTAGTTCTTTTTGTTTAATAATATTGCCATGCTTGCTGCATTTAAACTCTGCAGGTATTGTAGTAATAATCTTATTTCAAGTTTTTGACTGGAAACAAAAGAGTTAAGATTTTGAAATAGCCAACTGAAAATTATCCAATCAGGGATCAAAATAGATCCAGCCAAATGAGATCTCCCATTGATCAGGCCTTAAGAAGCTTGGCAGAAGGCCATCAAATTAACTACCAAAATCATTACAAAGTGACAGAGGAATAGAATCAACCAATTACATTTGATTTACAGTAGGTTTGACAAATTTAGTGAGAACAAATGTCACTCTAGACATTCTGGTCTAGGTTCCAGATATGTCACTGACTGCAAATACAAGTGGTAGTCCAATCCAGTGGTTCTCAAATCAGTCCTCAGGAACCCCAGATGATAAAAATTTTGCTTTGCTCCAATGTAACTTACAACATGTAGGGAAAGAGCAAAAATCTGGATTGTCTGGGGGTCCCTGAGGACTGGTCTGAGAACCACTGGTCTATGTAGCTTTCAATCAGTTGCAATCAGAAAACAGCAATGGCACCTAAAGAGCAAGGCTCTTTACTGAAAGACTCACTGTAAAACAATGACATAATAGGTAAAATACTTGTTAATGTCTATCACAAGCTTCAGATAAAACACATGGAATGTCTTTCACAAGCTTTAAATGTCTATATTCAAGGTTAATGTTTATGTGCACCAGTGACAGCTTAGTGCTAATATACTGTTAGAAGCAGAAGTTTAAATTATTGTAAAGTTGTTTTTTATTGAGTTTTGATATTTAACGCAAGTAAAATACACAGAGTAAATGCAATAGTATCAGAGTATTTCAAAATCGATGATCAGTTTGTATGCTTACTCCCCGGTTGACTGTGTGTGGAGAGTTTTTGTGTTTTGTTGGCCTTCACTGGTAGTTGTAACATTGTTTTCTCAGAAGTCTCCCATAAAGCTAAAGCTCTCTGGTTCTAGATCTCTTCTCCTCTTCCGCTTCCTGACTTGTCTTGTCAAATAAAAGTGCTCTCATCTAAGTCCTCAGAAATGAACATCAGGGGAGCAGGGGCTCGGGTGCCTGTGATGTCTGACTAGCTTGTTTTCGTATTGTTCAATCAGCCAGTTACCCCCGCTGTCAAAACACATGTGTGTCTCCGTGACAACCCCGCCAGTCAAATCAAATTTTCCTCTCTAGAATGGAGGCCTCTTTTTGATTCTGTGAACACGTTCTTCTCCCATCTTTGGGATGAGCTTTCCTTCTGAATAAATCAAGAGTGCTTGCTTCATCCCTAAGGTACAGCCTGTGAGAGCACACACACACACAGACTCGTACATGAGATGGAGAGATCCGGGAATGTGTGGAATAATGCAATTAACTCGCCAAAGTATCTCGGGAGAGTGGGAGGGGGAGAAACAGAGAGAAAAAGAGGAGGTAGAGAGAGAGAGAGAGAGAGAGAGAGAGAGAGAGATATTGCCATTCTTCCCCATCTTATTTTTATGTCCCGGCGCTGTTGGGACTGGAGGTAGCTAAAGGACCTCAGAAGCATATCCCTCAATCCCCCTCATGCACTGTCTACATTCAAGTGGACCAGCCATGCTGTCAATCAGCACACAGTGCCTCTTGTAGCTCATTATTATGTGTTAAGGATACACAAACCCACTCAAATAGTCTAAGGTGTAACATGAATACAAAACATATCAGAATAATTGCAATGTTCCGGAAAGACAGGAAGTATTTGGCAGCATGTTTTCAGAATCAAGTGCTTTTAGTTATCCGGCTATGGCATGTATCATCTTTAGGGAGGCAGATCAATCAAGGATAACGCTACCAGCTTTAGATCAGTAATGATATATGAAAATATTGTCTTGAACAATTTCTAAAGGTGGAAAAATACTTCAGAGATTGTACGTTGTTACTACACCTAAGTATTTTTTCAAGATTTGTACTTTACTTGAGTATTACTGAAACTGAACACATACTCAATAAGTACTCTGAATTTCTTTACCAAGAGAAAAAAAAATTATGTTAATTACTCCTTACACTTTTATTTAGCTCTTTCAAATCTTAAAAGCCATAGGTAATTCGTTGCACTGACAATAAATTGCTCATATCTGTGCTAATTCATCTTTGGGCAAAAACAAGTACTGACCATTAGTCACCGGACCACATTTAAGACAAGCCAGATTCTCTAATCGGGGTGGCGTAGAGTGTGATCAGCTTATTATAACATTAAATTTACTTTAATCTCAAAAATCTCTTAGGAATTCTCAATTGTATGTGTTTACTTTTACTTTTTACAGTTTTGCTCTATACTTCTACTTTTTATTGTGATTTTGACACAGTACCCATACTTTCAATTTTCAAAATGTTTTTTCTGTCCTTTTTTCACCCGTAACTTTATCCATGCAAATGTAAGTCAGGTCATAAGAACGTACAGAATATTTCCTCTGAGCAAACACAATCCGAATGAAGAGATGGCAGCGATCCAATGGCCAGTATCAGTATTGGCCTAATAGCAGCAAAATATGCTAGATCAGGTATTAGAGAAAGATTGACAAATCTAGGTTGAAACACCACAAAATTACTTGGATATATGGCATATATGTTATGAATATGTATTTCTTGCTGTAGGATAGCAGAGTGTTTGTTTCAACATAGCACTTTTAGATGACCATCTTAAGTGATGTGCTTCAGTTAAAAAAGCTTGTGTAATATATCAGTATCAGTATCAAAACTCAAAAAAGGTTTCAGTGTTTGTGTTGGAAAACTAATGTGTTATTGTGGCTTCTGTAATCTTAAGCACATCTTGTTGGTGCAACAGTCTTTAAGAGGCACTCAACAGTTACATTCCTGAAGTAGAAATCTAAGAGCATTTACAGAGAAGAGTGTGTTTTTGTCCATGTGGCCATTCAACTTAGCGTGGCTTTCATCTCAATGCCTCAGAAACATGGAGCTCAGAGCTTTCTGACGCTGGAGCAATGCTTCAGATATCAGCACTAAAATACCAACATCCTCTGGAGTTTTCTTTACAACTTTATTTCTTAAACTTTCTTAAACTTTAAATTTTTTCCAACCAAAAAACCATTAGTTATTTAATCGCTCTGTGGAGAGCGGAAGAGAGGGGGACCCTAAAGAGAGTTGTCACTGGATCATATGATTCCGCATAAATGGCTCATTTACTTCCTGCTAAAAAAGACCTAATCATCAAGGAACCAAATTTGGCAGCATTCTCCACAGTGAGCATGGATGAGACTAATTTACTAAACATACCCTCCAGTCACATAATTACATGTAATTTTACCGGCATAATTAACTAATTTAATTACTACTCCTCAAGAGCATCAATTATTGATATTACGGAGTGTTCAGACGGGCTGTGGCGACGCGTGGAGCATTCAGAGGACACCAAACACATGCTGGGCTTCCGAGAGCTTTGGCATGAGTACAACTGTGTGTGTGTGTGTGTGTGTGTGTGTGTGTGTGTGTGATGCCAAGTTGGCACAGAGCTGGATGGGTGCCCAGTCTGTGAGTGTTTGCTGTAGTGGAAGAGGCAGTGCCACTTGCATCTGTGTACCTGTTCTGTGTATACATGCATGTTTGTGTGTAGGTCAGTTTTCTTTGGGAATTCCTCCACAGATCAATCAAGATCACTGACTGTCATAACAGTTGTGCTCTTTTACAATATATACTTTTGGATGTGAAATAAGAAAAAACAAATAATGTGATTCTTTCTTGTGTTTTGACATTTCACATATACAAGACTCATTTCCAAAAAAGAACATGCTAATAAAATCAGAAGGCAGTTATTAGTAAGTTCTGTTTGACCTGTTAATAACAATATACAACCATGATGTTTCATATTTTTCTTTATGAACTTTACAGTTCATTCCAAATTTGCTGCCTCAAACACATCCTAAAAAGATGGGACAGAAGCATGTTTACATCACTCTTTCTTTGTAACAACACATGAAGCTCATTTGGGGACTGAAGACTTTTTGCCATTTGTCTATTATATACGTATTCAGCTGCGCAACTGTACTTGGCCTTTGGTGTTGTATTTTGTGCTTCATATTGTGCAATATATTTTGAATAGGAGGCAAGTCTGGACAGCAGGCTGCTGTAGCATCCACACTCTGTTTGCACAGCCATGCAGTTGTAACGTGATGAATATGGCTTGTTTTTGTCATGCTGAAAAAGTATAGACGGTTGTTTAGAAGGCAGTCTGTGTTGCTTGGACATGTCTATATATCTTCCAGTCTTAATACTGCATTCACAGATGGGATAGGTATCCATGCCATGGGCACTAACATAGCCTCATACCATGACAGACCCTGACATTTGAACTTTACACTGGTAACAGTCTGGATGCTCCTTTTATTCTTTGGTCCGGAGAACAAAGCATCCATTATTTCCACAAACATCTGAAATGTTGACTCGTCAGACCACAATACACATTTCCACTGTGCATCAGTCCATTTCAGATGAGCTGGAGCCTTAGCAGCATATCTGGACATTGTTGAGATGTGGCTTCTGCTGTGTGTAGTACAATCTTAACTTAATTCCTCAATGAGTCCATGTGGTGAAATCCTTTGCAGAAACATGACAGTTTTTAATGCTGTGCCATTTGAGGGATTAAAGGTTGTGGTTTTCTGCCCTTTAAGCACAGAGATTTCTTATGTTTTATATGATTTATGATTATGATTTATATGTTTTGAGGATATTATGCTCTGTAGTGGGTGAAATACATAATATCCTTGAAACCACTCATTTAGGAATGTTGTTCTTAGACTATTGGATTATTTGCTAATGCATTCTTTGGCAAAGTGGCAAACCTCGACTCGTCCTCGCTCATAAAGGATTAGGCCCTGGATGTTCCTTTAATACCCCAGCGTGACTGCATCACCTGTATATTTTGTCCCAACTTTTTTGGAACATGTTGCAGGGTTAGGGTTAGGGATCAATTTCAGAATGAGTGTATATTTACAAAAAACAATTAAGTTGATAAGGTCAATAACTCATGAATGGATATAGTAATTATCAGTAATTAATAATGTATCATGCTTTGTTACTAATGATGAAACATGAGAAGGAATTGGTTGTTCTTGCAGGAGTAAACATCAGATAAAGTATGTTTACAGAATGAATTGACAGATGAACTGATGTAATTACTAAGATTAACTAATATAGTAACTAGTATAGTAACTAAGCTTAACTGATATAATAACTATAAGGTTAAACATTATAATAACTAATATTAACTAATATAGTAGTGACTGGGAACAGATAATGAATGAACATTTTCATTTTAAGTATAAGAACAGATAACAAATTTTAAGAATAAAGTAACAAAGCCTGATAAGCTGCTGGATCGTTTTGATTTTAACTTTTTTTCAGCTCGGCTGTTCGGAGCTCTCAGCTCTCCACATAAACATGAAAATGTGTTTATTTAGTGTGTTAGGCCACTCCCGAAACACATGACTCCTGACTGTTACAATATTGTTTAATCTTTAATCTTTCTATTAAATTCATTTATTAGTTTTCCTTCAGCTCGGGTTCGTTATTCCTTCATTACCTTAACACACTTTGTTCTTGTATTTACCATTCCATAATGATTTATTTATTAATCATGATCTGTTTTCCAGTTGCTACGATATTAGTTAATATTAGTGAGTATATCAGTTAAGCTTACTCACTATATTAGTTAAACTTCAGAATCAGAATCAGAATACTTTATTGATCCCAGAGGGAAATTGCAGAACGGGAGCTACTGCAACAGGCTGCATGCACGGCCCGCGCGTGCGCACTCAATTTTAATAATAAACTTAGTTACTATATTAGTTAAGATTAGTTATTAAATCTGTGAATCTGTCTATTCATTCTGGAAATGTTCTTTACCTGATGTTCCTTCATTAGTGATGAAGCACAACACATTGTTAATTACTGTTAATTACTATATTCCTTCATGAGTTGTAGGCACATAATTATTAGGTAACTAAGGAACCTTATTGTAAAGTGTTACCAGTACCACTTTAAACATACTTGTACTGTTTTTGTTCAAATATATGTGAAAATTTCTGTTTTTACTTGTATTTCACATACTGTCCTAACTTTGGAATAGAATTTTGTAAAAGTGATTGATTAAAACAATTATATAAAATGAAAGCATATGCATTAGCATAAGCACATACAATCTCTCTCTCTCTCTCTCTCTCTCTCTCTCTCTCTCTCTCTCTCTCTCTCTCTCTCTCTCTCTCCTGCGTCAAACTATGTCCATACTCTCTTAATTATGTATCAGCATGTAAATGTAAGGTGTTGTTGTGCTGAAGTTGGCACCACTGAGTGATCTTGATATAATGGATTCTGGCTTTATGAGTGTGGTGCAGTGTGAAGAGGCAGACTGTGCATTAATGTTAGTCATATATCAAACATAGCATTGGCCTTTGATAGCTTCTACTTCAGAAAGCAGAAAGACCAGATAATCTTTCTTCAAAGTATATGCCCCTTTCTTATTTAGTGAAAGGTCATGACATTATGGTTTATTTTTCTCTTTTTTTTAAGGATATGTCTCCATATTTGTTGCTGTCATCTCAGAACACTTGTGTTTTTCTTTTTCTATGTAAGCATAGCAGCTGTCCTTCACATTGTGTAAATGTTTAATGATGAATGGACCAATAGAAATTACTTCCAATAGAATATCAATACATTAACCTACTTTCATTTTTTTTGTCATCTTCTTTTACAGAGCTGTAACATACTCTATACTGCAGAGTGGAACAGGGACTGATGGAAAAGTGTCAAGACTTCTGAGCTGTTCTTCAGATGTGTCCTTTGAAAGCTAATTTAATGGACTTTAATGGACTAATTTAACTGTAGCAGGACCGAAATCTGTTTATGAAATATTTCCTTTTCCTTTTTTCACCATGTGAAGGTTGATAGAGGGCTAGACATTCATTTAAGAAGAGAAGATCCATTAAAGAAAACAATACTTGGCAATATGAACACAGTAGGGGAGAGCAAAGCACCTAACACACATTTTTTAATTGTGCAAGATTAAAATTGCAAGCAACCAACACATCTTTGCTACAAAACTTGAAAGTAGTCTCTTTCAGCTGCCATTTCTGAATAATTCAGCAGAAAAGAAGCAAATGTTACAACTTAGTGGGGTTAACTGTAACAGACATAGGGGGTTAGTTGTAACAGTTCCTAAAAGGCCTGGTAAACCCATGTATTATTAATTCCTTCATTCATTCAGTAAATTAGATGTTGTCTGAATAAGATGAGCTTTCAAAAAAATATATATGAAAAACACAGCTATGATTAGTGAAAAGAGGCCATGTCAAACATAGCATATGTATTTTTGACCATAAATTAGCACAGCAAATATCAGCACAATAAAACTGAAATATATTTCATTTTACATGGCATCTGTAGTAAATTGTTGATGAATCTCTTCATAAAACTTCCAATACATTAACTGTTTTTACTTTATATGGAGGGGTATGGGCTTCTTTCATTGTTACACTGTAACACTGTGTTAAAACTAACCCTGACATGTGGAGGCTGTACTTTAGCCTGGCTAAGTCTTGCTGAGTAATTTACATGTTTCAAATAGCTATGAATCATCTTACTGAGACTTGTACACACAATTCAGTGATTGAAAAACACTTATGATAAAAATAAGTTATTTCCATGGTCCAAAACTGCATTCATGATGAATCTCTGTCTGTCTGCTGACAAAATTTGTGCATAAGGTCACTATGGGAAAATGATGAGCTGACCTAAAACTTGTTTAAAAATACACTTTAGATCTTACCCTGCATTAGGTTGTGCCCCACACATTCTCACGTCAGAGTTTCATAGAAGGCCATATGTTTCAGTATACAAAGATGCACAAAACTGATATCCAAAGTGTTTCATCTGCTGTCAATGCAATGCAGCCATTTATTAAAATGATGTGCATGTTAAAGTGATCATGTACTGTGCTGAAGTGGAAGCTACCCTATTACTATTTAACTATAGCCTACACACCTGTTACTGTAGTCTGGAGGACCACAACACTTCAAAGTGCTTCAAGGTTTAGCATTTCCCCAATCCAAAACACCTAAATCAATTCATGAAGGACTTCATAATTAGCTCATGAATTGCACCAGGTGTTTAGTGCATTCAACACTCTGCAGTGGGCTGTGGCCCTTGGCCTGACTTGGATATGGTAAAGTTTTCCCTGTAAAGTTTTCCTTTCCCTTTTTGGCTTGCCTTACTTAAGTCAGTCCAAGGGCCACAGTACAGTTTTAAATGCTCTAAACACCTGGTGTAATTCATGAGCTTATTATGAAGCCCTTCATGAAGTGATTTAGTTATTTTGGACTGGGGAAAAGCTAAACCTAGCAGTGTTATGGTCCTCCAGATTGGAGTAACAGGTGTGTAATCTATAGTTAAACTGTAATTGCGTGGCTTCCACTTCAACATAGCACATGATCAACATGCACATCATATTTATAAATCGTTGCATTTTATGCGAAATGATCAGCACTGCACCTCTTTATACAATGAAACATGAGGCCTTCTATGAAATTCAGAGGCTCTACCCATTATTCATTTGCTGTACGGTAAGAAATACTGCACTGTGGTGTGATAGTTCTTTACACTTTGCTGTGAAGATTCATTTTTAGCTTATTTTCTTAAAGTAGCACTCCTGCACGTGTGCAATATTCAATGTATCTTATAATCTATCTTAGTGTCATTGATCGTTCAGTAACCGCCTGCTCGCTCCTATTGAATTTCACTGTTAGCGTCAGCATTCTCTTTTGCGGCATCAGCGTCTGTTTAAAGCCAACATTATACTTGTGTTGGGTTTCATTTTTCAGAGTAGTGGGTTGATGCTAAAAGTGAATATTGAAGCTCCTTTCACAAGTACTTGAAAATTGTCTGTATCTCATTGAATAGCTCCTCTTCCTTGCCAAAGTGGAACATAACAAACTCGCATGACATGCCAAATGTATTCAGTGTCAGTCCTGTAAGAGCAGGAGTGAAACAGTGTCACTGAACAAGCCTCTTGTGCCTTCAGTGTGAAGTTTCACTGTTTCCCCAAGTACCTCTCTAACAAGGCTGATAGAAACCGTAGACCCAGACAAGATGGCCTTCTTTACTCCTGTGGTGTTGTTCACAAGCTCTCATATATTATCCTCCATATGATTCTCTGACAGTTTAATGCCAAGCACTACCCTTAATGATTCAGAGCACTAAACGCCTGCCTGCACTCATAAATAACATCATTTATACACTCTCTAAATTTAAATGGGAACAACAATCCAACTTTA
The DNA here is from genome assembly GCF_904425465.1 of Colossoma macropomum. Lineage (NCBI taxonomy): Eukaryota > Metazoa > Chordata > Actinopteri > Characiformes > Serrasalmidae > Colossoma > Colossoma macropomum. The sequence continues at coordinate 16,971,163 of NW_023494785.1, read as the reverse complement.
AAAGCATTGCAAGAATAGGAGCTGTTTGTTTGCGGTAAATCTTGCAAGCTGAGATACAATTTTTCGACATACACTGAGTTGCCAAATTATTAGGCTTCTACTTACATAAACTAGCAATTTTGTCAGGTACACATATCATACGAATATCAGGTATGCAGTTCCTAATGCTGCGTTCACATGGTGTTGGAAGCTGGGAAGCACCAATTTTTCGACTTGTAAATTTGCTCTCGAACAGTCATATTTAATAACTTTCTTATACAACGACCATCTGATGAGCATCCAAACACAACATAACTGTAAATGTATACTTTAAAATCTGTTGCTATGCACACTTTACAATTTACAGCCACCCTCCACCCTGTCCATCAATGCGAATGGTCCACCACAGGACCACCGCTGGCCAGATGTTATTTGAGTGGTGCACCATTCTCAGCACAGCAGTGATAGTAACATAGTAGTGGTATAGTAGTGTGTGTGGCACTGGCATCAGGTTCAGCAGGGGTTTTGAAAACTGTGTACACTTAGTAGCCATCTTCTTAGACACATCTACCTTGTTGGTCAACTGATGGATTTTGTATCGGGGGCTAATAAATTGTGAAGCAACAAATGGGCTACAGCCACTAACTGTAAACCTACAAAGTGTATCTAAATGGTTGGTGTACCAGATAAAATGAGCAATGAGTGCAGGAACAAGCTAAGGGTGCTTAATAAACTTACATCAGAGTGGATTCAGCAACACTAGCAAAGTATTTGCTCCAGCGATACAAATTTCACTCTGTGAACAGTAATAACTCCACACTGAACTGCTAGAAGAGCAGTCTGGAAATTACATGATCCTGTAACCTCCCTAAATCTGTATTAGCACCATCCCTATCAGACATCCCTGCTGCATGCCTGTGGGGTTCCATTGTGGATTACTGCCTTTGGAGCTTCAGGGTGTGTTTATGTATGAGGGGGGTCGCAGTGATCCCAGCCGCTAGAGTGATGCTGCTTTACGTCAGGGAAGTGCAGCACACTCTAATTAGATTCATAACAGCAGGCTGAAAGTGCAGGCAGCATGATGAATGTGTCACCCACATGCTGTTCAATAGGATCCAGGGGGACCCAGGGACACGCCACCAAACTCTGCCCAGAGGTGCCCTGGAGAGTGTAGCAGCCTATTTCTTCTATAGTGGGACTGCACAATGTATCATATTATTTATCATCATTGCACAATAAACAAAGGTCCACAACAGAACATCTGAGAAGTCTGAATGTTTGAAATAAAAGTGTCACTAAAATTATATTACACGCATAGCACCAATGTGAAATCAGTACCACTTTACAATAAGCCTAAGGGTTTAAAATTAGTTTGTTAATGGTTATTTATTAGGTCATTAACACTTTTAAATCATTAATAAGCAGTTATAACACATCATTATAAAGGGCAACAGTGAGCTGTTTTATTTGATGAATATGAATATCTGATGAAATTGACAGGTTTAAAGCTGACTATGGAGGAGACAAAGTAAGATAACTAACCAGTAAAATCTGAAGTTTAACAATATAGATAAATTTGGGCCCACTATTTGACAAGCAACAGGTCACTTCTGCTCTTTTTATTTATGTATTATTACTGCTTATTAATGAATTTTAAGCTGTTAGTGATCTAATTAATAACCATTAAACCCAAGTGGTACTGTGAAATCTTTCACCATAGGTTTGTATGCACAGGTGACATAATTAGTGCAGAGAAGCAGACAGTTGCAAAGTTAGCAAAGTGGAAGAGATTAAAAATAATGATAAACAACTGCTTCACTCAATGCCAGTATCCAAAGTTCGGGGTTGTGTGCAGGACGTCCACTCAGGGAGTATTCAGGTATGAAGTTAGGGGGGGGTTAGTTGTGTTGATTAGGTTATGTTAGCTGTTTGACATTGTGTGGAATCATGTACTGAATGTTATACTGTACTGCTAGTTTATCTGCCTTTGTTAGTGCTTGGACTGCAATGACATCAATAGTTGCTTTGGTATTTTCAAACAGTCCATTCAGACAGGACTGTGACAATAACATATAATTCGCTGCATTTTACAACTGTGAAAACCTTTCTTAAGAAATGTGATGCCTGCCTTGAGTTCCACTTTATTTTAAATCCTTCTTCTAGGTAGATCTTTATTAGGTCAGCCAACTACTGATTGCAATATTGTATAGCACATAGGCACAATGGTCATCATAAACTGTCAGCAGAGTGCTGTCCCCAGCAGTCTGGCACCTTCGGGCAGCGGCATGTTCTCTCCTGTCTCCATGCCAGCCCTGAGTTGACCCATCCCACAGGCCCAGTGCAATTACTGCACTGAGTAGATACAAGAGACGCTATCCTCACATAATACCTGTGAACATCAACGACTGTCCTTACAAATGTTCTTCTCCTATTTTCAAGATGCCTGTCAACCATCAGCTATGTCCTATTTACCTCAGATGAAGGCCCATCTTTTTGCTAACATCAAAGCTTGTGCTAGATGGGGCCCCCTGTCCCCTTGATGTAAGCAGGCAGGGCAGTGGACTGCCCAGTGGGCCCCCTGACACTAGGGAGCTATTGGCACTGGCATTGACACGCCATCTGCAAGTTTGTCATGTTGGATTACAGTTTAGCACGGTAGATGGAGGAAGGCGAGAAGGATGACACAAAAGGGAATGGGGGGAATGAGAAAATAGATGAGAGGGATAGGTAGAAAGATCAAACCCACTCCAGCAGGAGAGCCTCAATCAGACAGGCCCTTATCCTGCAAGAGGGGACTTAATCCCCCCTCTCCTCCCCTTCTTCTCCCTCCAGCTCTCTCCCTTGTTCCCTCCGCCAGCCTCCTGGCTCAGTTGCCGGGGGACATGGGTACTGTGGCGACAGGAGTTTTGTTTTCCCCATGGGAACTCACGGATGAGACTGATCTTGACCTGGTGCACAAAACCTCTGGGTTTAAACATCGACTATCACTGAATCTAAAATGGAGTAAACACACACATACACACACACAAACACACACACACACACACACACACACACACACACACACACACACACACAGAGAGAAATACAGTGAAGTCAGAGATCACCTTTTCATTTATTTAATTCCCAGTCAAAACAGCTATTAAGTACAAATATATTCATTTTTCTGCATGCAGGAAAAAAGCCTCAACAACTAAATACAATATCTGATTATATTCTTTCAGTGTTTTGTGTGTCAATCCTTTGCCTTTTCTGCCTGCTTTCAGGTTATCAAACAAATCTACAGGGATTTTTTTTTCTTGTAAAAACCTGTAAAGTTCAGTCTTAGAAGTATATTCTCCTTCACATGGTCCAAGTAATCCCAAAGACATTCAGTGATGTTGAGGTCTGGACTCCATTGTTCAGGGAACATTAGCAGCTTCACTGATTAATCAAATTTGTTTGTTCTTATCAGCATTCACGATGCCTTCAATCAAATACAAATAACCTACTCCAGATAATGTTATACAAACCCCAAACTTGCACTGATCCTCCACCATGATTGATTGATGATTATAGACATGATTCTAAGAGTCTTTCATTGCTTTTGCAGCACACATAGTGACTTTGTTTTCTTCCAAAGATCTCTCATTTAGACTCATCAGTCCATAAAAACATATTCAGCATCTCAGATGTCTAGTATCTGTGTTCTAGTGCAGCTTCTCTTGTGTAATTAATTTTCTCAGTAATAGCTACACATCCTTTTAGACTCATAGTGCTGAATTGTCTCTCACAGTGGCAGGATGGACAGAAACATCTGTGGATATTTTCAGATTTGATGCAAGAGTGGAGCTTGTTTTTCTCCTCGCTCTCAAAGATGAAAGCTTTAAGTACTGTTTATCTGATGGTGGCCGATTTGGTGGTCTAACAGGTCTTTCGTGGCTGTTTGGAGTCTCAATTTCTCTCTATCTTTTAACTCATTTTGGAACTTTCTGTTTTTCTCTTGTTTTCCTTTGACTTTCCTTTTCACATGCAAGTGGATTATCCTATATCTGATCTCCTCAGAAATATCTTCATAAGTCATTTTGGATGCACATAAGAAAGAAATTTGCAGGGCAGCTAAGGTGAGTTTGGTTAGTTGCTTGTGTGAATGTTAGTGTCTGTTTGAAGGGGATTATAATGTCAGTGACTCCTTTGGGAACAGCTTTTAGTGGAAGGACACAGCTGTAACTGGTTGGTTTTAAAACTGGAAAAATGGAAGAGTTGAAATTAAAGAAAGCTGCACAAAGGGGCAGACAAATTCACCACTGATTGATTTAATATATTAAATATAGTGTTAGAGGCTTTTGTCTCATTTCTGTTGAATATATGTTTCCTGATTATCTGTTTATTTCTGGTGAAGGTGAAAAATTAATAACTTGTACTTAATAACCATTTTGACTAAAAAATGAGGGCTTTGATCTTTGCACAATACTGTACATAAAACATTGTTTTTAATACCCAGAAAGGATGTGGAGTCTACTCTATATATCTACTCTATATGTACCACCTATATGTAATAAAACTTTCTTAAGTATTTAAATGAGTGAAGTAACAGTAACAGTTTTATTTTTATTGTTTTAGCAGCACCAGTAACAATCACATCAGGAACAAATACATGCCAAAGTAACAAAGGCAACAGAGGTTAACTTTAAACCAAATCCTAAAAAAAAACAGACAGAAAGGAGTTTTGTCCCTTCAGGTTTTAAAAAATGAAACATGTAACACTTTAGAAACTCTGGAACATTTTGTTAGTCCTGACTTTAAAGCTGTTTTTCTCCAGTCAAGAAATTTTTGCGCTGAAAATGCATGAAAACACACAAACACAAGCACACACACACACACACACACACTCCTCTACCTGCTTCTGCACAGCGTCTCAGAATGCACAGATGGTCATCAACACTCGACATTCAGCAAATTATGACAAAAACGATGCTCGTCATTCCTCTTGCCTATGATCTCTGTCTCTCTCTGGTGGAATGAAGCCAGCTGTAGCGTGATCAGTCTGAGATGGTGGACTTGCATGTTTTGATGCGTTGCATTCCAAACAGAGAGCCGCTCTCTGTGACTGCATCCTCAAGAACGTCCTGCTTGATAAACGGAGCTAATTTTAACTAATGTTATCATGCCATATGCTTTCTTCTCTCTCAGTCAGCAAAACAGGCCTCCATTTCTGCAGGACGGTCTGTGATTACTGAGTCTGCTCGTGCTACAAGCACACAGTGTGAATATGAGTAAGAAGATTTGCATTAAAACTAAACAGAGCAACAATCATGAACACATAATATCAAACCAAAGAGGTTCACTCCTTGTCCATATATGGTAATAATTGAAGTGAAATCATCTCATGTATTTTGTATTAGAAGATGACTGTAAGAAAACTTTAAGAAAATTTTCTGCTAATGGCAGGTCATTTCATGAAATAAAACTGCTTTAAGCAAGTGTCGAACATCTAAACCATAATAATGTTCTTACAGCAATCTCAAAATGAGAATTGTTGGATAATTTGAATGTTTATAAGATATTTTGTTGTGTAATCACATTGATGGTTGCATTTGGATCATTAAATATACCGCTACTGTAATTTCAAAACTTGGTACACTCCATCAGCTCCAGTGTGTATGACAAATGAAAAAATAGAAATGATCTAAAATGACCTGCAGAATAATCTTGTTAAATTAACCTACATTAAAGATCCTTGTTCTGCGAAATTACTAGAGAGATTTGGAAATATGAGGTTTTGTTGCAACAGCGATGATAGGTGATAAGTTGATGATAAATTAGCAAACACACTAGTTGACATTTAGACTGCTTTTTCTTGTGACCAACTCCATAACCTTCTCATAACCTGCCCTTAAGAACTACAAACCCAGAGAAACGGTCATACGTGGGCACAATGAATATGCTGAGAGTATGGTAATTTGTTTATTAGACATATTAATGAATATTTTGACACCATGGAAGACTCTCCGGAGGAAATTATGGAGTTTAATAAGGTTGGAGGTAAGGCAATACTAAGGAGCACATAAATATTGCAATGAGTTCTCAGCATTTCCCTGGAGTCCTCTCTCAGCAACAGAAGAGGTGAATAATGCATGAAAACGGCTTGGAGGAATAGCAGTACATTTGAGTGTAAGGCACAATGGGAATTTCGGAGAATGTTATTTTAGGTGACTGGAGGAAGTGTTGCTGTTTGTATCAGAAATGTGAAAGGCTTTATCATTTGTTTGTGAATATATTTGAGCAAAACACATTTAAAAGACCATTATCACAAAGAGGTAAAATGCAATAACAGGCTCCAAAGATGGAGTGTAGATGCTCAGGCAAAATTCCCGTCCCTTTTCTAGTGTGTCCCACTTACTGACTGAAAACTTTGATATCAACCATGAAATTAGTATTTTAACATAATTTCTCCTCTCAGGGAGAAACTCTCTGGTGAGCAAATGTCAATAATTTGTGCATATTTCTGTCCTGCGCATTTATTTTTCTAACCTAATGAGCGTGACACTTTAATAAAGTTATGCAACTTCCTTTTCATGGCCGATTTTCCCCCTGGTCTATAACTGCTGAGAAACGACAAACCCTTCATCTTCATCTATGCTCTCATCATTGCTATCAAGTGGGCGACAGTCTAGAGGAAAAATTAATAAACGAACAGCAAGCCAAACTACACTTCGCAATTTTCTATCAAAGCTTGATGTGCCTGAATTTAATGCGTCAATAATTTCAATCCTTATCGAGTGCTTTTTGAACCTTTTTTTTGGAGGGAAATAACCAGAGATGAAAATTAACTACAGCTTGCTAATTATACAAACTGTGCGGCTTTGTACCTTGAAATTGACTTGGGGTTCACAGGCAGGAGGTAAATAGCATGGGCCTCTCTGCTCGCTGCCTGCCCGCACCCTTTCATCCCGTAAACAAATGTCCAACATCTAAAGCATTCCCATAATTGTTATGCTAACCTTGGAGAAGGAAACCTCGCCATTAGCATTTGAAGGAGCTAAATATTAGCCAAGAAAGAGAGCTCTCCTTTCTTAAAGGCCCTGAGAAAAAGAAAAAGAAAAAAAACGTGCCTCTTCTTTTGGTATGCAGCCATCTGTGCCACCCTTCGTTTCCTCACTCGCCTCGGTTCAAAGCAAGTGGAGACTTCATCCGTAAGGTAGAGATAAGGTGGTGCTCTGTTTTTATTTGAACAGATGTATTTGCTAATGTAGAGATGCTGATGATACGTTCTTTCTTTGAGTTTTGAACTCTGCTATAAACCTGTACAACATCATCAAACTCAACTAAATGACTCCTTTAATGATGGGAACTGCTGCTCCATTGTTTTTGTCACATTTCAGCCGCATGTGTCCAAAAACCATTCAGATAGAAAAACTGCAACCTGACATACTGACCACAGCAAATATTAATATATGACAGAGAGCGTATTCTAGATGCTAGTGAAAAATGCAAGTGAATGGAAGGATTAAAGAGGAAATCAGATGAAAGTGTGTGGATGGTGGGGTGAGGGTGAAAAGATGAGTGAGTTAATGAGCAGGGATCAGGCTGTGGCCTCCATTCTCATTACAACCCTCTGTTAATCCTCTCTCATTCCCACAAGAGTGCTTTTTGTGTTGCCTTAAAACACATTCCTTTACAAACACTGGGAAACACTCACATCATAGTGTGTGTGTGTGTGTGTGTGTATTTAGTCAGACTGTGGGGAAACAGCAAGATCCTAACAGGTAGGCCCTTAACCCAGTGGCGTACAAAAATACAATCAGGCCACCCATTCAATATTTATTTCAATTCAAAAAAAGTTCATTTGTTTGTTTACTTACTATTGTATCATACATACTCTGAAGTAATGCCACTCCACCCACTACCATATAATGTTTACCTAAACGTTCACTTTATACCACTGTTTAAGATTATAGTTACATCAAATATCACAAATATCACAAACTGAATTTATTCAGATAACCAGACAACTGAAAACACAGGATTGTTAAAAGTAGTGTTTTTCTGTACTATCATTCTACTAATAACCTGTCCTTCCCCTCTCTCTCTCTCTCTCTCTCTCTCTCTCTCTCTCTCTCTATCTCTCTCTCTCTCTCTCTGTCCTGAAGTTCCTTTAAATGAAATGCTCTTAAGGGAACCAAAAGTGGTTCTTCTATGACTCCAAGATTTTTTTTCTGTCTACTTATCGATTAGTTTGTTTGTTTATGAATTAATATTTTACGCATGTATGCATGAACGATAATTTATATGGAAAAGGGCAGAAAAGTCCCCACACTCCTATAGACTCACATTCAACCCCCCCACCACCTTCCAGTTGCTGCTGCATTCCATTCCATTCTCCCTGTCCCAGAGCGTAGCAGGGAATGGGATCAGAGCTGGGAAGAGGCAGCATGCAGCAGCAGAAAGACGCACAGCAGATGGTGAGCTTTTGTAGGGCTCTGTTCTTTCAGAGCGCGGGAAAAGCCCTCTCTCGCCCTCTCCCTCTCTCTCTGTCTGACCAGTGTAAAGGTATGGACCTGGCAGATGGTGAGATCACTGAAGGCTAATTCTTTGAGAGGAGAAACTGTTTGCTTAGGGGACCAGTACCACGCTAGTGAAAAAAAAGCGACCCGTTCAGTGCTGTACCTCTGTGAATACTCCACTCAAGCTACACCCTGCTCCAGATAAAGAACACACTGAGGAGACGAGAGGATTTCTTGAGAATCTAAGTGGCTTGAAGGCTCTAAAATCAGGCATCCACTACAATTTGTAATGCACGCTGACATTTCATCCAGTGTGCACTCTGAAAAACAGAAGTTAAAGATTTCAATGCCTAGTTGTATTCTCCCTCTTATTGTTCAACAGCTTCCCAGAAAGTAAGCTCTTTTTTTACAGTGTAATAAGAAAAAACAGCCTCTCACTCAATAACCACCGGCAAACACCACAAAGCTGCATGACTGTTCAAGGTAAAGAATGGAGAGTTTTGAATAAGTGAATAAATGTTTAATGTCAAAGATAATTTAAATTGACGTACATGCATCAGTATCAGCAAGAGCTCTAATAATGCACTCCACAAACACATACTTCATCCAGTCATGCCAAGTGTCATGAATGCTCCACCTATCATGAATCTATAATGTGAAAATAGTAGCGACTTGTTTTTACCCAGAGTCCAGCTCAATGATAACTAAATGATCAACACACAGTGGATGAAGGCAAGTTCATATTTCGCCCATAAGCTGCAACCAGAACTAAAAAACAAATGAAAAAGCAGAAACTGTTTATAAACTAGGCTTATGTTCCTATAAAGGTATTCATGTCTTGTTGGTTATTTCATTGCTATTAGTGCTTTAATACCCCTGATTAAACTAACCAAACCTTTGCTGAGTTGAAGTGTTTGAGAAAGAAAACTAAAATGTGCAGGGCAGGGGGTCTCCAGGAGCAGAACTGAACACAAGGAAGTGATTTAGGCAGTGAACTTTCCTCTGATTGGGCTATTATAATTACTCTACTGCCTGTCAACAACTCAACAGTGTGCATGAGGAGAGAACAGATCAAGACAATGTTTCAACAGTGTTAGAAGCAGCTTCAAAATTTGACAGTTAACCTATTTATTCCCAATTTATTTCCAGTTTAGAAAGAACATGAACGTAACTTAAACCTTAGACAGCTCTATGACAAGTACTGTGTCTCTTTTCAGGAAATATTTTTAAAAAGTTAAAGAATATATGTTTTTTTTTGTTCCCAATTGTGACGAGTGGGAAATGAAAAACTGAACTGATAAATAGTAAATCATGTAAACAAAACTGACGCAGCAATCTGATATACTGATGAATATGCTGCATGCACTCACTGTTGGTATCTTCATGCTCAAGCATGTCTAAAACTCTGGACAAAGTCAAGCTATATGAAAGAAAAACACTGATAGTTAAGATTATCTACAGCAAATGTCAGCCACTGTGTTATGCCATGGGTCACAACTGACCAGTGCTGGGGTATTTACTCATAAAAAGCAATCCATTACAAATTACTACTTCTCTAAAACTGCAATTGAACTCACTAAAAACTGTAGTACCAAGGGCATGTTAAACAGTATGTTAAGGGTATGAGGGTATAAGAGTATGTTGAAGATGCACTATGTAAGATTTGGGAATTTGTAGAAGTACTAAAATTTCTCATGACTTTATGTTTAAATTATTTTCTAAAACCCACACAAATCTGTACCAGCCATAAAGTACAAGGAAAAACCTAATCACTATCTCTGCCTTTGAACAACACAACCAGTTATGCTTGATTAAAATCATGATTGGCTAATACTGTTTGAAAACCGAAAAACTATCCTCAAAATTGTGACTGATGAGATTACACGGTTGAGACAATGGAGATTCCTAATAAGTTTTGTAAGTAAAAGTTACACTATGTAAGATTTGGGGATTTAGAATCTCCCCAAGCAGATGAATCTAAAGCGAATGTGTTGAAAGAGTGTCGAAAGAAAACTTGGTGAAGGACATGTCTCCCAGGAACGTGAATGAATTATCTGCTGTTGTCATCATATCTTCATCAGTATAATGTTGATTTTGCATTTGAGATCTAAACAACAAGACCTTCTTTTTGAGCTTGTGTGTGTGACGCTAATACACAAAGATGTATGAAATCCAAGCTGACACCTCTAACTTTTAGATGATTATTTCAGACTCTACAGGTGACTCATGTACACCATATTTCAGCACATTTTTCAGTAATGCTACTTCTTTAAATTTTAACACAAAATCTTACACAGTGCAGTTCTTACGTAAATTAGAACAAAACAAATAAACAATGTCAGGGTATGTGGCGTCAGTGGAGAATAAAATATAAGAAACATTGCACTTTATTGCACTGTATTCAACAGGCAGCAGCAGGGGAGAACCACTGCTGAACACTGCTGAAACAGCCAAGATAGCAGGCAGGTCATCTCCAACTCTACCTGACGGTAGGCACTAACACCGCACAGCCCAGCCCAGCACAGACCAGCACAAATGACATGTGCATGTCTTAAAGCTAACAACAACAATAACCTATTCATATTTGAAGTCTCTTCTACTGGCACTGGTGCCCTCTGCGTGTCGACGGCTTTATATACATATGTATATATATGTGTGTGTGTGTGTATTTGTAACATGGGGTAGAAGTGTAAAATGGAGGATTCACACTGGCGACAGATTAAATAACATTCACTTCACTGTGTGTGTGTGTGTGTGTGTGTGTGTGTGTGTGTGTGTGTGTGTGTGTGTGTGTGTGTGTGTCTGTGTTTGTTTAAATATTCATCTTAGGGCTAGTCACCTATTTGGAAAGCACCTAGCTATCATTCTTGCTCAACTGCATCCAGAATCACATACAGTAGCTCTGCTTAACTCAGTTTATTAATACTGTCTGCGGTTAACTGGCATAAGGCATCATACAGTCATTCTACAGAAAAGAACAGGTGAAAGGTGCATGCATGTTTACGCCCAGGCTTGTGCTACTTCAGGTGCTTGTGCACATTTCTCTGTAAACAGTGAAGCACCTGTGCAAATGGAAGAGGACAACTGTCATTCTGTTTCTCATGAAGATGAGTGAGATTAAAACACACTGAGCAAACTTTGTCACTAAGGATGAATAGAGAAAACAGAGCAACCACCCTTTACTCTAACTGCATTCTGCACTCATTATCTGCTTTATAGAGCTCACTGTACAAGTCTAGAACTAGAATTCAAGAATTCCCACAGTCGTTGATGACATAATTCTTGAATGTCTAGAATGCCTTTGACCTTGGAGCTCAAATGGTTATGCCCCTCCAACGAAAAACCACATTTTAACCATTCCACCCTTTTTCATCAGTTATTTTGTTTTCTATTTTATTTTGTACTACCTTTTACCTTTTAAAAACCCAAACAATGCTTTATGTATGTTTAAGTGACCCCTTTCTTTAAATTCAGGGAGTCAAACAAAGACATCATGCTTATAGTTTTACAAAAAATGTCACATATACTGTTTTTCGTTGCCAGGGCTCAGTTGTGGAGGATCATGATGCGTACTGGAACACTGGGCTGCATGCTCGATTCATGTTAACAGTCTGGAATAGGGAAGTTCTCAGAGTTTGCAGAACTGAAAGTGGAGCTAGCATACACATGCATGGTGATAAAATGCTCTGGTCAATTGTGTTGCACATGGGTAATTACATACACTGGCCTCAGGGCAGCAGTTTTAATTATGCACATGTTTTTCAGTACATGTTTCAAAAGACAGTCACTCTCTTGCTCATTACTGATGAAAGTGTCTTTTAATCATTTATCTATAGGAGTGAAGCTGTCAAAAGGTGATATGTGCACTAAGAAACACTGTTCTCTAGAGCATCACACAGAATGACTGAAACTGAATAACCTGCTAATGACTTGTAGCCCACCACCTGTAATTACACTGTATACAGGCTATTTTCTTCAGCTCTATGAATTCTAGGGGTAGAACAATGCCTGTTTTGGGCCCACCAAGGTCATTAAGTTTAAAGTTAGAATGCAAAGAACAGTGTAGTTGTAAAAGGTTTGGTATTTAAACATCAAGTACATAGACACATTGCTAATTGTTTAAAAATATCCTGAGTCGTCAACAAACCGACATTTACAGTACTGTGCAGAACTTGAAGGCCAACCATCAGTTATTTAATTTCATGTCAACATCAATTTTCAAACATTTCAAATATTTCAAATTGCAAAAGTATCAACTTTTTCAGTATTTAGTGTGTCCACCATTTGCCTTTATTATAGCTTCAATTCTTTTCAGGAGGCTTGCTTCCAGTTTTTCAAAGAAATCTGACAGAATGATTTTTCCACACCTCCAAAGTTTAGTCTCAGAAGTTAGTTTAGTTTTCTGCTTCTTATGATTCATGCATTCAGTGATGTTGGAATGGACAATCAACTTTTTTTGTTTGTTTTGCATTTTTTTTTGTTTATTTTCTTTTTTCAGTAACAGCTTCTAGACAATAACACATCCTTTCAGACTCATAGTGTTGAATTGTCTTCTCACAGTGGAAGGATGAACAGAAACTCAAGAGTGGAGCTTGACTTTCTTCTCTCTTTCAAAGATGAAATGTTTAGGTGCTGTTTATCTGGTGGTGACAGTTTTGGTGGTCTACCATGTCTTGCACAGTTGTTAGGAGCCCAATTTTCTCAATATTTTTGATATGTATATTTTTTAAACTCCAGGTTTAGAAACCTTTTTATTCATTTCCCTTTGACTTTCCCCTCCCTTATGCAAGTGGATTATCTTCTCAAAATATCTTCTCAAAATGAATAACTTTATGGCTGTTTTTACAGCAGGGACGCACAATTCTGGTCTTGGAGATCTACCATCCTGGAGAATTTAGGCCCAACACACTTTGCTCTAATGTTCAGAGGCCCCTATGGCCTTAATTATGAAGTGAGCTTAATTAGGGTTGAAGCTAAGCTCTGCAGGGTGGTAGATCTCCAAGAACAGGATTGGACACCCCTGCTTTACAGTTTTGGTAGATGCTATTCTCCACACACTTTAATCATGTTACAGAGACAGGAAAATGCAGTGTTGAGTCTTGCCCAAGGACTACTTGTTTAATGTAATTTGGTTGCCTGGCAGGAGGACTTAACCTCATTCTGCTGTCTGGAGGGCAGAGGTGTTATCTACTACACCGACCTGTTACAAATTCATCTATGAACTGCTATGGTGTAAAACTCATATTATATTTTATTTACAGTAACAAAATCTTTGTGACTTATCTGAAAAAATGGACACGGTACAGAGAAATAAAGTCAGCCTTAAATGATGTATATATTTAAGAGTTAAATATAAACATTTTGATCACTTTATGAGGCCATTTAGAGAGAGAGAGAGAGAGAGAGAGAGAAAGAGACAGAAGATGGGGGAGGGGATGGTGCATTCCAGCAAAGGTCACCATCAAAGATTCATCCACTCGAGCCTTTTGAAGGGCTGTCTTTGAATGAGATAGTGAGATAGCAGGTCCTCTGCAGCCCACTGGACACTCTACTCACTCCCACAAGGTCAACATGGAGACTCACCTGGTACTGCGGCCACACATGCTCTTCATAAGCATGGCTCCTAAGAGTATTAAAACATTGTTTGATCAGCATCATAACAAAGGGGCAAAAGGATCGACATGACAAAAGGACCAACATGACATATATGGCAGATGGTGGTGTTTTTATATATATACACTACATTTCAAGTGAGCACAAAACACCACCATCGGCCAAATACTGTGTCTGTTTAACATACTAATACATTATGCAATATAAAAGGGTGCGTAAAGTTGATTGATGATACATGACATGATATAGAATATTACGAGAGAGATATAAACTCTTGCATGCACTTTACATTTGCAATACCTCAATATCATTGTAGAAATGTAGTAGTAGTAGAAAAGCTATGTAATGTAGCATAAGAGTAATTTTTTTTTAATATATGACTATATATATATATATATATATATATATATATATATATATATATATGAATGTATTGACATTTAACAATATATTTACTGTTTACAGCGTTGTTATAAACTTTGTAATGCTTACATCCAACTGTAATTCATTGTTAGTTCATATTTAGCCCAGGACAAACCTGTGTTTAAATGAAGCATTATCAGTTAAAATAAGCTCTGACTAAACAAGAATAGTAGCTGATAGGTAGGTACTTTTGTGGTAATATGATAATTGTAGGGATTTGTGCACTGTAAGTGGTTTTGTTATCGTAGGAGGATGCCAGTGCTAGAGTTTTAGCCCCCTTTCAGAACATGACTGATAGCGCTATTTGCAAACCCTTTGCACCTGCTACGCTGGAGGCTGTTTGGCCGACCCACCTGCATAAGGCAGGCAACATTTTCATAAGAAACTTTTCAGATTAGTTAACATGCAAAAGTTCTATCTTCATTTGCTTTGCTGGGCCATAGCATGCCAAGTAAAGTTGGAGAAGAGGCATAGCATGTGAAGTGAAGTGAAGCATAGCATGTTGCTTCCAGAGAGCCTGTAAAAAGCCAAGTGTTCTCTGAACTTCGCAGCATGCGATACGATGCCAATCAGTGCAGCCCCGTGTGAATGAGTGACATCATAGATTTGGCACTGGACCTTGGCCTCTGGGGAGCCCGTGAACTGACTGCCAAAAGAGTGAAGAATCCACAGCAGTGCGGTGTACAAAAGCTGTCCTCGAACAGAAAAAGTACTGAGCTGAAAACGTATGACAAGGATTTCATTTCAAAAGGCCTTAAATGCCACTTTCATGACATTTTGTGCTTTTTTATCATACACATTGCTGCGATAGTGCTATATATATACAATAGATATCAATGCTTTATCATGAGTAATCCCATCTTTATTTGTCTTTTTTGACAAAGCGCATGATGCATCAGTTGTCCTTTTCAAATCTCTACTTGTTTCAAACCATTGTGAACTGTAATATTCACATATTTTATATTAATAATCATTCACAACAATGATAACTCTAACATTAGTCAGTGTCCTAAAAACTCACTGGCATGCTTACATATTAGAAATTACTAGACAAAAATCTTTGTAATCATATCATATCTGTGCACGATATTAATGGTTTATGATCATAACTCAAGTATTTGTTGGTTGAATTGCTAACCTCTTAAAACATTTGTTATGGTACAGAACAGTATGGTATGGTAAGTAAAGGTTTTCACTTGATAATTATGTTTGTGAATGTAGCAAAATTCGATTCAAAGCATTTTAGTTTTGTGATTAGTTTGTTTTCATTTAATCTGTGGAAAGGTGTAAGCTAATCTGAATCTACTGAAATGCTGAATACACCTGATAAAGGGAAAGAACAGCTGAGTGTAAAGGCTTTGAGGACGTACAGCAGGGAATATTTAGGTACAAGCACACTGTATTTTCATGTAGCTTACACAAGGGATCTGCATCTGCCTGAAGAATCTGATTCACTTATTAGAAAATGACAATTATGTGACTATCAAGAGCTCACAAATATGCACTGACATGCTCAGACACTCATACATACAGCACTGTGCAAGATACAGTACATCTTTGTTTACTCCGAAAAATTTCTTCTTTTCATCTGATTCCTTTTCTCAGTAACGACTTCTTGACAGCTACTCATCCTTTCAGACTCATAGTGTTGAGTTGTCTTCTCACAGTGGAAGGATGGACAGAAACACCTGTGGATTGTTTTAGATCTGAAGCAAGAGTGGAGCTTAATTAAAGTACTGTTTATCTGACGGGGACAGTCTGGTGGTCTACTAGGTTGTGTGGTTGTTAGGAGTCCCTTTTTCTACATCTTTTAATAATCTTTTTGAACTCCAGGTTTGAAAACTTCTATTTTTTTCCTTATGCAAGTGGACTATCTTATATCTAACCCAGAAATATCTCCTGAAAAGTGAATAACTTGTACTTAATGGCCGTTTTGACTGGAAATGATATAAAAGAAGGCTGGTCTCTGATGTTTGCGCAGTAATGTATATACACACAAATATACAGACAAAGACAGCTGTAAATGCACCACACACATACTGATGTGCTCATACAGACATACACAGGCACCTATGAACACACCCCCCCACATGAGCTCACCTCCTTTAACAATAACACTATTAATAATTATGAATTATAACTGTTAATATTGCATCTTTTTGTACTGAAAATACAGCTCACACACATAAAGACACACATTCACACACTTTACCGCGCCCCCCCCCACACCAAATCTGTCAGAGACCCACCGCAGCCCGTGGCCCCGCCCCCTTCTCCGTGCTGCTGCTGCTCGAGCGCAGGCATGAGGAGGCTCCTGATTGAGCGCCTTCTCGCCCAGACCTGTCAGCGCTCCGGCGGGTGGCGCCTCCTCCCAGCTATAAATCCGCAGCGCCAACTCCACTTCTCTCTCCACGACGCACGCTGCGCGCTCGAGCGGCTCAGAGCTCGAGAGGATGACCGCAGACTAGAGTCCGTCCCCATCCCTCTCTCTCTTTCCCTCTCTCTCTCTTACTGACCACCGAAACCCCGCATGTTCTATTTTCCGCTCGCTGTCCAAACAGCACTAACCAAAACGCAGAGCAGACTCCCCCCAACCACCACCACCATCTCCACAACCACCAGCTCATATTTTGGAGTTTCGTCTGGAAGATGAAGGCTACCGCTCCTCTTCGCCCCCACAAGGACTCCTCCAGCCTGCGCCCTCCACGCAGTGCCACGGAGGAGGAGGAAGAAGACCTGCTGTGCCTTCATCACGACATGAACGACTGTTACAGCCGCCTGAGGCGCCTGGTGCCCACCATTCCGCCGCACAAGAAAGTCAGCCGGGTGGAGATCCTCCAGCATGTCATCGACTACATCCTGGACCTGCAGCTGGCCCTGGAGGCTCAGCCGGCCCTCTGGAGGCCCGCCTCGGCCCGCACGCCTCTGGCCGTGCTCAACACCGAGCAGGTGAGGTTTTGGTGGCGGTGGCTTTTTGTCGTGGTGAAGCGTTTTGGAGGAGAGAACGCAGCCAGCTGCGGTGGGTTTGTTAGGTTTTTTTTTCCACACCCGTATTCAGGAGAGTCGCGCTCGCTCGCGCTGGGATTGGCGAACGGTGCGGTGACCCCGCCTATGTTGCGCTACGGTTGGCTAGGAGTTCATACAGACGGCGGAGTGCTCGTGATTGTGAACTCGTAGCCAATCGCAGCGCAGGAGGTCGGGGTTTGACGCAATACGGGTGCGAAAAGAAATAAATAACGTCGCTTAGCACGGCATGATGGTGAGTGGCTGTGTTTTAATGTGGTACGTGTTGGTGGTGTTTTTGCTTTGCCTAAGGCAGACTGTGTGCATGTTCTTGTCCTGATCCCGAATCAGTCCATGTGATGCACATTTCAGTTGTTTTCCTGCTCTAAACACACCTGATTCAACTCATTAGCTAATTAGCACATACTTAATGAGTCTGGAAGAGCAGAAGACTGAAATGCATAATGGACGGGCTACTCAGCAGGATTAGGAAACACTGGACTGACTGAGCGTCATGTCTGAGCTCGTGTCCAGTGTGCTAGCAGCCTGCGTGTGTTTGTGTGGGCGTGTGTTTTTGTGTTTTGTCTTTTCTCTTTCGTAGTGTATCAAACGCAAAGCATGACCTCGCATCTCCAGAAGCTCTTTCTTTCATTGTTCATATTTTCGAGGGATAAATGCAGTTGGTTGATGGCACTGCGCATGTGTAGTAACCAGTTCTCCATATAGATGATCTATCTGATATGTGTCTGGGGGTTCACACTCTGTTTACTTTGTTTCCAGAGGACGACAGTGGTCAATAAAAAGGAAGACCCGATTTTATGCCGCTGAAGTGTATCGCAATGGTGAGTGAACTGGTCAATTATACAGAATATGTAAAAGACCACTCATTGTCCACATTGTCATGCACAGATTGGGATAACAGACATAGTACTAATACTGACATCCTACAGACGACTATGATGATGGTAGTAGTGCTCTAAATAACAATAAGTGAATAAATGTAGGCCTGGATATACATATTAAAAAAATATGAACTACAATGAGTAAATTATTTGAAAACATCCTGATTCGTCAATTATTTTTTCATACACTGAAACTAACTTGTCTTCAGAATTGACAGTTTACTTTTCTGTTTCTTCTTTTTGAGAGAATGACTGAGGTAGTGGTCCTAAGTGCTAATACTGTTACTAGTACTGGTAACCTCTCGATGGTTATGATGATGGCGGTAGTGTTTAAAATACTGATGAACAGGTGAATAAATATAAACATTCAAAATAATCAGAAATCAAAATATTAACTCAAATTAGAGATATTTTACTGGAAAATTATTTGAAAACATCTGCATAATTATGCCATTCATTAGAACTAACTGGCCTTCAGAGCTGCTAATTTCTTTTTTTTGGCAAGAGAGAATGACCAGTCTCCAAAATGTTTCACCTGTCTTAAAATAAGTTATTTTATGTTTCTGTTGCCAATGCATCTCACCATGTATATTCAGTATGTAGACACTTTATTCAGTCCAAAGAAACTGAGGCAACAGGGCCAGCATTACAGAGGCTGGTTTGAACATGTAGCAGCAGCAATATGAGGGGTAAATGGTGTAATAGAATTTGAGTAACGCCACTCATTCAAGTACCACCAAGTGGTGAACAGCATTACAGAACAAAAAGAGTGATAGCTGTAAATATAGAATGAATACAGTGGTGAAAAGGGGTGATTATTGGTAGTGTGAAACATGGATTAACCCCAGTCTAGAACTGAACAGTGAAATCACTGGAGATTCACCATTGACAAGCATTAGTTTAGGATTAAGCTTAATCTGGATCTGAGAAACCAACCACTTATCACTTTTAATGTAGACACTGCATTCTGTGGACCTACTTATGTGCTTATCTTTGTGCGCTATAAGTCAGAGAGTTGAACGCTAACAGCATTGAGACGCAGTTGTCTTTGTGCAATAAATGTCCCTAGTGTAGCAATCTCACTAACAGACAGCTAAAGCAGGGGCTGTAAGGTGAGGTGTCCAGACTGGTTTGCCTGCAGCTGTGTGTGTGGACAGTGAGTGTAGCAGCCCCCGGCCTGTGGAGCGTTATGCTTGTTGTTTGACCTGGTTTGTTTTGGGTTGTTGATCAAGCATGCCCTCTGTTTTGTCGGTGGCGCCAGTCAGTCTGCCGCACGCGGTTCACACACCCCCTCTATTCATTCGCTTCTCACAGGTGTGCAGTGAGCCCATCCAAAGCCAAGCCAAGCTTCGGCAGGGAATCCGACACACACCAGGCCCAATCACAACGAGGGATTGCAAAGCAGTCCTGAAACTAATGGCTACTAAACCATAACATATAAACATTTCAGTGTTAACTGTCAGCGACGGCAGAGGAAGCCAGCTTTCTTCTCCCTTCAGTCTCTCAGTGAAGGAAAAAAAGCTGAATTTGGGCAAAGAATCTCTCTCTCTCTCTCTCTCTCTCTCTCTCTCTCTCTCTCTCTTTCTCTCTCTCTCTCTCTCTGTCTCTCTCTCTCTCTCTCTCTCGATGCTGAGAGTTGCCATTTGATTGACCCTAAAGACACACCAGGATAAAGCTCTGTCTAATTTTTACTAAGAAATGCCAGACTGTAAAGCTTTACAAATAACAATGAACGTTAAAATGTTCTGACATCTATTGTTAAAAATAGGTGATTTGTGTTCCACAGGGATTTCTCTGCAATTAAAATTGTTTAATATTGTAAAGAAGGCAAATATGTGTTGAAAAATAATGCTGTAAATAAACAAAACAAAAAATTAGGATGTTCTATAAATGTATGTGGAAGAAAATATATATATGCTCAAACTACTGTAATTATAAGATATTTTTTATTGAAAGGTTTTGTTTTGTAAATATTGTGTTTTCACTTAAGTGTAGTAAATTCATGATTGTTCTGCTAATAAAGTCCACATGTCATAAAGTTGATTATGTTTCTCTTTGTCCTGTTTACGAGTGCACTCTGTTAAAAAGTGGATGGTGCGATGCCAATTGTACCATATGTATCCTATAATTTGAATTTTGAATAACGAATTGGGATGAAGTGTAAAATCAAAGAATGGCAGGTTACAGTATCTCTGAAGTGACTTTCTAATCAACTTCAGGTGCATGAAGTTAGCTGTTTGAATATACTATACAACATTTGTGGTGTCCTATAGTATTGTTTAGCATTCATTAGATGTTAACCATATTTATTTTACAGTTTTGCACACAATATCTCTAAAGCTTTATTGACTAGCTATAAATATGTCATAATACAATTTCTTCCTCTTTGCTGAGAGAATATGAGGGATTTTTGAACAGCATGGGCAAGATCCATCAGGCATAAGCAAAAACTAAAAGAACATTTTTTCACTTTGAGGCATTTGCGCACTGCTGGCTGCTTTCATGAATTATTGATGGTCATCAAGTTTCAGACTGCCATACTGTGCCTCCACAAGAACATCAGTAAAGTTAATGATGCACTCACAGCCTCACTGTCCCAGCACATACTGTAAATACAGTAGTAGCAGTGTGAATGTACAACGTAGCTAATTCAGAGCTTTATCTTCTTCGTGCAGACACTTCACACGGTGGAAATGCACTCCTGAATGGTTTTTGGCTTGGATATACAGTTCTAGATAAAACCTTTAAATGGTTTAGAATCTATACATCACATGGAGGTTCTTTAACCTCTTCAATGGCCAGGGCCCAATGTTTTATTACACACTTCTATAATCTAAAAATAGCTCAACCAGTTTATGTTGAAGTCCTTGTAGTGAATATTAAGCCTTAGTATGTAATGAGCCTGTGATTTTAAGGGGCTAAACTTCAAAAAGATTCACTCACATCTTATTTACAAAAAAGGGTTTTTAGGAAACTAAAAGTGGTTCTTCTATGGCAACACTCCAAAGAACCCTTTTTACCACCTTTATTTTAAAGAGTGCATTGCTTTTGGAAATGGCTTTTATACATCTCTTTGTGAGACTTTTTTCACTTTTAGTTTTTTGTTCAGTTATTCAACTGCAATTATTACTTTCCCAAACTGACAGCCACTATTCAATGTCCCTCTGTTGAAAGTCACAAATAAAGTCATAAATAAATAGGACTTAAGTAAACAGAATTGTTTATCTGAATCACATATGCAAAGATATTTACATTTATAAATAATTAATTATCCTGGATTATGTGCATGCCAATTTCTATACCCTCATAAATATGTATACAGCAATATAACCCCAACACTTAGCCTTTTGTTTTCATTATAACAATTTTTAAAATTTCACTTAGTTAAATTATATGCATATACAGCACATTATTAAGCGTATGCATATGAATTAATTGCATGCAGAGAATAATTGCTCTCTTTGTTATACCACTGAAATAGCATCAGCACCGATAGACAGCAAGCTCATCCTCCGAAGACTTTCCTAAAGCATTATCTTACATTAACTCATACAGGATTCAAACTGCTTCTGGGAAAACGGAAGCATTAATGCATTGTATTGTCTTCAGTTCGGCTGATTGTTTTGCGTGTCATTGCGTGGTCTCTCTCTCAACTGTGCCCCCTAATGGAATAATCTATTCTGGATTTGAATAATGCTAAGGACGGCAGATTCGTTTGCTGTGTGCTAAACACAAACAGTTGTGAAGCTTAGATGTGACCTTGACAGACACAGATTAAAAAAAACATACATGACAAGAAAAACACATTTCTCTTTTACAGATTATTGTCATTAGATGCCCATGAGAATAGATTACCATGATCCTCAAAAAGCTGTAGTGACAGCAGAATCTTAACATGACTGTAGCTTTGCACAAATGAATGTGAATAAATTCAGGTTTTAAAACAAGATCCAGAAACATCTCAATAAACCAAAAGAGCTTCTGTAGGAGCCACACATAGCAACAGAATAAAATCCACATTAAAATATACACAATATTTTAATCATTAATCAAGTCTTAGCATAGTACTGAAAAGATTTTTTGACAACAATAGCTATCAAAGATAAAACAAATCATACGTTCTCAACCACAGAGACATTTAAACATTCAGATGGTTGAGTTGGTTCTATATTTAACCATTACCTTTACTAAAGAACCCTTAAAAACCCATTTTAAAGGTGCACCATATTAGTAATTTAAGCCTGATGCGATAAATCTTTAGGGGTTTTCACCTCTTTTATAAGACTATTATGTGTTTCATTTTATCAGATAACTGATTTATCTTGCTTTTGCTTTCGTATTAAAACCTTGTAACTTTTTTATCAGTCTATTTTTTAAACCACAGCTGCCTTTTACAATGTGTGAACATTTCATGATGAATTGATCAATAAAATTGGTCTAAAACTGTTTAAAATAAAATCTAGTGCATAACTGTACATTAGAGTTAAGAAATTTTTGACTTTACTCGTTGCCGAGTTGCCCGTTTGAAGGAGTTTCTGTTTCAGCAGCAACGATGTTTATAGAGGTGATTGTGTGCGAGTCGGTTAGATGTCAGTTGAGTTCACAACCTCATGAGACACAGCCTGACACAGCGAATTTAAAGGTGTCACTCACATGTAGAAAATACAGAACTCTCAGTTACTACTGCTACTGTTCTACTACACAGTTCATTTTTATGATTGACCAGTTTATCTCCTCAATCTCCATTTACTTCTATGGTAACTCATGATTAGACAGTACTATTAGACTAGAGTAGACCATGTAAACCAGCTGATTATTTGGTGAACTCAGTGAAGTCTAGCTCAAAGCCTTTATGGGCCTATGTCTTTGTTTGAGGCTGCCACACCTGACTGCCTCTCTCTCTGTCTCTCTCTTTCTGGTGGCGTCCTGTCTGGCTGTGTATACTGAAGAGAGGGGGATCGTGGGAAATGATCACATCCTGTATGATAAGAATAAGCTTGTGAGCCCTGTTGGTCAATCGCCACAGAACGGCGGTCAAACAGGGATCAGCAGCTTGGAAATGTTTTCAGCCAACATTGTTTTTAGCGAGCGGCCTGCGTTTGCTGTTGTAAAATCGATAATTGTTTGAACAGGTGTGTGAGTGTGTGACTGTGTGTGTGTGCATGTGTGTGTACCATAACTGCAACAGAAAAGGTGTCCTCATCAACTTATAGAAATTTAAATATGGCTATTTTGTATCCTGGTTGGCAGATATAATAGTTTCATTGCAGTCTATGATATAAGGTATGTATTGTTAAATGTAGTGCAGTTTTACTTCGGTGTTTGTTTAATTAAGGGGCCCACATCCTGTATTTTTCATTTATTTATGAATAAATGAAAAATACAGTGGTCCACCTAGGATTTTTGTGTGGTTTTATGTACCAAAAACAGTCATAATTCATTTTACATGACCATTTTCCAACATTTCTTTATTACACAGAATTAAACAGGCCATTTTTGTTACCATGCCTTTAAGACAAATAAATGAAGAGTTTCAGTGCCAAAATACTGTATATGTATTTGTAGCAAATTTAGATGTAAAAACTTTTTGAAAAGAATAACAAAGGAAAATAATGTAAATGGAAATAATGGAAAACATAGTTTTATTTTTTAATAAAGCTGACAATTATCATAATATCACATTGGCATTACTCGTGTGTGTAAAGCTCACTCTCAGTGTGAAAAATTGTGAAAAATTCTTGAAAGTGGCCTGTAATGCGTTCTAGAATGGAACATTCATATGTAAATGGTCTCTGCTGTGATTGGCTGTCCTGTATAATGCTTTGTTCAAAAACAGTCCAGGCTGGAACACTATAACTTTAGTGTGAACAGGTGAATGAATAACCTGCTGAATAGGTGGAAATATGCAAATATGCTGTTGATGTTGAGTTTATGACATCACAAAAACAGTGAAATACAAAAAGGCTGTTTTTGCAGCTTAGTTTTTCTATATGGACTGCATGGACTGAGGAGTGAATATTACGTCCTGACACATTAACAGCATTTGCAGTTCTGTAATAATTCTGTTATTTAAATAAAGTGAGGAAAATTTGGTTTTCCGTGAGCCCTTTAACCAGGATCAACCACACTGCTCAAAATGCAGGACTGTATTTTAAAACACACATGTACCGCCCATCTCTTGGCCCAAATTAGCATCAACGATGAATATGAATAAACAAAACAGTTGACAGGAAAGTTGCTCAGTATATGCAAACATCCTGATTTTGACAGTTTGTTCTCATTTGCATTAAACTGCTGCATTTGACTAATGACACAAGCACATCCTGCCCATGCCTTTAGCGTCTCAGCTGTGCGCTTCAAAGCAGGATATATTCTCCACGTCTAATCACTCCCACCCCCTACAGAGGAATGGACGTTCAGAATGGAATGGTGAAGAGAAGGACAAAACACGCACTGTCTTGGACACCACCTGATTACAGGCTAATAGCCCCTGAGTGATTGAACATCTCAGGCTTCTGGCTAATTGGTGCTATTTAAAGCAGCTATTAGTGCACAATGCCTTCTACAGGCACACTCATAAACAAAGACAAGAGCTCTGGAGCTCTTAAATATGGCAGGATTAGAAATCATGAACATAAGGTTGGCGGCAGTTATACTGTCTATACTACAGTAATACTGTAATTTGACTCTGCATCAAAAACCCAAAGGAAAAAAAAAACACAAAAAAACAGGAAACCTGAAAGTATTTTTTTGCTAAAAATGTTCATTGTTTTTAACCAGCAATTAATAGCAATGCTCAGGTAATGTGTATATAAATTTTGGTAATTTATAATTGATGAGTGTTGTAGTGTTTAAGTGTTTAATCTGAAAATATGTAAAGAAATGTATGTGTTTTTTATCTCAGCTAGAACAATACATGTGTATAATTTTCGTATGTGCATTTTTAAATCTTATTAAAGACTGCTTAAGTTCTAGCACATGTAAATATTCATAAAGATGCATATCTATCAATCTATCTATCTATCCATCTATCTATTCTTCCAGCTATCTCTTTTTCCACAGTCTTCTGATGCAATATTATTGTGTAAACTGGCCAATTTGTTCACAGTCTGGCAAAATGAATATTGGAGAATATTGTTGGAGTGAGATTTGTCATTTGCATTCGACAATGAAAGACATTTGCATGACTTTGCACGACTTTGAACAAATGCAAAGACACTGCATAGTAAATAAGAAGTCTAACCAGAATTTTTATACTATCCTCAATTTTTGAACGGCTAAAGCAGAGTCTACACTGAATGCAGACAGAATGAGCATGCGTTTCAGTCCATATCTCTTTCTCTCCCAAACATGCTTTTGGAGCCCTTGCATTTGCACTTTAAGGGAAGCTCTGTGTTGTCTCCTGGGATTTCCCCTGAATGCTTCAGCTCGCTCCTCTCTGATTTAACCCTGTCTTACACTGCCTGCTGCACTGCTGTGCTGTCTTTCTATTCAGCCCGTGTAGGCTTAGTCTTGATTCCAGCTGGTGTGAGTTTCATAATAACACCTGGATCTGGCACAGATTTCAGTTTGGAACTGAATGGAATAAATCTGATCGGTAACAATTTGGCTCACAGTGGTAAAGCCTACATTGTCACACTGTTGTGATTTGTGATCTGCTAGGAGAAAATAACTAAAACCTCCCCATAGTGGAGCTTTGTCTGGCGCCACTGGCATCACATTGAACTTATGTAAAAGATTCATAATTATATCACCACTGTTATAGTAATACATCTTGAAATGGTGATTTTGGAAGAGAAGAAAAAAACATTCTTAACTTTCTTGTTCTTTGTTAATGTAACAAAATTATTCAGACTATTTCTATTGATCTATTCATCACAAAATAATGAGCCGTTATGACTGCAATGATACATAACATCTCTTTCACTGATAATCTGCATTTATAAGATGCCGTGTGTTAGAATCTAAGGTGGTAGTAACTATGGACATTTACTCAGCTACATGTACTCAAGTATTTTCTTCAGCATTTTATGTACTCAAGCATTTTCAATTGATAACAGTTTTACCTGTAATCAAGTGTATTTGTAAGGAAAGTAATCTACATACTACTGAGATACATTATAGCTTTTAACATCATTTAGTTAATTTTTCATGTTTTTATTTCAGTCTGCTCTTTTGTTGACATCATCTAAATGACTTTGCTGCAACAAGATCCTGAAAAGAGAAAAATAGTCCGTAACACACTTCAGTTGCTGATAGATGTACTAAGAAGTTCCATTGTAATTATCGAAGTTACTCAGTACTTTTTTACATGCAACTGTTCTACTTCTTCTCAGGTTTTGGAAAGATACTTTAACTTTTCCTTCAGTCATTATTTTACCAAAGTAATAGTACTTTACTTGAGTGTGGGTTTGGGCTACTTTACCCACTTCTGGTTATTATGTGCCTATTATGTGTGAAGCATTTAATTCTAAAATATTGATTTTTAACAATTTTGGATATGGTTTTTGAAGAGATCTCAGCTGATGTGTACTCAAGAACACATTTTATTTAATTTTTTTTTTTCATAAAGGTTGTATTAATCATAATATAGCATTGCTGTTTCTTGTATGTGTGAAGGCCCCTCCCAACAATATAGATCTCGAAACAAGTTCTCGAAAGTGCTTTGTAATACATACCCTTTACGTGCACTAAAGTCTCTAAAGCCACTTAATCACAAACAGATTACATTACTCAGATTATCCACTTTCAATGCACAGTTATTTAATGAAACATTTTTATAAAAGAAAATAAACATGTAAAGAACCTTTTTAATGTTAAAAAAATCTCTATATGACATAAACCTTCCCTACCAATTTAAGCATTTTTTCCAAGAACCACATATCGAAGCCAAGAGTCATTTAGGACCTTTATTTGTCTCTGCATTCTTCAGCCAATACGACATGGTCGAAAAAATAAATAAGAGAAAAGAATAAAAAAATGAAAAGGGGAGAAAGAAAAGAAAGCAAACAGAATAAAGAAAGCGAGGGAGAGTGGAGGAATGGGCTGCATGCAGCGTGTGCCAACTCCTGATTCCTGGGAGACAAGGAGATGAATTACAGAAATGAGCTCTACAGCCCATGCCAGGCTTTTCTCTCTCATCCAAACGCCTCTCCTCCACTCCCTCTCCATTCATCCCTCCATCCCTAGAGAACGAGTGATTAGAGAGGAGAGCGAGGGTTCTGGATGCGAGGCAGCTGGGATGGGATGCCAGCCATGGAGGACAAACACGACCCGAAGGTGCCATGATCACACGGGCAATATGTCACCGCAAATGCCAGAGCACCGGAGCAGAGCTGAAGCTACAGGTCCTGCTGGCACAAAAGGAATGAGATTTTTCCCTCTTTTTTTTACCATGTTCTTTTTCTTTTTTTAGAGAAAAACCCCACGTAGCTTAAAGCGTAGCACTACATAATAAGTTAAATGCTTTAATCTAAGAACAGCTGCTGTGAGAAAGAACAATTTATTGCTGATGTGGAATTCTGAAATTAGATCAGAAACTATATTCCTTACGGATGCAGAAATTGCCTGAGGGGATTGCTGTCAGGCATATGCCATTCTGCAGCCTGGAATGATACATGAGCTCTGCTGTTCATGTATGGTGAATATTGAGTTAGGAAACAGATCTTTCTTAATAAAAAGCACAATCCAACTTTTCAGGCCTCCAGATGAATGCTGTTATCGGACATTATTGCAAAGGTTCCAGTAATTGTTCACGGCATTTAGAGGTGCTTCACTCTGATACAATCTAATGAAGAAAAAAGACAAGGTATCTTTTTCTATCTTATTTTTTTGCTTTAAAGAGATTAATTCTCTCCCTTGTTTAAATGTAACCTTGTATGTCTGCAATGGTAACTTTACAGGAGAAGGGAAAACGTAACTTAACATAACAAGCATTTTTAAAGCTGCACTGTATAAGGTGTGGAAATGTGGAGACTCTTCTGGTGGAAATGTGTAATTACATTTAACATATTTCGTAAAACTGGTTGTGCTATGGACCCCTTCCCCAAGCAGATGAATCTGATGATTGTGAGTGCACTGAAAGAGAATTCAAAGAGAACTCAGTTAAAACTTGGTGAAGGACGTGTCTTCTGAGGACATAAGTGACAGATCCACTAGTCATCAGTTTAATGTTGATGTTGCCTTTAAGACCTAAAGATTAAGTGAGACCTTCTTTCTGAGACTGTGCTTGTGAAGTTATTAGGTAAAGATGTATGATGTGGTCTGAAAAACTCCTACGAAATCCAACACAACACCTCTGACTTTTAAATTATTATTTCAGGCTTTAAAGGGAGACTCACAGCAGTGCAGGCACATAATACATTTGAGTGTTTTTTTTTTCTCTTGAATCAGTCATGCTGCCTTATTCAATACTAACAGGAAAAAATCTTACATGGTGCAGCTTCGAGGTAAAATGGTAAAAGATTGTATTCCAAATAATTTTGGACCATTTCTTTTGGTCCATTGGTCAAAATATTCACACAATGTAAAAGACAGCTGGCATTTCCAGGCACATGTTGATGTGAATATAAAATATAACCCTCTTAAATATAAAGGTGCCAAAGAAAGGGTTCTTTGAGTAAAGCCACAAAGGAATCATTTTTGACTCTCTAAAGAACCTTTCAACCTTTCTGTGGAGAATCATTTTTATAAATGAGGTATGCGAATATGACAAACCTTTTTAAAATGTAATGAACTTCCACATAATGTAAAGGTTTTAGAAAGAACCGTTAAATTGGAAAAGAATCTCTACGAGAACCTTTAAAATGTACAGATCTCTTCATCAAACATGGTCTTTAGGGAAGAACTACTTTTATAGCATTGCTCTAAGAACACTTTGTGGCACCTTGGTTTTTTTGACATGTATGATGGTTCTGTAATGTATATAATGCACATGCAGCGAAATTCAAAACATATTGATCCATTTTTCAGATGACCACAGATTGTAGCTGCAGATTGCTGATGAATGCATCGATTTGTAAAATCATGTCCCGTCACTGTTCCATAGGCAGATCAGGCTGATTAATTTGCCATCTAATTCCCATGTTAATTTGTTCCAGTTGAGGGGTCACTTTAAACAAGTTTTTTTTTCATTGACTCCGGGATTAATGACCAGATGGTCAGCCTGTTAGACTACGGCTGTTTGTGTGTTTGGGATTCCCATGATATGACCAGCGGCGATAACAACAACATCCCTGCCTGTGGTTGCCAGGGGCCGTCATGGCTGGAAACTTCTGTAGACTACGCTTTTCAGCAGTGTTAGAGAGAGTGTTTAGACAGTGAAGAAACACCAGGGAGGGAACCAATGAGCAAAGAATTAAAATATAAAGAGAAATTGTACAAATAACTTAGAAATAATAATAATACGTAAAATGGTTTGTCAGGTCAACCTAAAAGCAATACTTCACGAGATGACAAGCAATGGAATCGCTTTGATTCAATTCAAGTAAATACTTTGAATGAAACAGTGCAAAGTAAAATAAACTTGATGAACAACAGTGATATTTTACACCAAATCAATCCTCAAAAACACTTCTAATCAAATCATCCAAAACCCTCACACCATCATACATCGCCAGGAGGAATAATAGTGAACTAATGCACTAATAACACAACTGTTTTAGAAGTATTATGTGC
The DNA here is from genome assembly GCF_904425465.1 of Colossoma macropomum. NCBI lineage: Eukaryota > Metazoa > Chordata > Actinopteri > Characiformes > Serrasalmidae > Colossoma > Colossoma macropomum. Next base: position 16,941,081 of record NW_023494785.1, on the reverse strand, counting down.
ATTTAAACAGTTAACACCAGTTAAACAGTGCTGCTCATATGAATAATTAGAGTTGTATAGTATATAATCTGACTCTCTAACTGAAATCTCCATAAGTCTACAATAAAGCTGTATTACCTGTTTATAATCTAAAGCTAATTGTGGCAGTGTTTTCACCTTCTCCACCTTAGAATAGACTTTAGATTTATTTTACAAAGCCACCAACATTACATCGTCGACACAGTCAGATCACATTGAGGGAGTTACGAATAGAGCAGCTCGTTTGTCTGTCCCTCCACATGAATTATGTTGGTTATGATTTCTGAATTATGGATCACAGCTAAAGGCAGCCAACACTGTTTCATGCTTCTGGTTTGAGAAATTATGTTTTTGTTCTGTCTGAAAAGATTCATTGCATGACAGAAACATTGCGGCAGTACCCAAACTTGACAACCGAGGGGTGATCAATCTCACAGTCCAAACATAAAAGAGCAGCAGTAGACGGGTAGAGAACTTCTACCCAAAATTGACTCATTGCTAAAAAAATGTTTGTTCTTCAACAAAGAACATCATTTTATGCAATACAAGCTGCTGTATTCCAAATGAATTGGTGGGTAACAGTGTTTTCCCTGTGATCCTTTTGCTACTAACAGGGTAAACAGACAGACGGCTGGGTGGCTCGAGGTGTAATCCTCTCTTTATTTGTGCAGGTAAAGAGGTTGCAGAGGTGCCAGCTGTTCTGTTCTCTCTCGCACAAAACGGCAGCGGGTGGCTTGGCATTGTGGCATGGCGACAGTTTCTATGGCAGGCTGCTGTTATCGGGGGGGGCCATATCTCGAAGAAGGAGGACCGTGGCAGTCTCCAGGGCCCACCCGCTTTCTCTCTCCCTCTCGCTCCCTCCCTCCCTCCCTCATCTTTAGCTTGCTAGAATAGAGGAAATGAAAGGTCCCTGGAGCTGGTGGCAGCTATAATGAGAAATGAGACTCACTCCTCCAATCTCTCACTGTGCTGCTTAATGGGCTCATACTGTAGCTAAAGCAAATGGCAAGCTCTGGGGCCAGACACAACCTCTTTCACAGCCTGAGCCATTAAGAGAATCAGTGATTCTGATCAAATGTCATTTACGAACAAAAAACAAAAACCCAATCAGTTCTGAGTGAATTCCATCAGAATGTCAGACTTACAAAGTTCTGATGAATGTATGAAGGGTTTCATTCCAAAACTCATTATATACCACTTTTTAACACATTTTTTCTTTTTTGCCATGTGATACACGGCTGGAAGTGGACTTTACACAAGAGCTATCATTGCTATATTATGATTAATGCCTTTATTAGAGAGATTAAAATGCTTTCATTATACAGTTTTCAAATATGCGTCAGATGTCATTCTTTTAAAAAACGGCATATATCTAGAATAGTTCGCAATGGTTATACAGCATCTTGAAATGAAACTCTTCATACAAACTTACATGTAAAATTTATGCTTCTAAAGTAATTATGCTTCCCTGAGGCTTACGTCCAGTCAATAAGCTCACATAAGCAACATTTCTGTTCATCTCTCTTTCATCCATTTCTGAGTGTATACATTTCTGAATTGGCCTTATTTTGAAACCATAGTCTGCCTTTTCTAAGAGTAGTTGGTAATGACTAATAGCCTAACTAGTACCGGTGCTAGTTTCACAGACCTGACGCTAGCAAACCTTAATACCTCAAGATTAGTATACATGTTGTACTACTAGCATACAACAAAGAATTACAACTTAGCTGACGATAATGCTTTTGGCACTGTTTTCATCTGTCCTTCACCTGAAATCATATTGCTATGCATGTGACTGATTGCTGAAACATATTAATATGTGTATCAGTCTGTACAAAAATGAACCAATCAAAATTTCTTCATTAATGATTATATGAACCTGACCAGGTGATCAATTGTCCTGCAGGTTCCAAAACTAGGAACACAGTCTTGGAGCTAAAAAGCAGATATATGCATAAACTCATCATTAAAAGTCAGTATACAGAAACGGATCGATGAAATAGTCAGTATGCGGCGTATACGCCCGACTACACCTCATAAAAGTTACTGATGTCCTCCGGTTATTGTGTGAATTATGAATGAGCATTTTACATATTCACTAAAAATCATCACCTTCTGGCTTGTTGGTGGTCTTCTGGTGTTACTGGCTTCAGTTACTGTGTTCCGACGTCTGAGAAATGGGAAAGACATCATAGACAATGTATTTTGGTATCATGATCAATGCCCTGCGCAAGTAAATTCTGTGCTGTATTTTGCATTGCAAGTATACATTTCACAAAACAACGACATCCATGTTGTTTTAAAATATTTACAAGGCTTATATGTTCTTGGAAAAAAAAGTTTCTTTGACATTATTATCAGTTTTGTTTCAACTTTTTTAAGCTGGACCAATAAAAATCATCCAAAATGACTCAAAAAAGAAACATTACATTAATGTACATTAAGTAAAGAGCATTTTTCATCTCCTGTAAAGTGACCATTTTGGACATTTTGTTTACAACAGCAATAACTTGTAAAATTTAAGATTTCATTTTTAAACTGCCACCATACACTCCGCTTGCAGACATATTTGTGGGGATCACATGTCTGTAAGGACAGAGTGGAGGCAGTGGTGGGTCAGTGGAGGGTTTGAGGTGTTAAGAGGATATCAGTGTGTTCTTTCGGTTATCGGTGAAGGGCGCCAGGGCCAGACACAAACACACACTGCTCTTTCAGGCCTGTCTGAACAAAGCACAGCCCTTTCTTACCGTGTGACAGGAGGACAGAGCCTGCGTATGTGTGTGTGTGTGTATGAAGGCAAAGCTATTGACATCAATTGTTGAAGGCAAAGCTAAAGCAGAGTGTTTTAAAGCAAATAAACCAGACTGTATGTAAAGGTGTCACAGCTGCTACACCAGAGATCCCTTTAGCACATCTAGAGATACAGAGAGAGAGAGAGATAGAGAGAGAGAGAGAGAGAGAGAGAGAGAGAGAGAGAGAGAGAGAGAGAGAGACATCTGGATAATTGACCAAAGTACTGCTTGCATTTTGCTAATTACCAGGGGAGCCTAACCAGGTCTCCTTGTGGATTTGCTGCAGCCTCCTCCTCCTCCTTCTCCCTCCCTGTATGGATCAGCTGTGCAGCTGTACTTTATTAGGAAGGTGCCATCAGTGCTAATTTATGCTGATTCATCTGAAAGCCTCTCCACACTGAGAGACACACAGAGGGATTCTGGTCTCACAGCAGCATCTATTTTAAAATAACCAGAGGACCATTTTCCTCCCTGGCATTCACAAATACTATGTAACCCAAATTATATAGGGTCCATATCATTAAAACAAATTTTCTATCCTTTAAATTATTTTTTTAAAAGTTTGATGATTTGTAAACATTGTTAAAGTCTGAAGCTCACTGTTCACTTCCCAGTATGTACAGTTCATATACAGAATCTAAGCTGCCCGTTTTAAATTTATTGTTTTCGTGACATCACAAAAACAATGCATTTGGGTAGTTCAGCACTGCCCATTCACACTGAAGTTATGAGGAATATTTCAGCCTGGATTGCTTCTTGAATGAGGCAAAAATCATGACAGCCAATTAGAAGAGGTCATTTATGTATCTTTTACAGAGTCTTAAAGGCATAGTAACAAAAACAGCACAAGAGTGGTTGGAAAATGGTCATGTGAAAATGAATTATGACTGAATTGTGAATGATTTATTATGGTTTTTGGTACATATATCCACACAAATTTCATAAGAGGACCTCAGGTTAAAAAAAGAAAGAAAACCATGGGTCCTTCAAGTATGATTCCTTATAGTCTATGCGCTATGTTGACGTCTTGCATTCTAGCCTGAACAACCTTTTTGAAACACTACTATTAAAATCCATGACAAGTACAATATATACCCAGCTATTAATAATGATCAGCAAAGTGATGCCAAAATATACCAAACAGCATGCTCTAGAAGGAAAACACAATCTTCTCCTCTGTCTGCATGACATCCTCACGCCCACTCAAGCATAGACCTATCAACCCAACAATCCAGATTATTTATTTATTTCAATGTGCAGATATTTATTAATTTATTTTCACATGCACTCTAGTTAGATTAAGTCTAATGTGGCCCCTTCAGTAACCCAGTGCTTTATTTGCACCATGTAAATCTCATCAGCCATTCAGGGCCATTCCTAATATGCTTAGACAGCTGAGAGTCATGTATTATTCATGAACTCTGAAAATTTCTTCATATAACTGGATCCCTATTCTGGATGAGGTAATATGTGTTGTGGCAACAACCAGGGTTCATCTGTATTCTGAAAATAATGAGATTGCTTGTATGCTTTATGAAATGTAATCCATTATGATTACAGAAACATCAAATCTCTCCAATTCGATGTATTATTCAATAGATATTGGGGGTGGGAGGGTTCTTTCCTAATATGAAATCACTATTGTAGGCTGTGTAGTAAAATTTCTTCTTTCAGCAGCCCTCATTATTCAGCTCTTGTTTATATTTCAGCAACAGTTATAGGCAGTTAAAAAGGAGATGACTGTGCTTGATGACGGCTTGCTTTGGCAGAAAATAGGGCTACACTTTGACTAGACTGTTATTTCATTATAAACTGTCTTACAAAATCCCTAAAACTCTTCATTAACATCACTAAATTCTACAATATGACCTTGTAGACTATTGTATTTGTTGTTGTTGTTTCTTCTTTGGACAAAAAAGTCTATCTTGTTTTATTTTAGAGCACTTAATTTAGTGTCTCTGTGCAGAGAATGTTTAGAGTCGTGAGTCAATCCTTCTATGTGGTATTAAAAAGAGGGTCGCATGACTTGTAACAATACTGGAGTCATGTTTGGTGCTGTAGAGAACACTTTTTTTTTTAAAGGGTGATTTAAAGGTCATCACCACCTTATGGAGCATATTTATAATGGCACGCATAAAAAAAAAACATTTAAGTATTCAAGTGGTTCTTTAAGTTGTATTGGTTTCTAATTTAACCATTATATTGACTAAAGAACCCTTGAAGAACCTGTTTAAGGAATGAGGTATAGGAGAGAGGAAGAGGCGAAGAGGAAAGAGGAAGAGAAGAGGATTAGAAGAAGAGGGGAGAAAAAGAGAAGAAGAGTAGAGGAAGAAGAAAAGAAGAAGAAAAGCAAGGACATGAGGAAGAGGAGAGAGGGACAGAAGAAGAAGAAAGAGGACAAAAAGAAGAGGATTAGAGGAAGAGAGTAAAAAAGAGAATAGGAGTAGTTGAAGAAGAGTAAGGATGTGGAATGTGGAAGAAAAGAGAAGAAGAGGGATGAGGAAGAGGAGAATGGAACAGGAGAAGAAAGAGGAGAAGAGGAGTGAGAAAAAAGGAAGAAGAGAGAGTAATATGAGAAGAAGAAGAAAGGAGAAGAAAAAGAGAAGAGAGAAAAAGGAGAGAGGAACAGGAGAAAAGGAAGAAAAGGGAGAGAGGAAGAGGAAGAGGAGGCGAGGGATTGAGAAGAGGAAAAGGACTCAGAAAAAGGAGACAGAAGAGAAGGTGAAGGAGAGGAGAAAAAGGACTGAGGAAGATGAGAGAGCGAAAGGAGAGTAGGAGAGGAGAGAGGAGGTGGTCTCTGTGTCGGGTATATGAGTCTGCACTGCTGAGTACTGTGTGCTGGTCTGGATGCTGCAGTAATTGTTTGATTATACAGGTCTCTCCTCATTAATGAAGCTGCTCTCCTGCGTTTGGGAACACGGTGCGCCACTGAATTACCACCGCACCACTATCACGCTGAGAAAGCTGATCACTCATTAGCAGTGACTGAGAGACGTAAACAAGCCAAGTACAGTACCTACGCACACACACACACACACACACACACACACACACACACACACACACACACACACACACAGTTCTGTTTTATAGAGTGTAAGACATGGAGTCATACTCATATTGCATAGCATATATATTAAGGACCCATATCAAGTCAAGTGGTCTTTGTCATCCCTCAATAAACTTGTATACATTACAATGAAATGTTGTTCTTTAGACTCCATAGCTTAACACACCACAGCAGGACTACAAGTGCAGATAAAGAGCATTGTGAATCAAGTGCAGAATATACAATAAATACACCAGACAATATATCGCTGTTGTTGGAACAAAAAACTTGTATCTCCAAAATGGTAACTTTATAGGAAAAGGAAAAAAAAACATAATTTACTTTTGATATAAGACAGTGGAACCAGACTTTTTTCCAAGTAATTTTGGGCTGTTTCTTTCTTCATGAAATTTACACACAATGTAAAGGGCGACAGGCATTTTCAAATTATGTCAAAACTGAAAAAACGACAAAAATGGAGATATGAGGTTTTGTTCAGACAGCAGCCATATATAGCACAATAAATACTATACAGGACAACAAAACAATATATAGAAATATACATCACACATATACACATACACACATACACATATAGAATAAAGCAGCATATGAGTAATGAAGGAACTAGTGCAAACATTGCCATCTGTAAACTGTACACAAAGTTATAGGTCTTATAGCAGCATTCACATAGTTAAAGAAGTTAAATAGTGCAAGTGTGTAAGAGGTGTGTGTGTAAGGGGTGTGTGATCAGTCCATGGTTGTTGGAAAAGATCTAGATTAGTCCACGTGGGTATAGGGGGGCATCAGTGTGTTCAGTTATAACTCGTAAAGGTTCTTTACGAAGTCAGGATCATCACATTCTCAGAGGTAACCCCCGTTTTTCACTTTTTTTTGTCCTACAAAGTGGGGACATTGTTGTCCTGAAAACATTCCACAGACTTGACCATCACTCAGTCTGTACTACTATAACTATTCTTAGCATAATTAACTCAAACAAAATCGGCTCATTCCATTTTTAAATAAACACAACAATCAACAATTATAGCAACCAACAAACCCCAAAGTTTTATATTTCACCAGGGATATTGGTCATCAAACAGAGAGCAAAACAAAATGCAAACACAAGCACACACTGTGAACCAAGCCAAACATTTATTCATCCACATACCCAAAGGCACGAGTGTTATTTTCATGCACACGGGGACCCCCACTGTAGTCTGTGTTCTTCATTGGCACTAAGAACCACAAACAAGAAAATTCTTCAGAATTCACAATACATACATAGTGTACATATCATCATGTGAACACATGTTTTCAACTAATTAAAAAAATCTGTTTTCTCACTGCACTAAATGAGCTGGAGAGACCAGCTTAAAATCAGTTCTATTCATCTGGGGCCTTGGACAGGGGCTGAACTGTTCTGATTTCAGTTGATGAATTCAATATTGAGAGAGAGAAAGAGAGAGAGAGAGAGAGAGAGAGAGAGAGAGAGAGAGAGAGAGAGAGAGAGAGAGAAAGAGGAGAGAGAAGGAGGGTGAGATAGAGAGAGAGAATAAGGTGGACAGAAGGAGAGAAAAAGAGAAGGAGAGAGACAGAGAGAGAGAGAGATAAAGAAAGAGATAGAAAATAGACAAGGAGGAAGAGAAACAAGGATGAAAAGAGATAGCGAGAGAGAGAATCAGAGAAAGAGACAAGGATGGGGAGAGCAGAAGGAGGGAGAGAGAGATAAAGAAAAAGATAAAGAGTGAGAGAGAGAGAAAGAGACATGAAGGTAGAAGAACAGAAGGAGGAAGAGAAAGAAAGAGGAGAGAGAAACAAGGAGGGAGAGAGACAGAGGAAGGGAGAGAGAGAGAAGAGAGAGAGTAAGACAGGGAGAGAGAGAGAGATGAAGAGAGACGGAAGAAGGAACAGAGAGGGAGAGAGAGAGAGAGAGAGATGAAGAGAGGCATAAGGAGGGAGAGAGGAGAGAGACAGATGGATAATAAGAGGACATGACTGTTGCAATGAGACAAAAGTTAATGAGGGCTGAAGACTGCAGCAGTGGCGGCCTGGTCTTTGTGTGCTCTACGCCACTCCCTTTGAGCCTCCTGGCGCTTTATTAACACCATAATACAGTGGGAGACTTGAAGTGTGCAGCTGCAGAGAGAGAGAGAGAGAGAGAGAGAGAGAGAGAGAGAGATGGGTAGTTTGACAGACCAGAAAGAAAACCGACCAAAAACAAAGAAAGCCGCCTGTGCAGCCTCAGTCAGCACATTGTTTGGGAGACATACGCTGCTTTGACAGTGTACTTTCTTATAGATTATAAAGGCACATTTCAGCCACGGTCAGCACCCACACACACACTGCTCTCACTGTCTGCTGTCTTACCCTCAAGCGTATGAACAGCCTCTATCGGCATATTGTTTTGAAAGACTTACACTGAATGTACTGCTGCGCTGCTCTCAGAGCTTATGAACTCTGCACTGCAGATTATGATCAGTCCATAGAAGAGAACTGCAGTCTCTCAATGCTGATGACAATTTATTAACCATAATCAGAGAACCGGTTACCAGATTCACTATATTTGCTCTCCAGAACTGCAGTTCAGTCATTGTGTTCTCAAGGTGGCCAGGCAAAGTCGAGATCGATGTTCATTTTCACAGTCTAAATACAAAAGCACAAAGCTACATTTAATCAATAAAACATACTATAAACCTCAGGCTCACATTCTAAGTGCTTTCTGCCAACTTTAAGGCCACATACACTGATGATGTCATGCATTACATTTTCTTGATTCCATCAATCATGTACATCACTTCCACATTAAGATACAACAATATTACTGCTAAAATGCAAACACAAGCACAAAGCAACAATATTATTGCTATAAATAAACAAACTGAAAAGACAAATTTGAGTTGACATAAAATGCTTTATAATTGTATATTATTTTAGAATATATATTCAAATAAACAAATGATGCTCATATTTGCATTTGAAAATGAATTTCATCACTTTTTCTTTGTAACACAAATGTTCATCCAGGGCTATATGGTACCCACAAACCCACTTATCCTGTTTGACCTTATTCTGTTTTGACCCTTGCAACATACAAAAAACAAAAAAGAGGAAGCTCAGTTATTGCATTTTACAGCACATCTAAGGCTGTAGGTGTGCTGTAGCTTCTTCAGTGAAGCATAAGTGCAGTAAAATTAAACATTGAGGATGAATTGGTGAGCATAGCCTCTCAGTGTCTTTTACTCTTTGTCTACACTCTTAAACATAAAAGTCCTGAATGGTTCTGGGTCTGGATGTACAGATGTACTGGATGTATGTTCTGCAAAAACATTTAATTTGTACAGTACTGTGCCAAAGTCAGAGACCACCTTTAATTTATTTATTTACCAGTCAAATCTGACATTTAGTACAACTTATTCATTTTTCAGGGGATCTCTCTGAGATTAGATACAAAAAATCCACTTGCCTAAGGAAGGGAACAATCAAATGAAAAATGAAAAAACGGGAGTTCCCAAAACTGCAGTTCAAAAAAGGATTCAGAGAGAATGGGATTCCTAACAACCATGCAAGACCTGGTAGACCACCAAAACTGTCACCCTCAGATAAACACTACTTAAAACTTTCATCTCTGAGAGAGAGGAGAAAATGAAGCTCCACTCTTGCTTCAGATCTGAAAACGTTCACAGATGTTTGTGTCCATCCTTCCACTGTGAGAAGACAAACTTAACACTTTGAGTCTGTAAGAATGTGTAGCTGTCAAGAAGCCCTTACTGAGAAAAGAAAATAGACAAAAAAGAAGAAACTTTGAAAATCAAGCAAAGATGCTGCTGGTGTTCTCAGAACAGTGAACCAGCCTAGTCTTGACCACAACATCACTAAATGTGATGGTGAGAAGCAGCAAATTCAACCAACTTCTAAGACTGAACTTTGGAGGTGTGGAAAAATATCCCTGCATCAAGTACATGTTTTCTGCTTTTTGGAAATTATACAAATGAAGAATGTTTTTTGATTTTTGCACAGTACTGTATACATGGAGGCGTCTACTTCTACTTGCTCATGTTCATGTGCATAATTTAAAAATCTCTAGTTTATCTAAGGCATTTATCTGTTTACAGAAATCCATTGAAACTGGTTCTTTAGTGAATTAAAGGTGGTTCATCTATGGCATCACTCCAACAAAACCTTTACGGCTTTTTATTTTCAAGCTGTGTGTGTTTGTTCCAGGTGCAGTGGCCTGATTCTGTGGCTGTTGTTGTGCAGTAAGCGCCCTCTTTAGCCCTCCTGATGGCTGAATTACCCCCTTGTGTGGCACATAGGTCTCAGGTGTGAGGTCCCGCTGTGCCAGGCTGGGACAGGTGTCCAAGAGGCTGCATACGTGTTAATTAAAAGGCCATATTCACAATTACCCCTCCTTCACCCTGTGCTTTTCTAAGGGTCTATCACTTTATGTATGTGTGTGTCTGTGTGTGTGTGTGCCATTTGGTCATTATACACACATACATATACGCGCCAGCTTAAAAATAATACAGAGACATTGGACAGATGCATGCTGGGAGCTTCATTACCCCTCAAACAGAAGACAGGAGACAGTTAGCAGGGGGCTCACGAGAGTGTCCTGTGGAGGACAATAAGCACAGTGTTTGGAGGTTTGGATGGGGGAAATGGGGGAGACACATTTAATCTACTTAATCAAATAATCTTCCTGTACCAGCGTTTCACATTTATCTGCAATGACTTCCAGTGATCCCTCAATATCTGAGCCCACCTTTATGCTCTTAGTCATACGTTACAAGAGAGCCTTGCCATCTGATAGATGAAGGCTGAGGAAGAGCATATGTTTTTGTACGTAGTTACGCTGTCTGTCCAAAGGGGTAAAAATAAAATGATGTGGCTGGTACTGATGAGTTATATTGCAAATATTTCACTTTTTGTTCATTTTCATTATTTTTGTTCAGCATTTCAACCTCACTTCAGGAACCTACTGAGACATTGCCTAAGAATCCATCTGCACACTCACTGTCACTGCGGTGGTGCCATTTATGTCACATTTTCAGTACTTTCAGTTAGGAAACATAATTGCACCATATTCCATTGCAATTATATATTTTTTAGATTACACTGATTCCATACAGCATGTCTGACTCCAGGCTTTTTGTTTTATTTACTTATTTTAGAATGCTGTGAAAAGGTCCAATTATGCACCTCTCCGCTGGGAAAGTAAATGTAGTGTACCTTTATAACATTTACAGTACACAATTGGACTTTAGGACCACTGTGGTACCCTTGAGGGTACATTTACATTATTTATACCATGGTTGTCACTCATGTCAAGGTCTATTGTGTTCCAGACCACAGGTTCCCAACCCTGCTACTGGAGTACCGCTGTCCTGCCTAGTGTTTTCCCTGCTCTAACACACCCCCTTCAACAGAGGTCTTGTTAATTAGCTGATGATCTAGGTCAGGTGTGTTGGAGCAGGGGCACTCAAGGACCAGGATTGGGCACCACACTTTTAAACCAAAACTAAGCTTGACTTAGAGCAAAACAACTTAAGGCCAAAACAACAGCTGCAACAAAACTACAGACAGATGTACAGGTCATTGTATCTCAGGGAGAGCAGGATGCATAGGCAAAACACTGTTACCTGAGGTCATTCTCTTTAGCATGAACCTGTGCGCTGTGAAACATTTAAAGTCAGGTCAACTTAAACTTTCTAGGTAACTGATATGACAGCTTTTTTTTAACGCACCTTAGTTTAGTGAAAAGTTTTCCTAACTACCACACAATTTAAGTTGAGCTTGCTCAAGAAGTAGCAAATGTGCTGCCTCATTGTAAGCTGAAACTGCTTAATTTCTTTCTTGGACTTTTACTTAGTTTTCTTCCTTTTGATTTGTTAAGTGATAATTCCGATTGGCAGATAAGACTCCGCTTACGTCCCTAGGCTGGGGGTAGGAGGCCCTCCATGGTCAGGAGTCTATTGCAAAAGTAAGTAAACCTGGTTAACTTAAAACATTTCAACATACAACTTCAGATAATAAGTTAACAAATGTAAAACACACATTACTCTTCTCTTAATTTAATATTAGTAGTTCAATAAACTCAAAATCTGAAGTCAACTAGGTACACTTTCTTTTGCATCAGACTCCTGACTATAGAGGACTGTGATGCTACCAGGATTCAACCTCAGGATCTTCTGATGATGAGGTAGTTTGACACTTGAGCCACTCTAGAGCTATGAAAGCATATAAATGTCTGTGTCCAAGAATGAAACTGTAAATTTCAGGGCAGGGTGACCTGGGCTCAAATAGCTCCTCATGCTCAGAGAGTCTGTGCTTAAGAAGAACAGTTACCTGTTCAAATAACTGCATTAAATTGTAGCTCATAAACATCTGAAGTGGTGCAAGGAACCATCTTCATCTGCAGGTGGAAATTAGGAGAACGATAGAAGGTAGAAATTTAAGCAATTTTTAGTTTGTAATGAGGCAGCATATTTACTTCATTTTTTGAGTAAGCTCAACTTAAGTTATATTGTCGGCCTAAGAAGTAAAAAAATAGTTGAGTTTAAAAAAATGTGAAGGCACTTACCTTATCATTTTAAAATAACAAATTATTTTACAGGGTAATACTAAGCAATCCATCAATTTGTCTGTCTTTGGAAACAATGTTTTTTCCATCTGATGTGTTTCTATCAGAGCCAAGAGGTACTGAGCATCAGTGAAGCAAACTGAACCTGCTATATATGACTATATGACAAATGGCTCAAAGTCCACAGCCTCAAGTATGTTCAGTGGTTGTTGATGGAAATTTTACTTTTTGAAATTTTTTTCCACAGTTTCGCACATCAATAAAGAAACAGCATGTCCTTGTAATGTTTCAAAGGACTACTGACATATATAAATAGAGTAAAACACCCTTTGGTAAAGATGTAGGGGAAGGTCATAAAATGTTTTTGTGGTTGATTAAAATCTAAACTAAAATCTTGCACTGAAAATATGACAGAATCAACATTTAATTTCAGTAAATTTGGGGAAGAAAACAAAACACTTATCACAGAGAAGAAAACAAAACCCTTATCAATTAAAAAATTGTCTCAATTAATGGCACCCTTGAGAGTTCTCAAGAACAAAATGTAACTGAAGCATGTTTCCTTTTATATTTCACTTTTTAAATTCACTGGAGGGTTATAAACTCCTAAGCAGTCGACTTCCATAATGCCCTGTTAAAAAAAAAAAATAATAATGGTTGCTAAAAAAAGGGGTTCTTTCTTTTGCCATAGAAGAACAACTTTTGGTTACTTAAAACATCTTTCACTAGATGCCTCTTGAAAAATAATGTTTTTGCAGATGAGGTTGTGAAGCACCTTTCTAATACTTAAAGAACCTCCATATAATGTTTTATACCAATCAAAGGTTTTCCACCAGTCAAGAACCATAGAGTAATCTTTATATTTAAGAATGAAGGCAAAGCTGTAAATTACCTCACTAATCAGTATTAAACTCGGCCCAAGACATTATTTTGCCCGCAGTGGAGCCCTATTCAGAGATGGGAGAGTTGTTCAGAGAGCTTCCTGTCGTCCAGCTGCAGCATTGTCTTCAGCTGTTTGCATAATAGAGATGTGTTTATGTGTGGGGCTGATTGCATGAATTCATTTTCCAAGGGCCACTTTCCATCAAGTGATCTGAAACTCTTTATCCCACAAAGAGAATGCACTCCTGGGTGGATTAGTTTGTTAACCATTATGTTCTATTATTGTTGTTGCTCAACACTTCTCAGAACTCTACACACTCTGTCCCTGTGTGTGTATGTGTTTGCTTGCGTGTGATTCAACAGCCTCCTCGCTCTTCACTCTAGTCCGCTGCCACTGTGCTCAGCTAATGCACCCCAGCATTAGCATAGCGTTTGATGTCGAGTTAGAAGACATTTAGGCGCTCCGTGTTTAACAACTGTGTCAAGTGTTTGCGCCGTCTATTTACTTCAGTAACGACATCAAACAATACACAGCCGCCACAGCGCTTAGCGCTCAGGAGCCCAGGCAACTCTGCTCATCAACAGCGTGGAATTAGCTCCTGTTGTGTTCACTTGAGTTCAGTATTACACCATTGCAAACTGGGTTCAAATGAACAGTAGAACCGTTAATTCAATGATAGTGATTTTGCTGTGTTTTAATATGAGGGAAAATCAAATTACTCTGAACAATAAACCAGACCCCTGCAATGCACGCCAAAGAGGAGCACATACACGCTAACATAGCACTCACAAGATTTATTCTCACAATTTTTTTGTTTATCAGTGTTTACTCCTTCCTTCTTTCCCTCCTTCCTTCTTTTCTCTCTTGGGGGCAGATAAAAGAGCCATCGCATGCGTAGACAAGGCTGCCCTGATGAATGCAGGAGCACAGGAGAAAGAGAAGGAGGAAAGCAGAGGAGGAGAGTGGGAGAGAGAAAGAGAGAAAGAGCAGGAGATTAGAGGGGTGAAGAGGGAGAAAGAGCTCTCTGGGAGAGAAGAGATAAGAAAGAAGAGAAGAGAAGAGGTGAACAGGAGCACTTGTCACCGCAGATGCAGGACTCGATTTGCTAGAGAGGGGAGGCAGAAGAGGAGGAGAGGGCGAGAGACAGAGAGAGAGAGAGAGAGAGAGAGAGAGAGAGAGAGAGAGAGAGAGATGGTATGATCTAGGACACAATGCTCTTACTTACTACAGTCAAGGCTCTTCTAACACTCTAATGTTGGCAGTTATTAGATATTTAGAAAAATAACTGATAAACCAAATATACCAGTGTGAATGAAAGAGAACATTCTAGAACAGTGTGAATGGAGGAGGATGTTCTAGACATTCTAGATATTCTAGACATTCAAGACTGCCAGGTACCCAAGACGTGGGTACCATGGGTGGTACCCATCCTGAAGAAGCCCACACCTGACAGCTTTGATGTCAGCAGCTACCAACTGGTATTACTCCTTTTCCTTCATCTCAAAAATTCCTAAATATCCACTTCATAAAAAATTGTCTCTCTTTCTAATTTAGAACCAGCTCCAGATCAATGTCATCGGTTCTGATCCTTCTTAACCTCTATGCAGACTTCAACACGGTCAACCACAAGATCCTCTTGTCTGTCCTCACCAACCTTGGAGTTACTGGATCTGTAGGGAAGTGGTTTAAGGCCTATATGGAAGGACAGTCTTACCAGGTAACATAGTGGGTCGAAATCTGCTCCATGCAGGCTCTCCACTGGTGTCCCACAAGGCATGGTGGTAGGTCCTCTTCTCTTTTCTTTTTATACTTGATCTCTTGCTGATGTAATACTGTCTCATGGCTTCTCTTACCACTGCTATGCTGACGACACCCTAATCCTTTCCTTCCCACCTTCTGACACTCCAGCTGCATCTTGGCATCTCTGGCTGACATCTCTTCATGGATGGCAGCTCACTACCTCAAGCTCTATCCTACCGAGACTGAGTTGCTATTCATCCCTGGAAGCACAGTCCTCACCATGATCCTGTCATCTCATTTGAGAACTCCTTGGTCATTCCATCTGAAGATACCAGAAGCCTTGGTGTAACTCTGGATGACCAGTTATCGTTCTCTGATCATATTGCAAACCTGACTTAGTCATGCAGGTTTCTCCTGTACAATATCCTGAGGATTAGAGCCTTTCTCTCTATGGAGGCCACCCAGGTGCTAGTTCAGTCTCTTGTCATCTCAAAACTTGACTACTGCAACTCGCTCCTGGCTGGCCTTCCTATGCAGGCAATCAGGCCCTTGCAACTGATCCAGAATGCAGCAGCATAGCTTGTCTTCCAATCTTACTAAGTTTACTTAGTCACAAAAAACAGAATCCCTCGCTGTCTTCAAATGACCCACCTCCTTGTGAAGTACTTAACACTAATCATGCACTTAATACAATGTATTGTATTACACTTATGTCTTAATTCTGTATGTTGTATCTTTCTTTCTGGCAGTGTCTTATCTCAAGGGTCCTTTGAACTCTAACCTATTTGCACTAGCTAGGATATATACTACAAGTGGTTAACAAAGCACTTTTGTTTGTTTGCTCTGAATAAGAGCATCTGCTAAATGCCATATATGTAAATTTAGACATTTTAAAGCCTAACCAGCTGGCAATGACATAGCCCTTAAAAACTACTAATTACTAAAAATAAGTGTGCATTAATGTACAAGAAATGGTTTTCTGGTGACTTCCCTTTGTCCCCTTTCCCACTATATTTCACCATATACTTCATAGACCAATAACTCCAAATCATGACTTTTTTATTTATATCACTGTCAGTATGACAGCAGCTCCTCAATTCTGACTGCAAGTCTAAAAACGATAAAGTCAAAACTGCCATGGGGTCAAATGCAGCTCCTGCCATGCCTGTTTAATCTACGTGTCTACATATTTACACATTTGTGTGTATGTGTGGGGAGTGTGTGTGTGCGTGTGTGTGTATATGTGTGTGGGGGGGGCGTTCTCACATTTAGTCTGACATGCCGTCATTGTGGTGAGGAGAGACAGCCGTGGCCTTTTGATATGAGGAGCAATAGAAAGGTCTTCCGCTGAAGGTTGATATGTGTCAATCACCTACAGGAGAGTGATTCTGTCAGTGGTTCTACCTCTGGACCACACACACATACAAACACCCAACCACACACACACACACACGCACACACACTGATAATGCTCCAAATATCAGGTGAGAGGAGAGAGTGCTGGCAGAAAGGAGATTGCCTGACCTTATTGTTTGCCTTCGTCTCTTCTTTGTTCTTCACAAATAAAGGTTTTTTAATAAACTGAAAAGGTCCTGCGCGGCGGCCCGGGGAGCTGGAGAAAGGAGGCAGTGAGGTATGGCACAATGTGGCAGCGCAGAAAGGAGCAGCTCATCAGAAAATAACAAAGGTGCAAGTTAAAGATAAGGCGGCTGTCAGAGATTAATCCTGACGCCTTGATTGTTTTCTTTAATACCAGTCTTGCCACGGCAAGCGATAAGTTTGCTGAGTAATTTAGTTTTTCTCTTTTTTGGGGGGGGAGAGAGAGGAGGGATAGAGCGAGGAATAATATTCAGGTGGGCCTGGTAATTGATTTTCCCTCTCGCTCACGCTTTTCGCGAAATAAAAAGAAAGGCAAAAGTGCTTTCGTTCCACTTTCTTTTTCCACCCCTCACTTTTTTCCCTGCAGATTAATAAACTTGCTTTATTCAAGACTTTAAAGCAAAGTCTGTGCCTGTGAAAGCTTCTTTCTGTAGGCCTGTTAAGGCTTTTTGTACCAATCTTAAAGCAGGGGATGGCAGACCACCATCTTCAGCTGAATTTAGGAAAAGTACAATAGATTCGTATGTTTAAGTGCAGTAATGAAAAAGGTGGGAGAGTTTTCCCAACTTCATTTTACTTTCAGGAATGAAGTGTCTTAATAAGGCTGCATATGAAGGGGTCCAATGCAAAACATTGCTATTCCTCTTTTGCTACGTTTCTGACACACTGATTGTTAGCCTCTCTAAAAATCATCAGACACTGCTTTAACATGATTCTGGGGTGAAAATAATACACCGTGCCTTAGAAGTCTCTAAAACCCTAAAGCCAGTAATAAAGTGGGATGTAAATCTGCTTCTTTCAAAGAAATATTCAAGCACTTTTCATCCATATCTATATTTACCACATCTGTAGCAAAGCTGAAGTACTGGTTTCTATTATGCTTGAAGGTGTGTTTTGAGTCAACAGGTCTTTGTTCTTTTACTAAGAACAGGGGAATGCACCAAATTATTAATTATCTGTGGTAATCGACCATATGTTGAGGATGCAGTGGATAAAGACTGAAAATCACTGGAGTACCCTTTTAAATGCACGCAACTGAATAAATCAGTTTAACCTCTTAAACTCTATGGGTCTGTATGTGGGTGCACACTCTACATAACCTGAATATTAATTTGATGATAGTTACCATGAAATTCATTGTAATTCTTATAATAAGCCACTTATTAAATAACGCTGCAAATTCAAGGTTAATCTAAACTGTCCCAAACAGCATCTCATGCCGAGCATTCTGCAGGAGCAGTACTGAGAACACACTGAAACAGTTTCAAAGCACTGGCTCCTAAGGACTCTGGAGGCGTAGCTATGCAGATGGCCACATGCAAAGGATCATGGTATTTGTGTGCCCTCCTACAAAGGGACTTATTGTATTGTATTTATGTTGTCTGTTAGTTAGAGCTATGTGTAATGTGTATAATGTGTTACTTTTGTTGTGCTGTGTCGGGAGGTGTGGATTTTGTGTTGGGGGTTGGTCATTGTCAGGATGAAGCATGTGGCTAATGGTGACCTCCCCCAGTGTTTTGTTGTTGTGTATGTGTCTTTTCTGCTGGTGTGTTCAGTTCAGAGTATTTCTTGCAGCAGAAGCATGGCTATTCCTGTGTTTTATTCTCTGCCGATGCAGGTGGAGAATGGCGCTACCCCTAAAGGCAGATGGTGACAAAAGCAAAGCCTGGCGAAAGACCATGATGACATTGACGCCATCGTCAAGAATCCCCTCATCAGCCCCAGCCCCCAATCTCATAGAGCCTCACCAGGCCTTCTTCTCTGTGGAGCCTTGCAGCATCATTCACATTGTCTCAGTCTTTTGCCAGGCTCTGCTTTCCTCACCATCTGCCTTGAGTTCAGAGTAGTTCGGCCATCCTGGTTCTGACACCAATGTGACATCAGATCTTAAGATTTATAGTATCTTAATCTTAGACCCATATTGGAATTGACTGTTATCGAAATTCTGACAACTTTTGCCTCCCTTAGTTATCGTTAATGCCCCTGTTCAACTTTTAGCTCAGGTTACCTGGTAGCATGTATAACACTTGTATTAACAGATAAAATTTCAGTAGTGCAATTTAAAAATTTAGAAACACAAGGTGGAGTAGTCCTGAAGCTAGTCCTTCAGATGAGCTAATGCTGGAGCGAGTCAGAGCAACATTAGATGCTGAGGAGGTGGATGTGCTGAGGAGGACTTGTCATCCTTTACACAAGATCTTTAATAAAACAATACAATGAAGCTAGGTGTTCAAGTGCATTAATAATTATCTTTACACATGCTTAATTACACTGTACAGTCCAGTTTAATCTGACTGATTTATCAAGATAACTGTCAGCAGCTATGTTAAGAAAAGCTAACTAGTTTGCTAACATTTTTCTGTAGAATTATTTATGGTTAGAAATCATATTAAAATTATTTTTAGCAGATATAGTATCAGATATAATTTAGCTTACTTTAGTACCAGCAAGTCTACCTGTTCATAGTTTTGACAGTGTATTATTAGTGTGGTTTTTCACAAAACATTTCAGTTTAAAGAACGAAATATGTACAGCACCATGTTCCAGATTATCAGGATGGCATGTATCAGATGTATGATCCTCAGGAAAACCTTTCCACCATTTCTTAGTCTAAAGTAAGTTACTGACACCACCATTCTCACTGCAGATTTGTTCAGAGAAGTTCTGTTTCTTTTTTTCATGAACAACTTTTTTATTTATTAGGATGAGACTGATACTGAGACAAACAATCAGAAAATATATGATAGTGTTGTAAGGGTATACATACCAATACCGTGACAGAGAAACATGTAATAAATGTAATCACAATTATACTAAGAATAATAGCTATCACAATAAAAATCATCATAGTAATAATGAATGTAATATAAATGCATTCTAAATCAGTACTAATAATGAAAAAGTATATGTTTACACTATATATCAATAGTTTTGCCTGTAACTCCCTGAATCCTGGTGCATGATCTCTCATGTACTGCAATAGACAAACTATTAGAAGAGTAGGATTCTACCAGAACAGTTTTTTGCAGCTATGAGTGTGGCAAGGAGAAATCTGCACTGTGGAAGGACGAGCTACAATAGAGAGTCATCATGTAAGAAAAACAAGGAGGGTGAATCCCTAATGTTGAGACTACCCTAGATCAGAGCATAGATATATCAGGGAAGTCCGAAAAAGTGCAGTATTTCCAACTGCTTTGTTACTGCATATATGACTGCATAGATTATCGACATATTTCAATTGATATCGCTTCAAAGAGGTGATATAAACTGTGTGAATAAACTTGAAATGAATGAACTGATGAGTCATACCTGAGAAAAAGGTATTGCAGACTCTATCCCAATCAAAGGTGCAATTCAGCTGCAGCTCCCTTTGCCATACTGCAGAAGCAGATGTTTTCTCAGGAACCTGAGAGGGCAAACAATTATATATTCATGAACATATACATATACATCTTGGACAGTGCACATGCCATTACCATCAAAAAGACCTCTCAATATGCCTTTAGAGCACCATATTGGGTTGTCTGCCTGACATAAATGCATAATCATGCCAAAGAGGTGAGGATACTGTATAGAGAGGTGCTTTAATATGTATTCCGCTATTGATATTGATATATGTTTTGGTATATGTATTCTTCAATACATAAAGGGAGTAACTAATAAGTCTGTTGTATTTTATGGAAAGTGCTCAATATTTCTTGTCAGTGAAAAAACTATCCTGAAGACGATGTGGTTTCACTTAAGGGGGCTTCAAAATCCCATAAGGGTGCCTGAGAGTCCCCACAAAACCAAACAAGAAATTGATACAAGGAAAGAGAGGTAGTTCTGTTTCTTTTGCTTGACAGAACAAGAAGCATTTAGAGGCAATTGTGACTGGCTGAGAAGCCTGTCAGTCATAGTTTTGACAACAGTCAATTAACTCATCCAGAACTCTTCAATTATTTACTATTTTCTGCTACAATGAGGTGCAGTAAGCCTGCCTTTTTGTTATCTGATTGTATAGCACAGCCCATAAATGATTTCAGTGTTAGAATGGGCTTTTAATTATGTATTTATAACACGAAAAGGAAAAAAAAATGTATTTACATTTCTAACACAAAAAGAAGCACTTTGAAAACAGTGCAGTGACTCTGGGTTCAAGTCCACCGTTACTTTGCCTTTCACTGATAAACCTCTCTCTGCTGCACTCTTAACCTCCCATTTTTCTCTCACTATTTCAATGCCAGGTGTAGTTTTAAGCCTCTTTCACTCACTGTACTTGTTTGTGTTCCCTCTCTCTCTCTCCTTCTCTCTACTACTCTCTCTACCTCTCTCTAATTCTCTTTCTCTCTCTACCTCTCGTTCTTTCTCTGAGGCACTTCTGAAGATGGACACACTCCAGGGTTGTTTTCCAATTACCATGTAGCCTTAGCAACGAAGGTCATTACAATTAGACCTCTGTTTAGCTTTTCTCAGTGAAAAGCAGAAAATGGTGGTTTAGAGATTGTGCTGTGTAGCGTAATGTCATTGTGCTGCTCTCGAGTGCCTGTGTTGTAAGTGGGCCACATGTCCTATACTGAGACATTAAGATTAGCTGCGGGCGAATGGAATAGACATCTTGGAGAGGAGAAAAAAAGCTCTCAAAATCAATATCAGACAGCATCTATTGTATACACAGCAGCATACTGTAGCCCGGTATGGCCAGAGGTGATGATAAGCCAAGTGAATTTCACTGCAGGCCATTGAATGCGACTTTCATTATCGTCTTTTGTAATGCCTGAAGAAATGAACAAGGTATACCATGTGTATGTCTTTTATGCCGATATATGACTAATTTATATACTGATTCAACTGGTGCTTTACATGGAATATACTTTTATAAGTGGAAGTTGCTAATGTCATATCAAACTATCGTAACTCTAAGAGCCAGTTTCTGCTTAAAAAAAAAGCAGACCAATATAAATGATAGAAAATTGCATAGAAAAATGTCTTATGTTAATGTACATTAAGTACATTACATTATGTTAAAACAACTGTTTTCTGTTTTATGAGCTACAGTTTTATGTGCTACAGAAATCTAGTGCCAGACTTTCATATTGGCCTTGTATGTCTATATCAGGGTGTCAGTGCATGTATAGAGGAGGACATTATATGTTTATTTGTTTGTTGTGTGTGACTGTGCATATGCATGTGAGCTTATACATATGTGTGTATGTGCTTTTGCCCATGTAAGCGTTCTACAGATGTTCTTGGCTGTTTTGTTTTCCAACATTCATTTCCTTATTTCTGGTTGCCCGTTTCGTACGCCTCGCTGCAGTGTGCTTGGAGCAGATGGCAGGGGACTGAGGCTCCATTGCGGTAGGAGGGCGTTTAATTGCTTTAAGTAAATCGATACGGGGCGGCAGAAAGCAGCAATTCCTCACACTGCATCAGTCCCTCACTGCAATTACCACATTGATTGGCCTGCGCTAATTGAAGGCCTCATTAATAGAAGTTTATGCAATCACAGTAGCACAGTTCAGCCTAAAACAATGACTTTTACAAAGCTGCAAATTTTTTCAGTCAAATCGGATCAGACATTTATCACATACGGCTGAAATCACACAAATAGAATAATTATTCTTTTGTGTTTCTGCGACTGAAACTTTCTGTGGTTGAAACTTTGTGGAATGAAAAATGGCAGGAAGTAAACTAGGAAAAGATGTAATTACTAAGAAGCACATTAGGGATTATGAGGTATTTGCAAACTAATATAAGGCTTATGTATTAAATTTAGATTTGCGTTTTGGGTGTTTATTAATACTGTGTTAATATTGTTAAAAGAAAGGCATAATAAAAATGAATGCAATAAAATACTACAACCCGTTTGCATATTATCTAAGTTCACACATCAAAGACTGCATGCCCAGTGGATATAAATATCTGATGATGTACAAATATACTGTAGGTGGACAAATGAAGTGGAAACAGGATCTGGAAATGACTATAACAAGGGCTTTGGCTGCTTATGTTGTTCAGTGACCAATTTCAAGTTTGAAACTAGGCCTGTCTTTATAAGCTGATCACAGTGAACAGTTTAGTAGGCAATGACACTTCAAAGCATCCATAGATTTTTGAAATAATGCAGACAATGTAGATGATGCATTATAGTGTGTTACTTTTTCCCCCTCTCTTTGTACTAACTACATAAATTTACTAATAGCACTTTAGTTTTATATGTGGTTTGTTGCAGTTGCAGTTCTATCATAAATTACCATTTTGGTTAACCCAATAAAGCACCATCTTAAACTGAAAAGATAGAAAGCAGGAACTTTAACTTTCAGCCAGGTTCCTCCCTTTCACTCACTGTCCTCTTTCAAAATTTGACACCTGTCTCCTAATGCTTTATGAACTTATAAATTTCCTTGTTAAAAAGGAAATCAGTATATGTGTATTATCATCTAAACAGCAGTTTCTTACAATGCTGCAATGCTGGCCATTGCTTTTATCCACTATTGTTAGGAGACTCACACAGGATGAAGGGGTGACTATAAAAAGCTCATTCAAGACATTCTAATATTTAGTCTGTGTGGAGATTAAAGAACAACTGAAAGTGCTAAAATCTTGCTTGCTCACAATTGCTTTTCCACAAGTTAAAAGGCCCACAACCTACTGCCCACCACCTACTACTGCCCACTACTGCACACTAATGCCCACCACCCGCTAATGCCCACTACAGACTGTCCATCATCCATCTCCCACCACACACTCCCCACCCCACACTCCCTACTACCTACTGCCCCGTGTCCACTGGCCCTGCATGATTTCCATCAGTCTGAGTTCAAACTGACCTTCCTGCCCATCCCTACTGTGGTAGACCCCCTCCAAGAATAATAAGGGCACCAGACACATTAATTAGACCCTCTATTTAGATAAATGTCTGCAAGTGAATGTGAGGCTCTTATTAATATTTCATACAAAAATAATTAAATTCAATTTTTCATTTGGGGGCACAAATGGCACATCTACATTATTGTGTGCTGCTTCTTCTTCCTTTCTTGTATTTTTTTTTCTTCTACCACATTTTACTCTCTCTCCCACCTTTTTCCTGGCCTCTTTTTTTTGTCCTTGTTCTAACGGCGCTCCCCTCTGCCACTCTGATTGGCTCAATCTGGCATCCGGAGAGAAGGCTCTGGAAATGACTGTTAATTAAAGAGCTGACAGGTTTTGTGCTGCTTATAGTGTGTGTGTGTGTGTGTGTGTGTGTGTGTGTGTGTGTGTGTGTATCTGCTCTATGGCCTGACCTGGATCATACAAGTAACTGCTGTCAGGAGATACAACCAAATGTGACATTTTGCTTGTCACTATCAGAAGAGATAACCTGAAGTAGCTTGTATGCCCCCCTCAACCACCACTCCATGCTCTTTGTTTAGGTATCCTACTTAAAAACTTAACTATATTCATTGGGCCTGCAGAATTGTTTGCACTCTTGAGTGTGTGTAGGTTCTGTTCTTACCTAAGAACAAATCCCAAATAAGAAAACATTGGTGAATGTCAGAATCTTTGTGAAAATTGTGTAAGCTTTAAGAAGAATGGTTGGCGAATGAGGCCCATTGTTCTCTTTGGCCTAAAATGCACTGATCATATACTTTGAAGTCAACAAACTTTTTTTTTCTGCTGGTGTGGAAACATGTAGTCATAAAAAAAACAAAACACCTGCCTTGTCTGAACACGCAAAGACTGCAACAACGCATATCACAACACTTGGTGTTCTGAAGTTCAGGTAATTTAATGTACCCATGTGAGCTTGCATAAGAAACCTTAGAGTTCAGTAGCTAAATAGAGCTCATCAGATGTTAATCTTTAATTGGAATCAATTTATATATTTCATTTGTATCTGAGAATACATTTATGCAGGGCTCAGCTATTGCCTCAATCTCTAAAACACTAAATGCTGGCAATCTTGACCCCATACGACATGTTCTATGGTTTTAAGAGAAACTTAATTTTGTGTATGCATGTTGTGCTCATTTACCTGGATGTATCCGTTTCTGTACCTAGATACATATGTTTCTACTCCTTAACCTTACTTTTGGTAATAGAGATGTTCCTGCTCGGACAGTCACCAAACTATGCTGGATTCTGGGCCTTTAAGACTGGACTTTAAGACCTCTGAAGTACATTATATATATGGAGTCCATAATAAACATATGTGAACTGTTTGGAATAGCAAATAAGAGCTCATTTTGAGTTTAAAGCATAAATCTTGCAGTAAATCAACTACAACCACAAATCTAATGTTATATTATATTATATTATATTATATTATATTATATTACAATATCAAATTTTACATTATCCTTACATTCTTATAAATAAAGGCGCCAAAATGTTTCTTTGCACAATGCTACAAGAACCACATTTGATTCCTTAAAGACCTTAAGGAATCTTTAGGGAACCGGTATTGGTTCCCCTACGGCATCACACAGAGGGCTATTTGTGGTTAACGTTAACATGAATTAAAAAATGAGATAACTGGATGAGAGAAGTCTTATAATGAAAATACAGTCACTCTCGTGTGGTTCTGAATTCAGTGTGTACATTTACGAATGAGTTGGCAGTTTCCTGAACTTGCTTGGCTGGTACAGCATACAGTTGCAGTAGTCAGCCCCCTCCTCCCCCCACCACCCGGTTTGGACCTTTCTTTGGCTCTGTGCCTAGTGAGTGTAATTTGGATGAGTGCTGCTCACTTGCCTTTGGGCTCATTAACAACAATATAAACAGTAATTACAGTGATCGCCTAATTAATTCATTAAAAAAGGAGGGAAAAAAGAAAAAATGCTGTCTGGTTAAGAAGCACAAGCAAATCTTTTTCCAAGATAACAATTTTATGGTAACACTGTTGATGTAATTAGCAATTGCATGCACCAAAAATATAATTCTAACAATTAAAACACTGTTTAATTCCTGTATAATTCATTTCCCCCCCCATATTCTCCCCTTCTATTGTTCTGGGAGAGTTTTTGGAGCCTCCTCCCCTGTGTGAGTAATTATTCCTTTTCTGATCCACTTTTTCTGAACTGCTAAATGAAAATCCTTCCCCTAAATAAATTCTTTTGTTTGGGGGCTATTTGTGCTCGTTTCAGTTCGGGGGGTGATGACTGTTCTGCTCTGTGCCTAATTTGAACGGCCATGTCATTCTCATCTCTTCATTATTAGTCTTAATTAGTTTAATTAGCTTAATTAGTCAATTGTGGCAAGTTAAAAATGATTAACATCCAACAGTAAAAGGGTGATTCATTGTGGTTTTGGAGATATGGAAATAAGTGAGGTTTGACTGAGCTGAAATAAAGTTTATCTTGATTAACAGTAGTTGTGTACGAGGCATCAAAAGAAAACTGCTTTTTGGTGTTGACGAAGCATTTGGACATTTTAGAGGAAGGAATAGAACAGGAGGATCTTTTCTCCTTGAATGTTTTAATTAACTTTCTTTGGAATATTGTTGATATTATGCATACATTACATTTACAGCTCATGAGTTATCCAAAGCTGAACCATTCCTGAATTGCTTTTAGAAGTGTTAGATTATTAGACATCTTTGTTAAACATATCAATCTCAGTTTAGCAAGAATTGATTGCTTCTTTAAAAATGAGTTTTAAAGGGTTTATGTCAGAAAAGCGTATTTGCCTCGCTTTTTTTAAAAAAAGGGACTTTAATATATATGTGAGCATTGTTAAAGTTTCAAAACATACCTTTCACTCGATAGTCCTTACAGTCCATATATGGAAACTAAGCTATGAAAACAGCCTGTTTTGAAACGACTGGTTCTGTAATGCCAAGAGAACCAACTCATTTACATATGCCCACCTATAAAACCTACAACTGTTTCGCCCTGCCCAATTCACTTTGAAGTTATAAGGAGTGTTTCAGCCTGGCGTCAAATTGACAGAGGGGCATTACAGGGCACCCAATCAGAATAGAGCCCATTTACATACATCAGTCTTAAAGGCACAGTAACAGAGTAAACTGTAAGGCATAAAGAGAGGTTAGAAAATGTTTATCCTGTAAAAATCATTTTTGGACCATAAAACCACACGAACAGCATACATGGACCATAAGGGAAAAAATAAAATACAAGAAGATTGTAAGATATGGGCTCCTTAAGTGACAAAGAAATAAATAAGCCAAAAAAAAAAAAAATCAGATGAAAAAGGAAAAATGAAACTGCCTGTTTGAACTACATTACATCCTGCTTTAAGGACCACAGCAGCATCTACAGTGCACACTGACACAGGACTGCACAAACTATGGGCTCATTTGTGCACTCACTACTGTTTCAGTAAGACTGGCACACCACAAATCCAAAGGCTTCAGTTTTCATTTCTCTTTAATTACTGACCTAAGAGCAGTTGTTTTTGCCTCTTAGTTAAAGTTTGGAAGTTCAGTGTGTGATTGTGCTGGGAGTTTCATCCCTCAGTAAGATTCTCTTATCTCATGTTATCTTTTACTTTTTTCCTTCTTCCAACACCTTGGGTCAGGATAGAGAAGGCTGATCTTGGGTCAGCTCCACAGACGGACAGCTGAGCATGCTGTGTGTGCTGGGCGTGCTGTGCAGTGGGGAACTGCTCAATGAGCTGCTGGGTCACATGCACACACACACAGCCATGCCAGCTGACTGCGCGCCAGCCACGGAAACTTCCCACAATTAACACAAATTACTGACAGTCTGCCAGCTATCAGTGGCTGGCATCAGCCTCAAGACTGGCAGCCAGGCAGAGCGAGGTGGAGGCACGGTGCAGTAGGCAGGGTGTGTGCATGTGTGTGTGCATGTGTGTGTGCTTCTATAACACATTAACCCTAGTGTTAATGCACATGGGTGTGTGTTTTGCGTGTGTGTGTATGTGCACCTGTGTGCAACTATGTAAATATTTATCAATTGATTGGCTAATTTGTTGTTCATTAGTTAATTGGTACATTGCAGGTTAGGAAACGACTAGTTATAATTTAAGGCTTTGTCACGAACACCATCTCCTGTCTCAAGTCAGTACCCTTTCTCAGGCCTCTCGTACACCTTACGCACTTAACAAAATGGCTCTAAATAGTCCCAAAAATATGTTCGAACCCTGTCAATAGTAGAACTATATACACTCTACATACATACACTCTTAAAAAAGATGGTTCTTTAAGGTTTCTTTAGTAAGGAAAATGGTTCTATAAAGAACCATTTTCCTTACTAAAGAACCCTTAGAGAACCATCTTTTTTCTATAAAGAATTAGTTCTATAAGATACTATGAATACTCAAACAACCCTTTGCATGATTAAATGGTTCTTTGCATAGAAAGAGTTCTTCAGACTGATGGAGAATGCACTGTAGATGGTTCTATATAGAGCCTTTTTGAAAAGGGTTCTATATAACATCAAAAAGTGTTCTTCTGTTGTTATGATGTCAATCTTGTAACGATAGAAGAACCCTTTTCAGTGTTCTATCAAACCTTTTTCAAAAAGGTTGTATATAGAACCATCTACAGCACATTTCCCATCAACACTTTCATGATGCAAAGAACCCTTTCTTTGAGCGTTCATGATTCTACATTTTCTTTACTAAAGAACACTTGAAGAACCATCTTTTTAAAGAGCGCACAGAACCCTTGAAAAACCTTTATAAAGTGGTGTAGCAATTTTCTCCCCTCTTAATTAGGCTGTAACAGCTCAGCCTGCTGGAGTTTCTTCTTGCACTCTGTTAATACTATTTATTGGGCCTATTTATCCTAAACTGTCTGTGTGTGTGTTTCTTTGCCAAGCTGGACTACTGCCCATCTTGTCTGTCACAAGAAATGCCTTGAGCAGGTGCCCCTGCTCACCTGCCCACCGGACCAATAAAACCACCATAAAGCCTCCTCCATGTCCATTCACCTACTCAAGTGTGCAGAAAGCCTCACCTGCATGCCCCACTCACCCTGATGATGACATTGGTGCCCACACACACTCATACCAAACTATATCTA
Organism: Colossoma macropomum; assembly: GCF_904425465.1. NCBI lineage: Eukaryota > Metazoa > Chordata > Actinopteri > Characiformes > Serrasalmidae > Colossoma > Colossoma macropomum. Next base: position 16,912,452 of record NW_023494785.1, on the reverse strand, counting down.
TACTGAGTTCTTCCCATACTCATTCTAACATGCCATCATGATAAGCTTCTAACAGTCATTGGGTTTCATTGATTTGTCATTTTTATCATGATATGATTCCAACAAAAGTCACAGTGTTTATAGATCTATTTCTCACTTCTTACTCTGACAGGCTTGTAACAGTATTCATCAGTTTTTATTGATTAATCTAAATACTTCTGTCCAATAACAGACTCATTTCTTTTCTTTATTTCATATTCACTGTTGACAAATCTTTATTTTTTTTATTGCTCTTATTGCATTACTGTTTTGTTATCTGGTGTCGACCACAGGAGAATGGGTTCCCCTTTTGAGTCGTGGTTCCTCACAAGGTTTCTTCCTCTTGCCCTTCCATTGTCACTCTATGGTTGGCTCATTTGAGGCTTTGTGACAGCAAAAAGTGCTATATAAATGATTTTAGATTGAACTGAATTGCCAGTCCACATTTTTAAGATCAATTTGATCAAGAATCAATTTCCGACTTTTTATGTGTTAAAAATGTCTTGATTCTATAGAGCTCTAATTATAAACTACACAGATTGGTTCTAGACAGGAAAAAAATATTTTTAGAACAAAAGATTAGACACACTAGTGCAAAATAGTGATCTGAGCAATAAACAACACAAAAAACAGAACTTCCTCATATGCAAACCTTATATAGCATGTCTCCATCTTCAATTGCACAAAATGAAATTATGCTTTAAAGCACAATTAAAATTAGACATTACTACAAGTGGTTTTCTTGTTTCATGATTGACACAAAAGACAAGAATTCAGAGACCATCAGAAGAGCCTGAGGGATGTTTTGGCGATACAGCTTTAAATATCAATAAATATCTTAATGAAGGTTATCTGGAGGCATCCCAAGACTAAATTTAATTCAGACTTTTAAATGCCACATTAAGAATACGTTTGCAGTTATGATATACCAAACACATGTTAAAACACATGCCCCTGTCGCATGGGTGACACTGTGTTATTTAACATGCGTGTTGTGATGTCAAATGTTTTCCAAAAAGAAATCAAGCGAAACCTGTCTTTTTCCTAAAATTTAAGACGACATAAATTATAATTTTAAATTATTTAATACCTGTCTCCGCCCCTCATTTGTAAAATGTAATTTCAGACAAGTTAAGACTTTTAAAGGACCCACAGACACCCTGCAATGGTGGCAGTAACCTTTCTAGTCATTAAATATTTGTCTCTTTATAAATGTAGGGTAATAGCACTAGAGGTGCTTAAGAAGTTGCTAAAATTGTGGTTGTGATGCATTTTAAATGTACAAAATAATGCAGAAGACTAAGAGCACCACCTGCTGGGCTGAATCATACATTACATGAGTGAATCTTCAAGAGGCCTGTTCTAAAAGACTCAACAGTAATGACAGTTCATACTACTTGAACCTGTGCATCTGTTAATCGTTTTTAATCACTTTAACACTAGAATTAACTTTGAGTGTAATTGCAATTCTATTCAACATACAACAGGCATTTTATCAAATAATAGATTTGAATACTACTTTCAAAATATTTTTAATTGTTTAAATACAATTGTTGTTATTCACATACAATACAAACACCATTAATAGTAATGAATCCTTAAAACACAATATGCTTTTTGTATGACATTGACAATTTATTTGTCAAGCGTCTATTGCACATTTTCCTCTGCAGTCTTCCAAAGATGTACTGGACATTTTTCTTGCTTGTCTATTATATACTGAAATCACTATGCGATACATAAATGATATCTAGTGTATATTTTGAAATCCATATTTTATTGACATTTTATGACAATAAAAACAACAACAATAATAATAAAACAAATCTCAGTTACAAGCTGGGACAGGGTGCGAAGATATTTCATGTTTTACCTTATCAACTTCTTTGTTTCTTGTGAACATGTGCTCATTCTGAAATTGCCTGTAATATGTTCCAAAACATTTAGGACAGAGGCAACTTTACACTAGGAGCATTATGGAACATTCAAAAAACATCTCAAACAGGTGATGAAATCATGCTGGGGAATAAAAGGAGCAGAGATCACCTCAGTGTTTTTTGAGTAAGCATGGGTTGAGGCGTCAGTGAATAATCCAACAGTTTAAAAACAATGTTTCTCAATGAGTGATTACAAGTATTTCACCCTCAACAATGCATAATTTCATCAAAAGATTCAAAGAATGGGGAGAAATCTCTGTGTGTAAAGGGCAAGGCCTTGCATTAAAACTCTGTAAAGAAAATTTCTGTAAAGAATATCACATGAGCTCAAGAATACTTTAACAAATTATTTCAATAGACACCACCTGTTGCTGCATCCACAAATCCTATCTCTGGGCCAAAGAAGAAAAGGAACTAATAAAGTGTTCCCAGTGTGAAGTTCAAAAGCCAGGCTCTATCATGGAGTGGGTAACCTACCCATCTGTGTAGGCACTATTAATGCTGAAGGAGATATACACATTTTGGCAATAATATCAGTCTGCAGAGCCGCAGAGCCACAGTTTCACGCCAGCAGTTTCACTCCAGCAGGTTTAAGCCAGAGGCATTTAACGCATGCGGTTTTTCTTAGCGAGTTTTAGGCTGACCAACAATTCAGTCATTTTATGTGGGTTTCCAATAAATTTCTGATAAACTTGATTGGACTAATGTTATATTTTAAGCCTTAGGCTAAAACAAACTTTGGTTTGAATGCATATAGAGATTCACAGGGTAAATTCTACACAAACTACAGTTTATGTGGCTTGGGTAAACTAATAGGTTATGTAGACATATAGCTCAATTAACTTACCCCTCAATATGGGGGCTTTATGTGTACACTTACATTACATGCGCAGGAATAAAACTTTAACTTAGGCAGGTTTAAACTGAGCATAATATTAAGCTTTAGGCTAAAACAAACTTTAGTTTGTTAATGTTTTCCTGCTGAAAAACCCCAAAGAAATCATTAAGTGTTTCTTTTGGTTTCTAATGGTTTTGTAATGTGTTTTAGCTTATGGTTTAACTGGTTACCAATAGTTGATTCGTATCCCTTCCTGAATGATAATATGCATGGCGACTCATACAACCAGCACAAACAGTCGCTGTTTACATCAGAGATGTTAGAAATGAGGAGATCAGCCACTGTTTGAAATATGAATGCGAAAGCTTGTAACTCTCAACTTTCCTATAAGGACTTAGATGGCACAATCGCGCTGTCCTACTGCGCATACGTTCCACTGGCCTGATACTGCAGGTGTAAATCTGCGGCTCTGCAGTTAGACCCTTCTCCATTTTGGAAACTGAGAAATTTTATTGTTTTTCGAAAAATATGTGCCAATTTTGAATTTAATGCTAGCAACGTTTCAAAAAAAGTTGGGACAGGGGCATGTTTACCACTGTGCTGCATTGCCTCTTCTTTTAACAACACTCTGTAAGCATTTGGGAACTGAGACCAACTGCTGTAGTTTTGAAAGTGACATGTTTTCCCATTCTTGCTTGATATAGGATGTCAGCTGCTCACAGTTCAGGGTCTCCTTTGTCATATTTTTCATAATGCGGCAAATGTTTTGAATGGTTGACAGGCCAGTTACGCACCCACACCCTTTTACTACAGAGTCATGTTGTTGTATAGTGTAGAATGTGGTTTGGCATTGTCTTGCTGAAATATGTGAGGCCTTCACTGAAAAAGACGTTTTTTGAAAAAGATGTTTTATGGTTTGTTCTTTGCATGGTAGTGTTTTAACTTACATTTGTGGATGCAGCAACGAACTGTGTTCACAGACAGTGGTTTTCAGAAGTGTTCCTGATTTCCAAAACTGGGTAAGAATTGTGTCTGTTTTTAATGCAGAGCTGCCTGAGGGTGACCCACAGCAATCCAACATTTTGGCCTTGTTCCTTGCATACAAAGATTTCTCTGAATCCTCTGAATTTTTATGATATTATGTATCCTAGATGATGAAATCCCCAAGTTCCTTGCTATTTTACATTGAGAAACGTTATTCTTGAATTGTTGCAATACTTGCCCATGCAGTCTTTCACGGAGTTTCAACCTTTGATATGTTGTCTTTGTTATAATTTTTTAACTTAAATATTAGGGTTTAAATGATTTGCACATCATTGCATTCTGTTTTTATTTACATTTTGCACAGCGTCCCAACTTCTTTAGAGACAGGGTTGTATGTTGCTTTTTAGACAACATCTTTTTCATGGACATCCATTGCTTATTTAACACATTTCCACATTTTGCACGTGTTACAACAGCATGGCTGCGTGATCAGACAGTTAGAGTCTCCCACTGAAAGCGTGTTATGAAGCATGAAATATGACAGTGAAGGGCCTGTGCAGTTGCACAGCTGAAAACTAGTACAACACAAAAATGACAAAATATTCCACTTTCAAAACTGGATCAGTTTGTGTCCTCAGTCTCCAAATGATTATTAAATGTTGTTAAAAGGAAAGTTGATGTAACAGTCTGGTAAACATGCTTCTGTTCTAACTTTTTAAAACACGTAGCAGGTGTCAGATTTGTAATGAGCGCATATTTACAAAAAAAGTTCATAAGTTAAAACAACAAATATTGTATTTATGTTATGTACAGTTACACCACACAGAATTTAGCAATCACTACTTTCTGTTCTTACTAGCATTTCACATACCGTCCCTTTTTTTTATATTGGCTTTTATAATAATAATGTACATAATCACATTATGTCACTCTTGTTTTGGCAGTGGGACTGTTTTTTGTGTAAATGCAGAAACACAGAACTATAAACTTAATGAAATGAGGCCTAGCATTAAAATTCCACTAGATGTCAGTGAAAGCATGCGTTATATCTTATCTCAGTGGTGCCACATGTTTCTATCAGTAGCATTTCTAAATATCTGGGTCTAAAAAATGTAAGCAGTATTGTTTTTCTCTGAGTATAACTCAAGAGTCCTGACTTCCTTTATTATATTTTAGACAAAGTAAGGCTTTAAAATGACATCTAAAAGTCATGTGTCAACTGGTCAGTGAAACCAAGAACTGCACAATTCCTAAAACTCAAACCACAGACCTGCAGAAACTGGGCCATTTCGTTTTGCAAAACAACGGATTTAGATTTCTAAATAAACTGTAAGATCAAGAGTAAATGATATAGAATACACGGCTGCATCTTCTGTTCTGGTGATCTTTCCACTTTGACTGCGTTTTTATTGTATTTTTTACCAGTTTCATCAGGGAGGTAACTCTCCGTTTCGCCATAAACTATTCTGACCCAACATAACAAAAGCTTCACCTGCAGACAATAGCGACAGGATTGCGTAGGTGTGGATGTCATGAGAAAGCAAGGAGAATAGGCTAGTCTAGTGTACAGCATTACTGTGCATATGCCAACAGTGTTTGCATAGCTTATGTATTTGAACAGTTTCACCACAGATTTTTATGCAGAACAGCTCTGGTATCACAAAATCCCACTACATTGTCACATTCTGATCATGTGTGACAGGCAGAATCTCAAATACAAGTATACTTGCAGTCACAAATTGAGTGTAGATGAAGTAAAAGGCCTAAAACTATAGTCAATATACTCTACATAAGAATGTGGTGTTTAACAAACACATTGGCAGGTAGCTAACATGCTCCTACAGTAATTCTGCAGGTTTGATTGTAAAACTACAACAATCAAAGTAAAAAAAAAAGTTACATGTCTTTCAAGTTTCAAATGCCATGAACTCATTGTAGGAAAGTAAATATATGCTACTGTTAGTTTGGCACTAGAGGGCACAAACAGAAATGAGCATTATTATAGCCATGGCATTTGGATGAATAAAGGCTAAGTAAAGGTCTCTGCTTTAAAACCTGTTATACAATGGTATGCACAGCTGGTATATGTTCAGGTTAAAAATTTTCATGAAATGGCTGGAACATTCGGCGCTGTTTTAGTGTGTTTTTGGCCTAAGCAGCTTCACAGCTCTGAGTAAAGGATGCAGTGCTATCCTCTTACTCTATGTGCAAGCAAGAGTACCACGAGTTTACCACCCAGTCTGACATCTAGGGAATCTAAAGACATGTTTACTAAAAAAGCTGAAAAAACAAGATTCCATAAATGAAAATAAATGAAGATTATTTTTTTTCAAAGACACAAATCTTCAAAACATATAACAACAGTATATATTAAAAAGATACTTTATAGTAATATAGTTTCTTTTATACACATACTGTTTTTTATATTATGATAATATTGTAAAGGTGAAAAAGTTATGAAAAGGTTACTAGTTGTATCGCCTAATCAAAGGACATCTAAACCTCAGGAACATGGGCATTTAGAATTATAATCTGGACATTCCCAATCACTGTGAATGGTGATAAAATCTTTGGATATTACCAGACCAGACACTTTCAAACTGAGCAAGTATTAAAGCAAGCCAGTTAAAAAGTTCCTATGCTTGGGATTTCCCTTAAGTTATTCCATTTAATTATACTTCCTGCTTCCTACATAGTGTTCTACATGGGTCATGAACTAATGGCTTCTACACTTACATAGCTTAATTAGCTCTACATGTCCAGCAGGGAGTCATCTGTATTCAGCTTGTGTCGTTCTCACCTCACATAAGATGCACTGAAAGGTGACACTATGTTTAAGGAGGCAGAAAAACTCACATTCAATGTGAAAAGTGAGATATGAAAAAAATAACTCTGACTCTTTCAACAGTCCCGAGAGAAGCTGTGAAACATCCTCCACTCCTCAGACTAGGCCACACTGAGCTGCATGAGGGCGTATATGGTTCAGCGAGTGACGTCATCAGGCCGTTCTGGTGCCCAGCGGCGAGAGAGAAAGAGAGAGAGAGCAGGAGGCTTTCGATTCAGTTTCGCATTTTAGTTGAGTTCTTTTCACTCTTCACTCTTGTTTTCGCCTGTTGAAAAAAGCATCCCTGTTCTCCAGGTCTGTCATCCCTCTGCGACGGTTCACCGCGGTGAGTTTCCTTTTAAACTTTTTACCGAGCTCTGCCAGCTTCGTCCGCTTCGTCAGAGCGACACAAAACTTCAGTTGTTGTTCTTCGGTCTTTACTACAACATCTCTGTAGCTGACGACGCGCTAGCTGGTTGCTAGCCCAGCTAAGTAGTAACGCGTTGGTGTGTTTCGTGCAGCTTGCTGCCTTAACGTGGTGGATAGTGAGCTAACTGAAATGAATAACCAGCGATAAAGCTCGCAAGAAACAGTTTGAAATCTCGGTGTGCGTCTTATTACTGTTTTCACTTGTCCACAATGCGTTTAATTCGTTTCGCGATTAATTAGCTTGTTGGCTAACCTGTAATGGGAAGTTTGCAACAGCCAGATGTTGATCAGTCTCAGCAGAGCTAGCGTCAGTTAAACCAGTCAAACTTTTAACGAACTGTTTCCGAAGAAACAGCTTCAGCTATTTTGTCCAGACGTCCAGTTCGTGCGATATTCTAGCTGCGGCTGACCGCTAACGCTGCTCGCTTTTCAGGAGAAGTGTTTTTAGAGTTTCTCAGTTAACCTACGCTAATCTTCCGAGGTCAGAGCCAGCTCTGTTAGATCTGATTCACTGAAGGTCTCCAGTTCCCAGGGCAGCTGTATCATGTGATGATGCCTTTGTGTTAAGGCGCCTCAGGGACGTTTTTAGGACTCAAGCAGAAATGAAATCGACCATTAACCTTTACCGAAGGCTGTTGTTGTAAGTTACAAATATGTGTCACATTAGCTGAGTTGTTTATTGATGGTGGCCCCAATAATTTTAAGAACGGATCTTAAGAGGCCTGTCACTGTCGTGCTGTTTCCTGTTGGCAAGCTCTTTCCGATGTGCATTTTGAAGTATTAAACAGCTTAGAAGGGTTTAATTGAACGAGCTATTGTTGAGGGATTGTGTAAGGGTTTTAATCCCCAAATCCTCCTTGTCAGTCATTTGCCAAATTATGCCCATCTCTGCTGAGGCAGATTTCCAGGACACCATTCCTCATAATCAGTTTTCTGTGCTGTGCTCTAATGCAGAGTTCTTAGGGGTCCCCTGATGAAGGGTCTGACTGTGAAGTCACCTAGTTATAACAAATTTGGCATAGATATAGTACTTGTTACACAATGCAAACAGCAGACATAGCAAGCAAGATACTCAACAAACTTTCGCATAAATAAATTGGTGAATGCTATTTCAACAGCGCACTTGCCTGTTAGACATTGACACATTTCTCACAGTATCTTAAATAATGTGGCCAGTTCATAGTATTCAATTGCGTCATTAAGAAGACCACATCAACATGTTGGTAGGCAAGCTGTAAATCTCACTGTGCTCTGATAGAGCTTGTTTCATCACTGTTACTGCAGTTACAACCCTGCAGGTGGCTGAAGGATAAAAAGCAAAATAAATCAGAATGACCACAAATAGCATGAAAAGATACATGGACATTATAGATTCAGCCTCCAGAAAACACTACAAGGAGATGATTAGCTGGATTAGTGGACTGGATCCGTATGACCTGCTTACCATTAGTTCAGAAAATTCCAATCGATGAGATTTTACAAAAACTAATAAAAGTGGCTACCAAAGCTGGTAGTAAATTCATAAACATATATAAAGCTGAAGTTAGCTTCTTATTCGCCAGCTTCTCATTTGAAATTGCTGTTCCACCTTAAATGGTGCTGCAGTTACACTGAGGTGCCTTAAGCGTAGAATGAATTATGAAAGTTTGCGAATGTGAAGCTAACGTCGGCTTACCTGAATACATGAATTAATTTATCTTAATAAATGCATCCTTAATCAACAAATACCTTAAACTTTCACTTGGAAATATTTCATGAACAGCTAACGTGCAGCACAGCAAAGCAGCAGTTGAACATGTCTCACTGGCTGATCTAATGCCACGTCCCAAACCACACACTACTTTACCTACTACACTAATGAGTGCATTTCTAATGGTATATGCACTGTTTTTACACACTAGTTAGTCTGTGCTAGTATGTGGTTTGGGACGCGCCACTAAGGCCCAATCCCATTTCACCCCTTGCCCCTACCACTTAGCCCTTAGCTCTCTGTTTTGCGTGTTCACGTCTAGGGTTAGGGTGTCCCAATTTTTGTTGAGATAGAGGGGTAGGGTGAAGGGTTAGGGCTATATGGCCCTCCAAATGGAGGTTTTTCAGAGGCGCACTCCAAACAGAGTGTTATGAGGGAAAAAAAGAAAAACCGGCAAGATGGCTGCGCGAGCGACCAAAGAAACCCACAAGTGTAAGTATTGTCTCCGTTAAAAAATGACGATAACCATCGTATTATCTTAGTTTAATGTTGTTTCAATGCATTATGGTCTTCATAATATGCTTCTTCATAACAAGCATAAAAATCGCTGATAGCATGCTGTCTCGGTAGCTAGCTAGCTAACTTTCCCGTTCCACCTAAATAGTCCAGCAGTGTTAACGCCTGAAGCACCAGAATGTAATTGCTGCACCATTTAAGGTGGAACGGGAAAATACGAACAAGAAGCTGGTGAATAGCTGACTTCAGCTTCATATCACCAAAGAATTAGCGGTGGGTGATAATAAATAATTGTCTTATACCCCTTTTTGAAAGCACATGATGCTCTAAATGTAACTAAAGCCCAGCAGTGAGGTCGCTGAACTTTTCCCTTCTCTGCTATCTCCTATAACAGGCTAGTAGCCTGTCAATGAAGCAGTGTTTTTTTTTCATTTGAGGGTTGTCCCATTTCGTAGGGCAAGATTTCAACCACTAACTCAGTTCCAAGGGGTTAGAGTGACACTCGAAAACAAGGGGTAGGGGTAAAAAAAGAAATGGGATTGGGCCTAGTAGCGCATCGGAAAATCTCAGCCATTTAGATTTCAGCTTTTATTTGTTATCACTACTAGCCTTAAAAATGAAATTTAAAAAAGTGATCCAAAAAAAAAAAATCTTGCAATGGACTGTTTAGGGTGTTTCCTGCATTCTGCCCCCTAACCCTCCTCCCTGCCCCCACCGTGACCCAGGAGGACAGGCAGCTTAGAAGATGAATGAATGAATGAATGAATTATCCAAAAACTTGTTTTACTGCCTTTGCTGGACTGGTTATAGCTTTATCTCATTACAAACCGCCACAGCACTGCTGAATGAACTTGACCTTTTTTACCAAAATGGCAGCAGCGCAGTTGTGATGTCATCAGAATACTATCAGTTGGCCAACGCGCTGTTCTAGCTTGTTAGCTAACTTATTAACGTTGCAGCTGTTGAGCATTCAGGACAGTGGAATAGCTGCATAAAATCAAGGGAAATCCTAAATAAAATGTGAAATTTACGTTTGCACTTACTAGGTAAGTAAAGTGAATTCTTGACTAATCTTGCCTGTACTTTGTGGATTTGCAGGGCTGTGAATCAGCGGAACTGTTAGATTGTGAACCACTAGATTATATGATTATGTTACATATTTGTGCTGTGTTTACAGTTTATCAGGGGAGGAATCTAATGTTAAGACAATAAGAACCTCATGAGGACAGTAATTTAGTCAAACCTTTTTTTCAAGGAAATAGGATGGAACCTTCTCAAGTTCAATTTTGTCTCTCTTATGGGTGGTCTTTTTGTTCTTACTGTGTTTCAGACTCCTTCAGTAATGCTCTAACAGAATACCAGCATAGAGGAACACTGTGATATGACTATCAGTAGCATTGTGTCCAAGAAATCCAGATGAAGGAAAATAATGAAATTAAACCCAAGTACACAAAGTTCTGGAGAAAAATCAAGATATCTGAAATTTGCCAAAGATAGGCTTTAGCAGGTGGGCTTCTTTATAGTGGATGGATTGGACCCCCTTTCAAGCTCACCCTCCATAAATTGCTGGTAATCTACAGCAGATGGAAATTAGTGACACTGATGCAAACTCGGCAATTCAGCAATAGCACACGCAGTTGTGTGTTCCTGTGCCAGATGTCTCCTCTTGTTTTCTTTCTGTTTTTTGGCAGCGACTGTGCTAACACATATTATCTGCCACAAGAGAGCTGGCACATTAACTATGCTTGCTGTTCTTTCTGTCAATTTCCATCACTGCTGAAGCTGAGCCAGTGAGAGCATGTGAGGATGATGACAGTACAGTCACCGGCAGACTCTCATGGTTAATTTCTCCTCTCAGTAGCCCGGAAGGTTGAACTTGCGACCTAGTCGTATGACTTGCTGTGGCGTTGTCTTTCAGATTAGGAAGTCTGTTGGTTTCATTTTGTTGACAAGACTAATTGCATTCTTTTGTTGACAAGACTATCCCACCACCAGCATATATTGACAGCAACCCAATTATATATTTTTTTCATTTTAAGAATACATCCAAAGTAAAAATATTTTGTATTGTTATGAAAACATCAGGCTGCAGATTGTTACACTTAGACCTGTGGGAATCACTACGAATGCAATAAAATGCCCAGTGTACCAAAAACAATAGAAGATTGTGTTAACGGTTGTTTCCGTGCTTCTCCATGGTTTGCAGTTGTGTTGCGTAAATGCCCGCCATGATGGAAACTTTCCTCTATAAATAATGGAAACTAATAGGTAATAATGGAAATTATGTGGGAATATTGGGCATTGAAAGATCCTACTGCCTTGTCACAAGCGTACCTTAAACAAAGAGTCTGCATTCCAGTCTAAAGTTTCTAGAAATTCTCACACCTGTCCCTTTACATAACCAGTTGCTTTTTCCCTGGTGCAGCATAATCCCTCTGATATGACTTGCTGTTTGTGTGGGTGCTGATTGGCATGCTCTGAAGTGAATGTTGTGCTGAGGAGCACTATATTTGGTTTGAAGCCGTTAAAAAATCCAAAAAATGGATCACATCATGCCAAAATACACAACGTTCATTGCTGAAATAACTGTAAAATAACTTACATTTAACATATAACACACAACACACATAACTTGCATTTTATTTTTTATTGGTTACTATAATAAATAACTGTGTAATATATGTAGAACATAATGAAGGATAATTGCAAATAGAATGTCATCAGTGCAAGTGTCGAGACAAATAAACATGGGAGACCACAATAACCACCCAGTGCCACCAGGCACTCCTGCTGTAGGTAAAACCCACCCAGTTCTTCAAAAAACATCCTGACAAGAAATAAACAAGTGAATATTGGAAACCATAAAGAAATGATAAAATGATGAGTCATCTTCATAGATTATATGTCATATTAGACCATGCAGCTAAAGATGATGGCAAGCTAGCTAATGGGGTGGGCGATGTGGCAAAAAATCTTGTCATGATAGTTAGACATTTTACCGATACACAATATGCACCACATTTCATTTTTCTGAGATTCAACAAGTTGGAATAGACAAAATAGAACCTGAAGTGGAACATAGAAAAATACTATTATAATATTGAACCTACATCTACAATAATTTTAATTCAATATTTTACTAACTGCACTGCACTAAATCCATTTAAACAGACCTAATCATGCCCACTTTGTAATGAAACGTGTTGTTTGTCAGTGTTCTGTAGATACTAACAGTATTCATGATAGGCTCAGAAAAGTGTATTGTGATATAATTTATCATGATAACAATTGAATATCGTTGCCCACTCCTACTAGCTACTTCACTCGGGGTAACTAAAGTAGATACGGTTGGCTAAATAGGCTGTAGCTGATGATATAAACAAATACATGATTTAAATATATAGATGTGATAATTGTATGCCAAAGTTTGGGCACCCCTGGCCAAATTACATATTTTGTTGATTTTTAAAGTGGAAAAGTCAACACAACCTCTGCGTAAAAAAATCTGCAAATGTTTATGCACAAATCCTTTCTATATGATTAACTTAACAATATAACAATATGGTAATATTAATAGTAAAATAGTAATTGTGGCATGTGCAAAAGTTTGGACATCTTAGTAAGTCTGCACTTATTAACACTTCTTTTGGCAGAAATCACAGCTTTCAAACACTTTTTGTAGATAGGAGCCTTTCTGTTCTTGTTCTAGGAATTTTCACCCAGTCTTCTTTACAGAACACTTGTAGTACTGTGATTTTCCTGGGCTGTCTTGCTTGCACATCATGGTTAAGATCAACCCATACATTTTCAGTGAAGTTCCATTCCAAAAGCTGTAGCTTCACTTCTGTTTCATGGCGGATTTTGAGGTGTGTTTTGATACCTGTTGCAGGAGCCAGATTCTTTTAGGCTTTAGTTTCTTAACTGACTGTTTTACATTTACTTCAAGAATTTGCTGATATTTTATTGGAATCCGTTCTTCCATCTACATGTGCAGTGTTTCCTGTTCCACTGGCTGCCACACAATCCCAAAGCATAATGGGTTCACCTCCATGCTTTACAGTTGGCAAGGTGTTCTTTTCATCAAATGCTGCTCTTTTTTCTCCAAACATGCCTTTGGTGATTGTGGCCGAAGAGTTAAATGTTTACTTTATCAGCGGACAGCACTTGTTTTCAAAATATTTCTGGGTTATCTAAATGTTGTTTTGCATACTTCAGACATTGACTTTTGTATTGGGGTTGGAGGTAAGGTTTTCTTCTGATAACTCTTCCATGCAGATTATGTTTGTGAAAAGAATTCTGCACAGTAGAAAAATTCACCGCCACTCTTACGCCAGATAACCTTCCTTCCTGTTTTGCTGTGCCTTTTTGTCTAGATATTGGAGTTTTCTTCCAAATCTTGCCTTGACTTCCACAGATGCCCTTAAGTGCCATTTCAGATAGTGGAAATTGCAAGCTTGAAGTACTCTAATATCTTTTTGTAGCTTTCCCCTGCTTTGTGGGCATGAGTTATCTTCATTTTCAGATCCGCAGCCAGCTGCTTGGTGGAGCCAATGGTTGTTTAGTGTTAGCACAAGATTTGAAGTGTCAGAGTTTATCACACTCAGGAATTGTCATCAGCTGATATTTCTTAATGACAATTCTTGACCTACTTAACCAAGTCAATTTAGGCCTAGCAGGTTAATTAAGTTTTGAGACTGAAAGTTTTTGCTTTTTTTCTTAAATAGTTTAAAACATAGTTTGTTTAGCGTGCAGCAAATTTTGTGTTTACTTCTCCCTTCAAAATAAAATATGTAATTTGGCCAGGGGTGCCCAAACTTTTGTATGCAACTGTATTCTCCTCTGATGTTAGTGCTTTACAGCGCATGAGTGGATCAGGTAGCATTCACTAGCTAACCATGGATCTGGGTTTGTGGCTGAGGAAATTCAGAATGAGAGATTTATGAAATACTGCCAGGTGTTGCTTATCATAAACCAAACAGTAGCTTTTTATTTAGGCTTGAATTTATTTTTTAGCAGACTTTGACAAGCCAACACTCCAACACCTCATGTGGATGATCTGTGTAGTAGTTAGCTAGTAATCAAGTAGTGCTGATGCACGCAGAAGATACTGAAGTGAGTTTAAGCGCTGCTGTTCAGCCATGCCAGTTAGAGAATTTTTTTTCTCCATGTGCTCGCACCTTAACTCATCTGCCAGTCATTACTCTATATGGCTTATATAGATTGCTGTTGTAGGAGGAATGAAGGAGAGGAAGCAGTGACCCCAAATTAATGCATCAATTTGAAAAAATGCACAACATGCAGGCTGCACTAAACTTGAACTCGCAAAACACAACAGCTGATTTGAGGGCTGTAGTGCCCCCAGCTAATCAGCATCATCTCTCCAGAGCATTTGGGCGGTGCCACAATGTCATGACTGGGAGAACTTGGAAAGACTGTGTAAAATCATTCTTAAAAATGTTATCCAGGGGGCTCCCGAGTGGTGCAACCATCGAAGCATTGGCTCTATCATAAGGAAAATGCGAGTTCGATCACTGGTGATGCTACAGCCATCCGTGGCCATGAGTCCAAGTGAGCACAATTGGGTGGGTAGGATGGCCCCCTGTGTCCCTGCATCACTCAGCGCAATGGTAGCCAGTGCAGGTGTCCGTTAGCTGACATAACAATCTGTTAGCTGGCAGTTGGCTCTTTCCTCCAAGTGCATTCAGCTGTCCAACGATGTTGCGTTGGAAGTTGCGGAGGACGCTCCTAGCGCTGGTGATATCGTGTGACTGGGGGAATCCTAACTAATGGGTACAGTTGGATGTGGCTAAATTGAAGAGAAAACTGGGGAAAAAATAAAACACTACTACTAATAATAAAAAATGTTATCCAGAACACAGATCATGAGTTGTTGAGTCACTTAGAATGTAAAAAGTGGTGTGTGCTAGGGTTGTGAGGTATGACGATAATACGGTATACCACAGGATGTGAAAAATGTTGTCTTTAAAAATGATGTGTCAAATTTTTGGTCCATGTCTGAACGCATAATAAACACATTCCACCCATTTAGTTTTAGAGGGCTCACTGACAGGTGGCGCTGATAAGAGCCAGAAAAAAGCCTCAGAAAAACTGAGCATAATAGCAGCTAGACATGGCGAAGAGCTGCATACATCAGAACATACATGAGCAGAGCGCTCATTTTCAGAATCAAGCCTATTCTGTGATTGTGGCACTGTTTAGGTCTGTAGCTGCTCTCTAAGCTAACATTAAGGTAGCATATGAGGCTAAATATCCCAGCACCACAGAACAGGTTTAATTTAGCCTTTCTCTCCCTTCAGCGTTGCTAAGTGTTACTTTTTCAGATTTAAATCATTATTTCTAATCATCTAAACTTGTCATTGCTTTCAGTTAGCCAGAATCAAACATACTCTGTGGTGGGCAGAGCTGTTAGCATGCTAGTGAAACTAACTAACCAGCACCTTTCTTCTGTTAGTAGTACTGATTAACGTTTATCAGTTGTTTGATAGATGGTTTGACCTTTATTGAATAACAGTTTGAAAATCGCGCGTTGTGTTCACTTATTTGGTAGCCACGTAAAGCGAACTCTGTTTTTCGATTTTGAAATAACGATGAGTCTGCAAAATCACTCCGCTGTCAGGAAGGTATGGAAAAAATAGATACCGCCCAAGCCTGCTATATAATGCAGCACGCTGACATTGTGATCACCAGGGTGTTCATGCCAGGATTGCAGGTTTAAGTCCTGTCTGGTGGATGGATTGCCTAGTTATACAATGTTAGCTTCCTCTGCTGAGGACCTCTGCTGATAGGGGTGGATATTGTCTACAACTTTACGAAATGATCCATATCAAGCAACATGATGTGGTATATTGACAAAACACACTAGATGTACAACAGACATTTTAGTTAATGTATACCTTAAAATTTGTTCTAAAAACTATAGTAACAAAGAGTAAATAAGTAAGGATAGAGAGAATGATAATGATTTTTTTGTATTAATTCTTACCTAAAAAAT
This sequence comes from Colossoma macropomum, assembly GCF_904425465.1. Taxonomy (NCBI): domain Eukaryota; kingdom Metazoa; phylum Chordata; class Actinopteri; order Characiformes; family Serrasalmidae; genus Colossoma; species Colossoma macropomum. Next base: position 16,896,204 of record NW_023494785.1, on the reverse strand, counting down.
GTTTGACTTATTTATTTATTTATTTATTTATTTATTTATTTTGGGAAAAAAAGGAAGACTAATAAATACATTAATTATGATAAGCGCTCTTCTAAGAACTAATTGTCGGTGTGATTCACTTTGAGGTGCTGGTCAGAGCACAGCGGGGCAGAGGAGTGAACTTTGGTTCACAAACCGCAGCGGTGAGCAGAACACTCCATCAGGAGTTCAGTTTTTGCTATCGACCATGGCGGTGGAAAAAACTGGATGTAGGTTTTTTTGGGAGGTGTGAATGGCAAACATCTCGTGCCTTACAGTTAAAATAAACATGACATCAGATGAGGAGGACACTGAGAGGAAGAGAAAGCCTCAGACCTTGTGATTTTCAGTTATCTGTATGATGTGTTCCAAAACTTGAGAGGTAAAAATGCTTGATGTGTATGTATGTAAAAAGATGTAAATGTAAAAAGACAGGGAGTCAGAAACCAGGGGTTCAACCTCAACTGACGTCAGATTGTTCACACATGGCCACAAACAACTGTCTGTTCCTAAGGGCAAATATGTCTTTGTTAAATGAGTTCTTCTCAAGAATATATGGTTGTATTGATTTCTTTATAGCTGATTTATATGTTGAAGTGGCATGAAAGCGTGCAAACATGTGAACGAATGTCAACATGTGAATAAAGCATGTGAAGTGTTACACTGTTCTGCTACTCACAATATTTTCCCAAGGTTGGCAGGTCTGCGTGCAGAATACAGCAGAACAACAGAAGCGAAAAGGGAAAATCCGCACGCTAACACCATCTGTAGCCACATCTGTACAGTTTCTGACGTGATGAAAAAAATCACAAGTACCAATGCCACAGTGCAAAGCATAACTTAAAAAATATCATTGCCTTTGTGCTCTGTTGTCAAGTATGCTGGATTTTCTGGCATTTCAGTTTAAGTCTGGTGTGTCCTGAACTTCTGATTTGCCATCACAAATTCGCAGTTTTTTTTATTTTTTTTGGTCAAGACATTCAATTATGTCATAATTAAGATGTGAAGTAGAAGAGGCATGAATACCATGTAAGTTATTATTTTGTTCTGTGCACGTGTCTGAGTGTTCTGAACATTTACGCTCTAGGCAGATGCCTTTCTGAAACCCCTACATGTAGCACTACAAAGAATGGCTGCTACAAAGAGCGGCTGGAACAAAGAGTTCCTACACAATGCCTACACTTAATTTAGGTGAATGAAGAAGAGTGAAACACAGTTCAGCTTTAAAGTGCTCAGCATCTGCTTCAATGTACTTAAAGAAACTGTGTAAAATGTGTGATACAGTTCTGTGTCACACTTGCACTGTAACAGCTTTCAAAGGTACTTTTCAGAAATATTGTTGCAAGGGCTGATTGATGTTTCAGCATTCTGCTTGAAGTAGACCGTCTCTTTATTTGGTTACTGTTAAAGATTCTGTTAAATTCTTCCATAATAAATACATTCATTGTGCGTGGGTATTGAGTGGTTTTGGAATCTGGGCCTAGAACACTCAAGATGGTCCAAAACTAAAGCAGAAGTTAACAAGTAGTATTTAATATGTCTCTCCGTAGTCGTCTAGAGTTGTAACAGATAGCACCCACTCAGTTCTGTTGGCAGAACGTAACCACTGTTCTGAGATGAATCATCCAGTCGTTCATTGTTTCAGATTCGTGACCAGCCAGTGTTCATGGAGAGGTGTGAATGCTGCATGCAGTTAGTCTCCACAGAGAGAACAGTGCAGCTACAGCAAACACATTAAGCTCTCCATCTGAAATGAGACAGGAAGTTTTTCTGTGTGAGTGGGCTGAAAATCGTGACTGTTGTCGCTGCCATGAGGAAGAGAACTGAAAAACTAAAGCACTTGTAGGCGTGCAGCCCCCCAACCCCCCATGAAAGTTTTTGGATATTTAATTTTAGTCTCTGATTGGATGGGCAGCAACTTTATTCATTAGTAAATAACAGCAGTTCTCAAATCTTCTATTCCTTGATTACAGAGAGCATCACTGTAGTCTCTGTTACAGCAAAGCAAAAATGTATTTTGCAAAATGAAAAATAAAAATACTAATAGGTACTTACAGCACAGTGTAAGTATGTATATTTTTGGGGAATTGGTAATGCTGTTACAATAACAGTCAGCATTCCCTAAAAGGCCCTTTTATGGTGATGCTGTGTTCATTGTGACAGTAGCCACCACAGTTTTACATGTCGTTAAGGACAGAGTGGTTGTTTAGCCATGCATGTGTGTTGCAAGCAGCTGAAGAGCAGAGTAAATCACAGCATGAGCGAGATGGAACTTCTTGCCTTTCATTTTGGCGTGTAACATCAGGTTACAGCATTCACACAGCTTGTGTGGGCATGGCAGCACTGTGTCCCAGATGCAGTGTGGAATCTAGAGAATAGTCGTTGAGCCTTTTTTTTTTCCATGTGCCACACGCAGCACCAGCAAAACACAATAAAATGAACAAACAAAATTCTAGTAAAATATTTTGTGTTACATACATAAATATTTGACAGATATTTAGGTTTACTCATAATTCAAACTGGTATTTATCGTACTCCTGAAGAGCAGAAGACTTGGGGGAAACAAGTGCTGTTTTGCATTTTATTCGTTTTGTAGCATCTCTAACCCTGTACAGATAAATGGTAATCCAGCTAATTCAGGTTAATCTGTTCTCAGTTTCCGCATCTTAGAATTGTTTATGTATCGGCAGGTAATTTCTGTTAAATTTCTGTTAAATTTCTGGTAAATTCCTGTGCCAGTGCATCCTTAACATAAACATTTTCTAGTAAGTCTGTAGGCTTGGTATGATTGATAAATCCCAAGTCCAAAAATTTTTCTTTTATTTCTTTTGTCGTCTCCAGGTTTTGACACTTGAAGTGAATGTGGGAGGACAGGATTCTGTTTTCATACATGCAAGCTTTTTAGGCACAACTCCTAATACTTCATTCACTCTAACCTTATGACGTCACTCTGGCGCCACGTGCATGTAATGTAATTTCATCTGTTCTGTTGTCACAGTGTGTTTGTTATGCGAACTCAAAGTTTTTTTAACATTGAAAAATTACATGCTTTAATACATAAACATTTTTTCATTCATAATATAATGTCTTATCATTAATTTAGGCTAGTTTAAAGCCTGCTATGCCATTTGGAAGACTTCTTGCCAGAAGCTGCCACTGGGCATAAATGAAACAGCATTGTTTTAGTTGGTGATGGAATATAGTATATCAGCATTAATTGGAGTAGATGAGCTCTGTTTAATATATTACCTGTAAGTGCCAGGAATGTCCTGGCAAGACAGAACTACTTCTGCTTCCACAACTGAGCACGCTGACATTCAGTAAGGTGTTAATGCTATGTGCTGGCAATCTCTGCTCTTAGGTTTGTACTACCTCTTCTCCCAAATGCTTTTAGTAAAAATAGAAAATGTCATGCATTTATTTAATTTTTTGTTTGTTTGTTTGTTCATTAGCTTTATCTTTTTATTTGTTACTCTGTTTCACCATGATACATTGCATTGTTGTACAACATACTACTATCTTTGAAAGCAGAGATTAAAGTGATGTTGTGGGGTAGTAAATCTGCCCTGTTTAATTCTCATAGTGTGTGAGTATTTTATGGTACGTGCAATGCATTTATGTTAAAAGTGAATTAAACATCATTTGGGAGTGCAGGGGGGATGCCATATGATGTAGGTAAAACCACTAATGTTCTTTCTGGATGCATAACATTCTACCAGGCTATTTTTAAACACTACTTAGAAGGCAAGGTTTATCTTTGTATAACTGAAGAATTTTTACAGCATCCAGTAAAACTCTGTGTGCTATGTTGTACCTCAAACTGAAGGGTTAACTTTATGACTACCATGTTAATGACTGTCTGTGTGTGTTCTTTTTTTCAAATTGTCACTAAACCCAGTGTCTGGCTGTCCAACTTGTGTGTGGTGCTTTTCTCCATTTAATATGTTTTCAGGTTTAACAGTGCAGAAAAGATCAGAAATATAGAAACCTGGAGTTCCACTACAAAATAAAAGTGGCCATGTATGTGGTATTGTGATCTGGCACTAGTTATGTGGCCATTCCACTTCACAGTGAGTTATGACCTTAAAGATCATCATTTCATTAGTTCATTATTTCACTGCCAAAATGCCAACCATTTTAACCAAATGGCTGAATGTTAAACACATGGAAAAAGTACCAGTAATAATGAATGAAAATTATTTTCAAGATTATTATTATTATTTTTTATTTTTATTTATTTATTTTTTTTTACATATTTTTCCATAAACTAATAGGAGGGCTTTAACTTATTGCTAGTTATAAATTATGATGTTGACCATAGCCTTTGTTGAATATACTGGCTAAAACGATACAAGAAAACAAAAATGTGTGATTTCGTTAATTCTCTTAAACCTTTATTTAACTGATAAAAAAATTACTTTCAATGTTTTAGCGACCAACTGGATTGTATTTTTGTTTTTAAACATATTTAGAATTTGATGCCCGCAACACTGCCAAAAAACTGCACGCACACACACACACACACACACACACACAGGCCCCACGATATGATAATATCACAATACTTTAGTCACAATACGATATGATTTGCGATTTTAAAAATATTGCGACATGCTGAGTATTGCTGTAACATATATTGCAATGCTGCAATTTATTGCCCTTTTCAACTGCAGATACAATCACTGGGTTTTTTTCCCAATCTCTAATTAGCTACATTTTGCAGAAGGTCTGCAATGTTTACCCCAGTGTAACTTTCGTGTACTGCTCTAGTTTGGAGAACGTGAGACAGCATTCACCAGTCCTCTGTGAGATATCGTGCTGTTATAGTAACATAGGAATCCACTACTCTCAGTGTGCATGCATTGCAAATTAATGCAGTCCCTTCTGCTGAACTCATAGTCCTCAACTTTAAGCTTCACTTTTTTGTTAAATCTTAGGTACGGCTCTGAAAATACGTAGTCACATACCTGGGTTCCAGTGTCTTGAGCATACAACGTTGTATGGACGCAGGTCTTTGCACATGAAGTAAGTGATGGATTGTGTTATTTTCTTGGCTTGCTCAGAATGGGAAGGTAGCTTTGTCCAGCTAAATCTTTTAATTGTTTGGTTTTTCGATGAAGTTAACCAGTTCACAAACATATGGTCCAGAATTAGCCCTTGGCTAGACACATGATCTGCCCCAAGAATACAAAACTATGGTTATGCTCCAAATAAGGAAGCTGACCTATCACTGACCAGTGAATTTTACGCTTTTTTTTTAAATTGCATTACAAATTACTGCTTCTCTCAAACTGTGATGGGATATCTTTACTTCTTACTTCCAAGAAAAAGTAATCTCACAATTAAATAGCCAGTCTCACATCATTTAAAAAGCATTTCACCATCTCATAAGTGACATACAGCGCAAGAAAATGAAAGTAAAACACTGTTAGCTGGCCGCAGGCTGGAAAAAAGGCTACCTAAAAGACTGTTTAAACAGGGAATGAAGTATTAACTACCACTACCACTACTACGAGCCACTCTCCCTTTTTACTAATGCATTGTTTAGTTTAATTAACTGTTCTTGTCTTGCGCTGTTTTAGATTTTAGTAAATTTTACAAGAAATTTTCTTGTTGATATTCAAATACATTGCATATACAGATATAAACATTACATTAACAAGTGCTTGTCCATAGTGATAAATGTGTTACAAGTCTGATACTCTGCACTTAAAGTTGGCTACTTTTTTTTTCTTTTTCGTTTCCTGCAGCTCTCTCTTGGCTAATGCCGATTTAACATGCTCAATCGGCCGAAAAAGAGCTGACAAGGAGCCACTAGAGCTCCCTCAGTTTGCGATAAACGTTCTGTTGGCTCATGGCAACGGCAGCCCAGAACATAATATTTCAAGCAAGGACACACACCTGCATGAAATGCATCAATGCCTTAACCATATCTTACCTAACACTGTGTAACTGGTGCCTGAGTCTTCTATTGAACAGATGGCTGTTGACAGGCTAACGTAGGGTGCATTGCATTACCGCCACCTACTGTGGGCCAGCTATGCTCCTCGAATATGCGTGTTTCACACAGTCAGTCAGTGAGCGAAACTGGCTCTTCTAGGCCGGCCTGCTAGGTGGTCCAGCAAAAACCTTTTTATGAGGTGGAGCCTGGACTGGTTTAGTTATGCATAGACTTAAATTTGGTAAACACTGTTATATCTAGCCTATGTTTGAACTTGCTGGTTCAATCAGCCACCGGTCTTGTGGCATTGCAAAGGCCAAAGGCTTAAAATAAACACAAGTGTTGGGCTCAAACTAACAGGCTGATGGTTTTTCACTGCAGATTGGCTGGCTCGGGGCATTTCTCTCAGAACAGTGGGGAAGATTGAGGAAGTCCTGCCAGCTCTATCTGTGAGTACTGAGTGTGTGTTTGTGTGTGTATATTTGTTTGTGTTTGTTTGTTTAGATTTTTGTTCCCCTTTAACACCAGTGTTTGTGCTAGCTTCTTCCCACACTGTGCTATGTATAATGATCTGCTTTTCATTGTACTTGTCCATCAAACGTTCTTTGTAACCTTTTACAGTGTCCTTTGACAGTGAGATTGCATGGAAAGTATATAACTCGTAGTCAAAGTGTACTGGAAGTGGATAACATGTGGCATCCTCCATTAGACCAATTTATTTTCCATTTTGTGGTGCTATGTGACCTGCCCTGTGACTCTGGAGCAAAGCTCTAGCTGTAATGCCTGCTCTTTTTCCCATGACTCACTGTTTCTCGCTGTTCTGTGGGAGAGGGAGATTCCCATGCTCTGAGATACACTCCGACCCTGATCACTCACACAGTTGTATGTTAGGGATCCACATTTCCTCTTTGTGTGTAGATGCCCTTGTTTCAAACCTCTCTTCCCCAGCATGCACACTCCAGTGCTATCAATGGAGTGATAATGATACTGATGAGTTTTAGCTATGAATAAATTACTGAAATGCACCCTAATCACCATCATTCCATATAGGGACAGGGAATCCACCGTCCTCACACAATATCCAGGGCCGGATTAAGGTAGCCCTAAATAACCACCTAATGGAGACTCCAGGGTGTTGCCTTCACTTGTGCTGATGACATCTTTGTCAGGAGTCTGGCCAATAGCGCTTCTTAACCTACTTAGCTGAGCATAGCTTTCTTTCAGTTGAGTACCTTTTTTTTTTTTTTAAACTAAGTGTACTAGTGCTTTGCCTTTTGCCTTTGAGTGTGGAAATGTGGAAAATATTCGACCAGCTTCACATCATTAAGCCCCAGCAGAATTTTATAAACAGTAAAGTCCTCTTTGACTTAGGTTTGTGTGACATGACAAAGGGCAAACTTTGGTGTAAACATACATTTTGAAGTGGACAAATGCTCCACCACCAGTTGCTGAGGAGTCTGTCATGTTGTGTCGTGTGATTATCAAAGTGTTTGGAATTTGTATTCGGTAGCTTGTCACAGTTATGAATTTTAGCTGATGATTGATTTTTATATAAATAATTGCAATTACTTTAATTGTTTCATTTTTTTGTTTATTGTATGCAACAGTTAAAATACAGAATGATTAAGGTTGATTAGCTATTTTGTTTTCTAGCTGTTGATACTTAGTTGCTCCCAATGACCGTCAGCTTAAGCTCAAATAAACAAACATTTACTCACTGCTGCTCTCTAATGGTGCTTATAGCACAAGTTAGAAGTTAGACGTTTTCTTTAGACCTGGGCCATATTACAGAAACTTCTTAAGTCTGAAATCTTATCTACTTAATCATGATGGCAAAATAAGTTAGTACTGAATTCAGGATGGAAACTATTACTGAACAAGTTCTTAAGTTCATAACCTTGTCATAACTCCACATAAGAAAAAAGTAATACAGAAGTCTCCTAACGAGATAACACTTCCTAAATTCTGTCTTAGCTTTAAGACAACTCCAGAGGTGTCTTAACTTCTGTTTTACTGTCAGTTTCTATCATTTTATGCAGTGAGAGGCAGCAGAGTTCACTATAACTAACATAATGATGTACCCATTTTCAGTGTATTTTGAATAAACTGAAAATGTGTTGGTTTTTTTTTCCCTAACAGCGTTTTGAAAGCCCCAGACACTGCAGACACGATCTCCATCTTACTGTCTTATTACCTTTGTGTGTTAATGTTGATAAACTCGTCAGGTAAAATATTACAGTGATGGTGGTGAATAATGAGGATACAAAGCTGAACATGTGGCTTTTTATTAGGAGGAATAACAGCATGGTCACCTAAAGCGTTTGAGAATCTGAAACTTAAACTGGATAAACAGCACAAAGCGTGGTCACAGTTTTCTTAACTTCAAGTTTATCATGCTTTAGTTCTGTTTGACTTTTTTACATCAGTAACGGTAGCTAACATTAACTGTCTGACTAAATAACAATTATTTGATGACGTATTTATGTTTCAGCTGTGCGCTTATGGCCAGTTACTGATGGGGTTGATTGTCGACTTCAATCAAGTAGGTTAACATGCTATGAGAAGATTACCAAATTATGATAAGATTGGCATCTGTATTACAAATTTGTGAAAAATTTTATCTTGACCTATCTGATCTTAAGTTAAGACAAAAAGAAGTTTCTACAGCCCATGATGTCTAAGTAAATGCATTGTAGGCTTTCTTTTATTTGCATGTAGTTTCCTCAATAAAAATAATTACTTTCAGTTCAAACAGTTGTGATCAGGCGATTATGTAATAATTGTGACAAGCCTAGTGTTTGAGCACAGTATCAGGTTTGAGCACAGTATCAGTCAACTGTTCTCAGACTTGAATGAGTTTCATGGCACTGTCTGGATCCCTGCAAGTGTCTCACAAAATTCAACGTCCTTATAAGAATTATTGTATATATGAACCAAGTAAAGGTTACGATCATTCTGCTGTTAGCCTTGACAGGAATGCTGTGGTACTGTTTCCTGTGGAGGGGAGACATCATGACATAATGCCCTGTGCAAGTTTAACCATAAATTAACCCTAAAACATATTTCTTAATGTAGGTTTTGTTGTAGGGTTTCATGTTGTTGTGATGTCAGCAGAGGATCTGAGGCATAGTGGACCCGTCTTACACATTCAAGATATAAGATGAATACTGAGTCATTCCTGGAAGAAATTTGCTCTGTTTACCTAATGCTGTGTGTCATTAAGCAGATGCAGGTTTCCCATAAGTTATCTCTGCAGGTAGCAGCATGCCTGTGGTGCGACCTGCATGACTCGCCCTACCCTGTTGGCACAACAACAGTTGTCATTCCATGTCTCTGTTGATGTTTTTAAAGGCCATGTGTGCGGCACTCTCATAAGCAAACACTACTTGACACTCCAGCGTGTGTGACCTTTTTAGTGCTAATGCATTTGCTATATTAAATATAGCCAAAAAGAGCCACCACCACGCGAGTCTCATTGCATTCCCAGCATTCCTGATGCTGTCTGTCGTGACTGCGGAGGTGCAGTTGGGCCTCTTCGTGTTCCAGTTTTGGGTGCCCTTTGCTCCAGGCATGCAGCCTTTATGAGGTTCTTACAAATGCATATTTTGTCAGAGTACCTGAAGTCAATGTTTGAACAGTGATAATTATGCCATTGCTAATGAAGATCAACATGATACATTATTCGTAGTGACTAAGATGAAGGTATAGATGTTGGAGTATTTTGTGACACCACATTAGCAGTATGTGAGAGTTTCTAAGCTCTTTTACTGTCTTGTTCTATGTCCCATGGAAACATATGAGAGAAGTTTTGTGCCATGTCTTACTTTAGAAGTGAGCAAAAAAAATAAATAAAACTGAAAAGATATATTTTTTTTGAGTGAAGACGTGGACTGTTCCTTTAAAAGCACAATGAAAATGGCAGGTTCTTAAACAGAGTTCGAAAAGAAAATAGATTATTTATTGCTGCTCTGTTCAAAAGCATGTACAATAAAACCCCTTCAAGACTTCCATTCTTCCTAGCTTTGTCAGGAGTCCAATGACTGATATGTTGAATTTAAGATTTGAGTTCACAGACACATTTGTCATGAGGGATGCCTGCAAATTCTGCTGTCCTTGATGTCTCTGTTTTCCAGTTACTGAAGCATTACTGAGAGACCTGCAGTGACTCAGATTACTTTTCTTTCAGTGTTGGCACATTCTATGCTGGTTAGATGATCTAGTTAGTCTATTCTTTGGTAGACTCTTTATCTTGAAGCTGACTTAAAATGGCAAGTTAAGACTTGGGCAGTAAAGTTCAGCAGAATTTTAGAAGACTAAAAAAAAACAAGCATCATTTTCATGTTATGGATGTTATGAATCTGGTCTCTGTGACTTTAGAGAAAGTTACATGCAGTTGGTTTTAATGTTTTTTGGGTTTCATATTTTTGCTGTGTTTTGCATGTTGAAAACTAGACCCCTTTTTGTCTAGACCCTTTTTTTGTGATTAGCATAACTTGGCATAATGTCAGATGGAGATTACTGTGCTGGTGAAAGATCATCTCATGCTGCACAACAACTGCAATAACTTCGGTGTGGAGGTTTGCTGAGCCATAGGAGAGCCACTGTCTGTTCACTTGGATACATGTAGCATACTTTGCTGACTAACTGGCTGTCCACATAGCTCAGTTCTAATTGAAGTAAAATGTCTCCTCTTTTCCTTGATTGTAAAATTGTGTAAGATAAACTTTGACACTTGTTTGACCTTGTAAAGTGTTGAAGTATGTAGTTTCATTTGTTTGAAACAATGCCTCATTTTTCCTTTTTTTAAAAGGAGTAGCATGATAGTCTAAAATCCATGCTGTTCATAATGAAATGCAGCTAGTTACTGTTAAGGTCGGTTGCCAGTATATGAAGTGATGAATGTTTGGAAGACCTCATTTAGTCTGCTAGTTTTTGGTTAGTTTGTTTTTTCATGTGTTTTAGTTACACTATTTCTATGCTATTTTTACATTTGTAAGAAAAAAGGGCTTCTGTAGGAAAAAGGCTAAAAAACACATTTTAAGTGAAGTAATAAACGCATTATGATTATTATGGTCCATAAAGAGATCTATTGAGGTCTGCAAATTTAAGATTTCTTACTTGACTAGTTAGATTTTGAGTACACAACCAACCTTAAATTTACTCTTGCGATGTTCTTTAGTGTCCAGCTGGACTTGAATTAACAACTACAGTGTATATATAGCACTGTAGGAGTTTATACACAACTGAGGGTTTTCCCATTTAAGTTTTAAAGGTTGGTAAAAAGATGTAATTTTTTGCTAGTTTATTGGACAACATGGCCTTAGTGTTTTAGTTTATTGGTTTATAGGTGTACATTGTGTTTATCCAATTATTTCTAAGCAGAAATAATATTTTGACTATCTGACTCTGTGTCTTCTTCGTTGTGCTAACAGAAAGATCCTGGGAGACCAGATTGCTTTTGACCTTTGCTTATTAAGGTCCATACACTTTTAATTTGTACCAGCTAAGGAATTCTCTGTGCTCTCTGTGGCGTATCCATTTTAATCCTTACACTATCCTGTCAGTGTAAATAATTCACACTCACCATCCTGCAGTTGAGTCTTCTAGATTTTATTTAATGTGCTCTACCCAAGCACTCCAGAGTCCCTTTTCCCTTGTGGTCTTTGACTAATTTGTTCTTGTATGGACTTAAACAAACATCCGCCATTTTTTTTCAACCTCCGCCCCCCCAGCTCTATTTCTTTGAGGCTCTTTGGGGTTTACCCGCCGCTGTCCGTGCCACTTAGAACTTATTTCTGCCCTTCCTCCATCGGCACCCCTCCTTTCTCTGGTTCCCTTGTCCTTTCTATTCAGCAGGCCACCAGATGGTATTCAAATCAGGCCCCTTATATAGAAGCGAGGTTTTCCATGCTCTAAGGGCCACAAGGATGGTTAACCCAGAAATGGTGACCCTGAAAGCCAGAAGGGCCTCCAGACCATTGTGATGGAATCCAAAGAACATAGCTGACCTCTGTAAGGCCTGTTGTGCATCAGCACCAGCAGTCATAGCATATGCCTGTGATTAGCACAGAATATTTTCTGAAAGGGACAAAAACAAAAACTTGTAGCATGATAAGCAAATATAGGAATAATGAAGTTTAACAAGTAACCACTGGTGGGAAAACTTCAAAAAGGCAAAAAGTGCAGATGGGTGTCTGTTATTTTATTGTTTAGTTTGTTCTTATTCTTGTTTTTCAGTTTGAGTCTTAATTTTGAGGCAGCTTCTTTTTGTTTTTGTTTCTTGACTTATGACTGATAATTCAGGTTATAAAGTTAAGGTGAATTTTTCTTTCTATTTTGTTCTAGTTGTCATGACTAATCTGGTCCTGGGTCCTAAAGACAACACATTTTGAAAGAAGTGGCTCTGATTGCCTTCATACTGTATTTATATGTATTTATACAGTTAATACATTAATGCAAGAGGTCAGATGCTTATTACGTCTTGCCTGCTTTGGTGTGCCCTTGAGCACCTCCCAAAGTGGGGTGACTGATGTAGTCATAGATTAAAAAATGACTCAATTTAGAGTGCTACAATGACCAGTCATTATTTTACAAGGTTAGTCAATATCACACCCCCCATCTTTCTTTTTCTCTATTTCTTGCTCTCTCTCTTGTAATCTTTCTCTCCCTCTCTGAGTCTTTTTCAGCACAGCCTCTGATAGATGACCTATTGAAATCACTGCACAGTCGTGTGCCTGTTGCCAGAGCAACGAAGGCTCACTTCTGCTTTTCATGTGATCATGTGACTTGATGCTGACGTCAAAAGGGGAGGACCTCTGTCTGAGTTTGGTTTTTCGTTTGGCTGCATTGGGCTTCGAAGAATCTTGGAGTTATTGAGTTGACAAGGCTGGTCTCAGATGCTTGTTGCCTGCTCATTCTTACTGGTTTTGTTTTACTGCCTGTTACTGCCATTGTTTGAGACTCAGTGAGGAAACTACCAGGTTATGGACTGTTAAGGGGTTGTTTTGCCTAAGAAAGAAGAGGTATGTATTTTCCTCTTCTGTGGTGATGTCTGAGGTTTTCATGATTAATTGCAACAGGTGCTTTTGTACATAGCGCTTTGCATCTCTTTGTCTTGCATGCTGTTTTTTTTTTTTTAGACTCAGCAGTAGAAGGGAAATGGATCAGCTTTCTCTTTAAATATCTATCTATATGTCTCAGTCTCACACATACACATTCTTCTTTCACACATTCACTGATTGGCTCCCAACCACCATGCTAATCTATTACAGCAACATGTTCTCTGTTCTTCTCCTCCAAGCCTCTCAGCCCCATCCGTTTTTTTTCTAACTCCCTGTTTCTCACTTTGGCCACCCCCACACTGATGTGTTTGAAGTATAGACAGGATATGAGGGCATTACGTCCCCCAGAGAGCTGTGCTGGTATGTCTGCTAATGTTGATGCTGAGGCTTCAAGAGCTTGTAGCGTGAGTCTGTGTGACTGTATGAGTATGTGTGTCGACGTTTGATAATACAGTATCTCTTTCTGGTATTTTCATGTCACTCCCAAAAGGCCACCAATCGTAGTTAAGCATCATGAAGCACCACGAAGAAAGCACATCATGCAAAAGAAAGATGCAGAGAGAAAATAAAGCTGGCTTGAAATCTGCTTAAATCTTCCAGCTTTTCACTTTCCCTCAGCTCTTCCAATTTCATCTCTCCTCCCACTCTTTCACCTCTTTCCTTTCTCCCACTCCTCATCTGTTTAAGCCATGTTCTTGTAACAGAGGTGTTGGTGTGTGTGTGTGTCTTTTTTTTTCACAGATGCGCCTGCAGTAATACCTTTGCATTTATTTTCCCGAATGGCTTTCCTTCTATTTTCCAGTTTTCTAGCAATGTTTGTGTAGCTGCATTTTCTAGCATTGTTTTACTGTGCACCAATGTACTTAGGTAAAGCAGTAAGCCGCAAGAGGGCATGCACTACAGTGATTTTACCACAGTTGTTAGGCATGATGCAAAGCAAACATAACGCTGCAATGAAATTGCATCAGACATCAGTGTTCAAATAATTGAATTTATGAATTGAAAAGATTATTTCACCAAGCAGTTTGATAACGGTAGGTTATGACTGCCAAGCAACTGAGTGTAACAATGCATGAAGTTAAGAATTCAATTTAATACACTACAGTCCTGCCTCAGTTCAGTAAGTTTTTCAGGTGCAGCAAACATAAGGAGTGGCTAAAATTGACCTTATGTTAATATGTTAATGTTTCCATTTTCAGTGTATTCAGCAATCAAAGCTGTGCTCTTTAGCACAGATCCCGATGTCCCAATGTAACGCTCTAGTCACAAGCTAATAGGTTAGCTCCATTCAAACACACTAGCCAAAAGCTCACGTTAGACACGATGCAACAATATGAAATGTTGTGTTGTTACAACCCTACACGCAACACAACTTTTTAATAACTTGCCCTATTGACACCAGGCTCTTTTGATGCAATGATACATTGAGGATTTCACAACAGCTTTGAATATTGTTCACCTAATCAGATTTTAGAGCTGAAGCTATCTGTTTCATAAACTGCATCATTAATAGGTAGCAAAATCTTACAAAAGCCTTACTCTGTGGTTCTTGGTGAATGTAGCCCCTCCACTGGTCCTTTGCTTTGAGTGTAGGTGGGGATGTGAGCAGGTCTTTGCAATGCAATGGCTGTAGCCAGTGTCCATTCACACACACACAAACACATGTATGCACACACACTCTCTGAGGGCCTGTTGACATTGCCTACATGTGAGCACACACACACACACATTCGTTGTAGGCTTGTTGGCAGTGAGGATAAGAGACAGTGCTGGCAGCTCCATCAACACGGCCCACACGTGTGGGAGGAGATTAGCCTCACAGCAACCACTGCTATTGTGTGTTATCAGCCATGTCTGTTATTACAGCCCCAGAATGTGTAAGTGTGTATACTTGAGCTAAAGCATTGATAGTCAGATGCAGAATCACTTAAACAAAAAGTGAAAGTGACCCTTAAGTGAAACCATTTATCTTCCCTCAAATCTCTCTTATACGTTGTACGTAAAAACATAAAGGAGAAGCAAAAGGATCAGTATTTCAGCACCTCATTAAAATTTGCAGTTCACAAACAGGTCATGATGGGTTAATATATTTTTCATTGTAAGGGGCTTTTTAGAGCATAAGTACAAATGATTACTTACTTTCCATTGGTCCATAATCAGTTTGCGTCCTGCTTCCTCTGTTTAGAATCAGAGTCTCAATTTGATCACTCGTACTGCATGTGCCGAAATAATAATAACGTGGCCATAAACAGTACACAATGTTTATAGTAAAGATTTCCAGAACTGAGACAGCATTTCAAACGCAGTTATTCAAAGGGAAAATGTGCAAGCTCAAATACGTTGAAAATACATCTGAGATTTTGAATGGATGGCATTATGAAAGATTAAGATTGTATGATTTTTGAAGTAACAGACAGCTTGTCACTGACTGGAAGCTGCATCATGGCTGTTGTATTCACTGTTTGAAGATATGTTTAGGTGCCAGCTTGAACCCGCTAGTTCCTACAAGCATTGTATTGATCGGAAAAGCAAGTGGAATTTAGTTTATATAATCTAATGTATGAACCTGTATCAGGAGCCAATTTCCCTTTCCAGGTCTTAGTAACAGGAGTCTACCTGAAATAATAGCTACATTTTATTTTGTATTCCGTTCTTTTTGGAGTGAGGTTTGGATGTAGCATTACTGCACCATTTGCCTGGATTTAGAAGGATATGCAGCGTTGGTAGACTTGCACAGCGTTATGGATGCTCTTTCTTCTCTTCCTTCTTAAAAACATAAGTGACTGAGTAAGTGCAGTCCTTACTTCATAGTAAAGAGTTATCATGGCTGTCTCATCACACAGTCCATCTTGTGGCTTAGAGAAGCAACTTGCAAGGAAAGTTAATGCATGACGCTAATACATGACATTTGTTAGTTCTGGGCTGTAATTTACAGTGTAGTTAGTACAATGCTGGCTCAAGAAGTGGAAACAAGCCCTTGAAGTTTATACTTTGAAATGGAAGGTAGAAGAACTTCGTACACTATTTGTTGAATCAAATAATTGTGAGGCAAGCTAGGAATTCAGCTGGTGGCTTGGCATCAAGGGAAAGTTCAGTGTGTTCATTTGTCAGTGCTGTTCACAATCTCAAATTTATGCTCAAGTAAATGTTTGTTGCATAGCTGGGGTTCGAAGTTTCAGCGGAGGACCAAGATTAAATCATAGGCTTTTATCATTTCTCCAGTGTCCAAACCATTCGCACCAGGCTTCTATGTGGAGCGGTGAGGCAATGCTGAACTGTCGGTGATGGTTTGCAGTGACAGCTGTGTGGGCGTCCCCATTGTTGCATTCTCAATGGCCCACTTAGAGAAGGTCAGGGGCCAGTGAGGCCTGTCTCATCATGGGGTCTCAAGCCTATCCTTCACTGTGAGTCTGGCAGAGTCTATGGTGGGGTTTGCCAGCTGTGCAAGATTGACTGAGATCTTGAGAACAGTGGTGCTGTTTGTAGACCTTGTAAAAAGTGGGTTTTTGTGATAAGCCTGAATAAAAATGAAGGATGTGGTATTATAAAATTAATTGTGAACATCTTACTCATTGTGGTATTCTAAGTCATTATGGCAGTAGTGTCATGTGGACAGAGACGTTTTTTAGTTATGTGGCAGACATTTCAAAATCAGTGTATAAATTAATAAAATTAAAGTGTGTGTGTTTGTGAGAGAGAGACATCTGAAATCTTTTCTGATTACATCTCCCTGCCGTGGGCTTAGGATTTAAGTCCAGTCTTAGATGTGAGACAAGGCTAGGCATACTAAGAACCTATTTTTGTTCATGCTGCGCACTCGGCCTCCTCAGGGCTGCGTGTCAGAATGTCCACCAGACAGCAAGCCGGACACAGCTGCTTCTCTTTTGTAATGCCTTAATGGAGCAGAGCGAGAGGGCGTGTGGGAAAGAGAAGAACCAACAGAGAGAGAAAAGCACTTTAGACATGTAACATAATTCATTGTACAATACTGTGGAAAAAGTCAGAGACCAATCTTTGTATATATTTTTTATTTCCAGTTTAATTGGCCGTTTAGAACAAGTTATTCTTTTTTAGGAGATATTTCTGAGGAGGTTAGCTATAAAATAATCCACTTGCATAAGGAAAGTCAAAGGAAATAAGTAAAAAAAAACCAGGAGATTCCAAAACTGAAGTTGGAGAAAAAAATGAAAAGATACACAGAAAATGGGACTCCTAACAATCATGTGAGGTCTGGTACACCACCACAACTGTCACTATCAAATAAACAGATAAGCCGTGACTGAGAAAAGAGAAAAGACAAAAAGCAAAATCAAACAAAGAAGCTGCTGGTGTTCTAAGAACAATGGAGTGACCGCCCCAGAGGGGTTTGGGACAGAAGTGTGGATCATGAGAAGCAGGAAATGCAACCAAATTGTGAGACTGAACTTTGGAGACGTGGAAAAATGTCTCGGCAGATTTCTTTAAAAAAACTGAAAGCAAGTCTTCTGAAAAGAATGGAAGCTCTAATAAAGGCGAAAAGTGAACATACTAAGTATTGCTTGGATTGGTACTATATTTAGTTGCTGAATCTTCTGTATAATTTGCTGTTAAATACATATTTTCAGCATTTTTTCTGACACTGAAAAATGAATTGCATGTACTCAATGACTAATTCAGTGGTGTGATCAGAGTATAGCTTCAGGTGTCCATGTATGGTACTTTTTAATGTGTTACTCCTGCCCTCCTTACAGCCCTGTTACTGTTAATGAAAAACAGTTGAAATGCTAAAGAGCTTTTGCTGCCTGCTATTTGCTGTCTGCTGCTGAGCTCCAGCTGCTATCAAACTCCTATTTGTGAGGGTCATTTTGTGTGCTGTTGAACTGTGTTCACATTTAAACCAGGGACAAATTATTATTTGTCTTTTAAAACAAATTACTATGAACACACTGCTGCTAAAATCAATGGACTTCCATTCATAAACTTGACGTTTTTAATCTAACAGCCATGAGGCATGCATTGCAGCACAGGATCTGCCTTGCCTTCTGGCACGTTTTGTAAAAGGGTTTTGAAGTGTTTGTTTTTTATTTTTTTATTTGTATTTATTTTTTTTTCTGCCTGTGATGTTGTGGTAGGTGATAAGTAAGCGTTCACTATGCAGGCTGTAAAAACATGTTTCTTCTATGAGAACAATAATGCATCTACTCATTTTGAATTACAAATCTAGCATGAAATATACTAATGTGTGTAATCTGCAAATGCCTGAGGTGTTTTTTTTGTTGTTTTTTTTTTCTTTTTTTTTTTCTTTAAAGCAAAGCTGTGTGAATCAAAGCAATGCTCTCAGCTTTTTCCAAAAACACCTATTCCGTGGAATTTCCTCAGGCATCAGATAGGGTTATGCCATTAAAGCAGCAGCAGAGCTTTCCGTTTTCTTGAGACTTCAGTGCCAGTGATTTGGCGCTATTCTTTGTCAAGCACCATCCATTCTTATATCTGGAATAAGAATGAAAAGAAAGCCTGAACAGTTTGAAAGGCTGGATAACACTGTCTAGGCATGGGGTTGCTATCACAATGGGCTGTCACTGTTCTCCTGGGTCATGTCACCCCCAGCTGATGTATAAACTGCAATATTGGAAATGCAGAATAACGCTGTGCTGTGGTTTAAATGAGGTGGTGTAACGGAGTGTGCTGGAGCAAGTCAGGGTGCCCTGAAGAAAATGGAATGAACTACTTCAAGGAAAAAAAAGTTTATTTTCCTGTAAACTTTCATTCTGTACGCTGGTGTAGCAGATATTTACCAGTCCGTCGGCTGTATGTGTTTGTGAGTACACATAACTGTAACCTATTTTGCCATTGGTTAATGCAACATAGTGATTGTAATGCTGAAAAATGAAATGGGTAGTAATCTCTTTCACCATTTCTTAAAGTGTCACTTGTTGTTCTCAATTTAGATGTATGTGGATTGCAAATATTTTTAGGAATCATACAAAATATCCTTTGTTGAAGTCTCTAATGTTGAGTAGCAAATGGGCAGTGATTCTGTTTTGAGTGGACTTACATTACTTATCATGTCCACTGTAATGATGGAGGTCCAGGGAGTAGCACAGCATATTTTTCTGAGAGAAGAGTGAAGCTGTTGAGTGTTATCAGCTTTAGGCCTCTCTGTTAGAAGCTATTCACTAAAGGCTTAATCTGTTTAATCTTTTTCAGCATTAACTAATTATCACTCAGATCAAGGGCCTGTTTTTGAAGTGCTGTTGCCATGCTGCTGTCATGCATTGCTATAGTGGCCAATGATGATGTAGAAAAGGGACCAAGACTTTCCACTAGTATCCTCTTTCAGCACCACATTCCTCATGATATGGTCTATTATTAATCTAGTAATGACCATTGCATAGCCCACAGTTAAGTTAAATGTTAACATGGGATGTGAGTTTTTCCCTTGTTATTTTTTGAATCAGGACATCTTCCACTGCTTTCTATGTTTTACTGTTTTTTTTTACTGCAGCTTCCACTTGTGCAGCTTACACAAATTTATGAGGCTCACAGTATATCACTGAACCACTCTGGCCTTAAGCTTAAGTGGTTTTGAAAGGAGTGAAGTGTCTTTTCCATAACAAAATGTGCTTTAAGTGAGTGTTCATAGAATTCCAGAGAGTATTGTGTTACGCTCTCAGACACTTCACACATGTGCACAACACCTCACCCAACAGTAATGCACAGAATGATGTTGCTTTTAAATGATCCATTTAAGAAAATATGTATGCTAATTTCTTCCAGCATTTCAGGCTGTTTTAGAGACTAAAACTGCTGGTGTAAATAACATGTACATGATATAAATGTAAATAATAAACATTTAGTAATTTAAAATCTGTATGAAGATACAAAATTACAATGACAAAGATACAATGAAACTGAAATAATGTTTATTATAATGTTTTTCTTTCAGGAGTACAAATAAATCCCATAGGTTACAAAATCTAAGAAAGGCAACTTGTTCATCATATATTTATGTCAGCCTAAGTGCATTGATTCCATCAGTGAAATCTGTACATATATCAACAAGCTTGTTTGTCAATAAATGACAGATTTATTGTTTATCACTAGGCTACATAACATTTTCAACTTGGCATTCTAGAATAGTATAGTCTTCTCTGAGAAGTCTGACTGTTCCACAACTGTTTATCTTAGCTAATTAACTGGCTTTTGCCCAGTGTGAACTCCCTGCCTTGCAGCACAGTCTCAAATAAGTTATGAAGCCCAGAGAGTTACCAAGAAACCTTCTCATCTGCCTTCATAAAACCCAGTGCATGCTGGGACTTATAACTGCTGGTTCATAAAGGCTTGCCATGGATAAAACAAATCTGTTAGTCTGTAATTTGACTAATGAACCATATGATGCCGCAGCCAGGGCCGGATGTGTTGGGGGAAAACAAGTTATTTAATAATCTCCAATTCCCCACAGCTCTGTAAGGACATAAGTAGATGCTGGAAGAGCAGAGCAGATGAAGGGAACTGCCCTAGAGCCTGTTCTCCCCTGTCAGTGACCACCTTTGCATGCACATTCACAGTGTGACCAAGATATAATGAAATAGTTTTTTTGATAATGAGCCATGTGAATGCTATACTTTATGACATGTTATTATGTGGTTAGGTTTATGATTACATTGACCATAGGAACATGAACTGCTTATGCACTATTGCTTTATAGTATACTTACATTGGACCGACAAGTTAATTGAACGAGTGAATAGAGAGAATATTCTAGAGTCTAGTCCCACAGTAATCCAACACGTTGGTGTTTGTTTGGTCGGTGTGCTCTTGCCTTTATTCTTACTTTTGCACACACGCATAAGACTAAGCTGTGCATATTGTAATAATGTGTTTATTAAAAGGGCAGTGTGTGTATATATAAATGTAAATTGTGTTGAATGTTGCATGTTAAATTCCTAATACTTGCTAATGTATATGGTAAATAAACATGATTCTGATTTGGATTAATCATATTTATTTGTTTATGTGAAAAAGGAGGATGCTTATGCTTGGTTTAAGTCACTCTGAAAGAGAAAAAAACCCTTTTTCTGATTATCATGCACTGTCAACAGATTGATAGCTTGCCTTCGGCATGGAAAATGTTGAGAAGCAGGATGTCAAACTGGCTATTCTGGAGAAAGCACTGTATTGCCATTGAGTGTTTTTTTATTTATTTTTTGCTGGATTGATGAATGCATTATAACATTTAATGGAGAAAGAGACGCACTGCTCCTCTGGTAGGGTGATGTACAATAGCTTGTTGCTTTAGTGCAGGTAACTGTAATTGCATTAATCTGAGCGTGAAAACTGATGGTTTTGCTGTGCTGTTTGTGGCATGAAAGTCAGAAATTACTCTTTGGAACAGCATTAGTCCTTATTAGCCACATCTTTCTTCACGACACAGATCCAGTATTCAGTATTGCAGTATTCAGCCTGCCGAGAGGCAAGCTTGTAATCTCTCATCGATTTATTGTTTTCTCTGTGCTAACGAATGTGGCGCAGAGTGTCTGTTTCCATAGCAACATGGCAAAAGGTCAGAGAGATTCATTATTGTAGACAAAGACAGCGTTGCAGACTTTGAGCTAATTAAACACCAGTCTCTTGCAGGTTTAACAGAGGCTGGACTGACACAGGAGGGTTAATGCTTTATATTTAACACAGATCTATGCACATGACACCTTTTAGTTTTAAACTAGTGTAGCAGTAGTAATAATCATAATCATAAAACCTATGATCACTCCTACAATTGTAATGATCATCATAATTTATTTACGTGGTACATTTTGTACATTGGGAAGATGAGGCTGAAGCTTGAAGGACTCAGCCAAAACTGTAAAATCTTGATCTTAAGGTCTGTAAGCAATGCTTCAGTAGCATATACCATTGCCCCAAGATATATTAAAAAAGTCTGTAGGGTATGACATGGAACAGTGGTTTGCTTGAACATATAATTCAGTTCTCTGTCAGTTGCATTTGTTTACCTATTTGTTTGTTTATGCTTCTTTTGAAAATGTTTTATCTGTACAGACCAATTTCATCAATGGTACATTTGCTGTTAGCTACCAAACAAGGATAAGCTTCCCAAATGTATTACAGCACAGCACTGTAAAAAGGTATGGATCAAGTATCTTTTGAGCACCCAGTTTAGTTGATCTTCACCCTGTGATGCTTTTAGGAAACTGAAGCTACTAGCAGCTCACAGAGTCAAACATTTAGAATCAAACATTAGAATCAAACATTTTTGCTGGTGCCGAAAGAGTAATGGAGCCAGTGATTGGTTGAGGCGTTTGCCATTCCCCAGTCTTTTGACTGTGATACTGAAACTAAATGTGCAGTTCATTTTAGCATGTGGTAAAAGCTTGCATAACGCTGACCCTTGATGTGTTACTCCCCCTTTACACTCTCTCACTCTCCTTTTTCTGTCCATGAGTCACACACTGAGGTGCTCTCTCCCTTACCCGTCTTGTTCGAAAAGACTCCGGAAGAGCCATGAAATCTTCAGAATAGATTTCCATGGCAACTGCTTAACGGGCTACGTGGTTACCTTTCCTTATGAAGAGACTTGTAGCGACGGGAGGAGGACTACAGAGCAGGGTCTATTCATACTCCTGAAGCTTCCCAGAGACAGGAGGCCACTGTTCTCATTCATATTTCTGTGTTGCGTGCCCCATCTGAATAATGTATTTACCCAGCATTAGCATCACTATGGTACGAAGACAAGTGCCATTTGAGAGAGAGGCTTCCAAAAATAGACCACTAGACAAAAAATGTGCCATATATACCTGTTAACATGCAGATTTTTTATTTGTGCTTTGGCCAATTTGCAAGGGTTTTGTCATCTCTGCTTTAGAGGTTTTTACCCCCTTCATTTAAGGGTTTTTGTCGTGTCTGCTTAACTAGTTTTGCCATTTTTTTTGAATGTTGCTTTTGGCTACGTGTCTCCTTGTTGCTAAGCAACAACTGTGTTGTTACTGTTAGATGTGCTTGTAAGCTATGGTTTTGACATGGACAAGCTGAAATTTTAACTATGACTGTTAACTAGCAAACATGGTGCTGCTAGCAAGACTTCAAAAAAGCTGTTTTTAGTTTGTTGTGATTTCGGCCCATGAAGTACTGCAACTACTAATCCCTCCCCCATTACAGCTGTCAGTAAAGGTCCGCCTAACTATTGATCTGATTAGTCAGCAATACTCATGACGTAGGCTACTGACGCATCTCTCTCATGGAAAATTACCAAAAAAGTACCATGCTCCATGAAAAACACATACAGTGTGAAGGCTTTTCTAGTTTTTCCCTATTTTTTAACTGTTTTGTGGAGGAATTAGAAGCAGCATGCATATTCATTTTCAAATTTTAAGGGGTCCTTAAATTTGAAGGGCTGTGTTCTGGTTTTACAATAAGGGCCACTGTTGCACAGTTTTTGGTGTTCTCATGCTTGTTTCTTATAAATGCACTTTATTGTATAGTGCAGACTGTGTTTCTTACTGCATTAGAGCATCATACTTACATGCCACAGAAATGAGTGGACACACATTTCCTTGCAGGTAGGCAGCAGCACTTAGCACCAGTTATTTTTTTCTTCAGCAAGACTAAGGATGTAGGAGTATAACCTGTAACATTCATGCTGAGCAGTAGAAACACTGGAAAGTAAAAAATGCCCCTATGACTGCAGCTATAGGGGAGTCTGGGGATGTATGCGTCTGTGTATCTTGTGGATGCAGACAAGCAGTAGTTAATGTGATGTAGTATAGTATGTAATAACACTAGTACTGTGTGTATTCTTCTGTATATCTGGAAGAAGTAATAATTTATTTCAATCACCCAAGACGTGACTCTGTGCGTAGGTATACACTGCACACCATCTATAAACTGTAGAAGTCACAGAAGCTTGTAGTTTAATTTATTTTTATTATATACTATATTGTTATCCGATTTATATTATTCTCGTCTTTTATTATGGTTGCGCCTTGCTTTAGCAATTCATTTATTTTTGCCACCACTCAAACTCTTATTACTTCTTTGCCCGATAGCCACTGAAATGCATGTACTCACTCAGGGCACATCTCCCAGCTTTAATCCATAGCCATACTTACCCACGCTCCTCTATTTGTCGTTTTTTCATCCCTTGTTCCTCCCATAGAGTCCCATTAATTTTCGCCACCACCCAAACTCTATTACTTCTTTGCCGGACAGTTACAAAAATGCATGTACTCATTCAGGACAGGTCCCCAAGCTCTAATCCACAGCTGCACTGACCTGCACTCATCTATTTGTCATTTTTTCATCCCTCGTTCCTCCCCTGGAGTCCCATTTATTTTCTTTCGCAACAAAGCCCTAATCAGTCTCTTTCTCAACAGCCACCAAAGTACATGTAATCTTTCAGATCAGGTCTCCAAGCTCTAATCCACAGCCATACTGACCCAGACTCCTCTATGAGTACTTCTTTTCATCCCTCATTCCTCCTATAGAATTCCATAGTAACCGCGGCACAACCATACCGCGTTTCCTTTAGGAAATGCACTTTTCCAGTTATTATTTTTATTATGCTGCTTTCTTTGCCGCGTAACTCGTCCCGCGGTTTTCGAGATATCAACACCGTTCCAACTCCAGATAGTCCGGTCTGATTGTGTGATGCGTGCTTATATACAGCTTTTTGATCAGATGCACGGATTCCATGCAGCAAGGGAATTTTGCGGAATTCTTTCCCATAGAGAATGAATGGGGTGAACATTTGAATGCCAATCTAAGGTACTTCTGCTTGCCCGAACGACCCCATTTTTCATACACTATCGCAGGGCAGGCCCACAAGCATGAATTCACTGTCGTTCTGACCCGCACTCATCCATTAGTCGTTTTATTCCATCCTTCGTCTCTCCCATAGACTTACAATGAGCGGACTGTTGGCAGCATGCCAGACATGATGTCACAATGGGCCCTTAACTCACACACCCATACAAACTCACGCACGGAGCCCAGTGTCTCACATGCTCACAGCCTAATGCTCAGCAGTGTCAGCACACATAATGATTTTTTTAACGTGGAACTGCTTTTAAGGTGGAATTGCAGTTAGCTAGCACAAGAACTAATCCACCGCCATACTGACCCACACTCCTCTTTGGGTCATTTTTTCATCCCACATTCCTCTTATTTAGTCCCATTCATTTTCGCCACCACTCAAACTCTATTACTTCCTTGCCCGACAGTCAGCAAAATGCATTTATTCATTCAGGGCAGGTCCCCAAGCTCTAATCCACAGCCGTCCTGACCCGCACTCCTCTATTTGTCATTTTTTCATCCCTCGTTCAGCCCTTAGAGTCTCACTCAGGGCACCGCTCCAAGCTCTTATCCACAGCCATACTGACCTGGACTACCCTATTTGTCGTTTTTTCATCCCTCGTTCAGCCCTTAGAGTCTCACTCAGGGCACCGCTCCAAGCTCTTATCCACAGCCATACTGACCTGGACTACCCTATTTGTCGTTTTTTCATCCCTCATTCAGCCCTTAGAGTCTCACTCAGGGCACCGCTCCAAGCTCTTATCCACAGCCATACTGACCTGGACTACCCTATTTGTCGTTTTTTCATCCCTCGTTCCGCCCTTAGAGTCCCATTCATTGTCGCCACCACTCAAACTCTATTTCTTCTTTACCTGACGGCAAACAAACTACATGTACTCACTCAGGGCAGGTCCCCAAGCTCCAATCCAAAGTCATTCTGACCTGCTCTCCTCTTTCTGTCGTTTTATTATCCCTCGTTCCTCCCACTGAGTCTCATTCATTTTCGCCACCACCCAAACTCTCTTACTTCTTTGCCCGACAGCCACCGAAATGCATGTACTCACTCAGGACAGGTCCCCAAGCTCTAATCCACAGCCATACTGACCCGCACTCCTCTATTTGTCATTTTTTTATCCCTCGTTCCTCGTACAGACTTCCACAGTAAGCGCTGCGCAACCATTCCGCGTTTCCTTTAGGAAATGCACTTTTCTAGTTATTTTTTATTATTTCTTTTTTTACATTGAAATTTAATTTCCGTTGAAGAAAAGAAAGAAAAAGCATACAGACAATGGTCTTCAGTAAAATATGCATCTCATTAATGACAATCATGACCCACCTGAGACGGGATAGTCACGTTTCTCATTGTAGATGCAGATGTGACGTAGCAGCTGATCCACTACAGAACATCCAGCCCAAGACAAACCGAAGAGTCTATGCTTCACCAAAGTCTGCCATTATTTGCAAAGCTGCCAGGCAGTTATTTCCAGCCTTACAGGACCAGGCCCCTATCTCTTTAAATTGGGAGAGACCTAAAAATTTGAAACTCAAGGCCAAATTATTTCAAAAACAAATTCGATAAAATCTGACAAAAACCTTATAAATGGTTTGTAGCATTTGGCTCAGTACTACATATACAACCTGAAAACACTGTAAATAGTTTTTTGAGTTGTTCTGGCTATTGCACTTACAGCGCAGATCTCCACAACAAGGGGGGTCTTTCCCTGCTTGCGTTACCAGCAAGCTGATTGACTCTTTTTACTGAAGGGCGGGACTTTCTTCATGAACAGACGTCATGTTGAGTGTTACGAGCTTTCCCATTCATATTTCAACCAGTGATCGTTCTCTTCCTTTGTAAAGTCTCTGGCCTCACTCTTGTAGATGTTGCCCCCCCAGAGGCTCTGTGCAAAGAGGCAAGCAATAATGTGTCTGCTGTTTTGTTGAAGGTGCTTTATTGAGCAATAAAATCTGCATAAGA
This sequence comes from Colossoma macropomum, assembly GCF_904425465.1. NCBI lineage: Eukaryota > Metazoa > Chordata > Actinopteri > Characiformes > Serrasalmidae > Colossoma > Colossoma macropomum. Next base: position 16,869,425 of record NW_023494785.1, on the reverse strand, counting down.
CATCTGTGTTCTGTAATGTGAGTGTGCTCTTCCTGCAGAAGTTCCTTTATAGTAGGATTTTATTTGGCAGTGTTGCTGGAACATTGCTGGGCTGTGGTGAAGACTGTATCAAGGAGAATACATAAGTGCAAATTATTCCTTTTTCGACTTCAAAAAAATAATTTTGGAGCATAGAAATGAACCTCCATCAAAAGATTAGTCCTAGAAGTTGGTTGTATTTATTATGTCTCATGATCCAAGTATTCCCAGTCATGTCTTGACTCTGTGGTAGCCTGTCCATTGTTGTGAGAACACCAGCAGTTTTTTTGTTTGATAAGTGTGTCTTGTTCTTGTGAAGCTTCTCAAGTGAGCTTGAGTTGTTATCTTGCTAAGGAATCTTCCCAGTCAAACATTTTCTAGAGTATATTGCATGATGTATTAAGTAATTGTCAGCGTTCATGATATCTTCAATTAAAAAAAAAAAAACAAACAAAAACCTCCAGATGTTATACTTTCCAAAACTTGTACTGATCCTCTGCCATGCCTAACTGATGGTGGTAGACATGGTTTTAAAAATCCCTCATTGATGGCATACACACTGCTTTCGGTTTCTTCCAGAGATCTCAGATTTAGACTCCTTGGTCCATAAAACCTTACTCCTCTCCTTCGGTGTCCATTGTTTGCGTTCTAGTGCACATTTTCTTTTCTCAGCAATGGCTTTTTGACACCTACGCGTCCTTTCAGACCCTCAATATTTAGTGTTGGAGGCTTCTGTCAATTTTTTTTTTTTTTTCTGGTACTGAAGAATTAATTACGTATACTTAAAGGCTGAGTTGATTTGAAACTGAATAAACAGAAGTATGTTCTCTGACTTTTGTACAGTTCCATGCATATTGACAAGAGCTGCATTCTGAGGAAATGCAAAAACCAAAGGCAACGGGTGATGAATAGGTTAGAAAACAAACATGAATAACCATTTCTGGAAATCTTTACTTTTTTTATTTTTAACCATGATCTTTCATGTTCATTTGAAGTCTTATTGCTCTAAAGATTTCCTAGAATTTGAAATACAGGAGCAGTATTGTGAGGGTAAATCTTATAAATATTTTGTGGCATTTGTTGTAAATTGTAGTATTGAGAGTGATGTAAATGAAGACTGTTCTCATAGAATACCCGACCTAAGTCTCTGTTTCTCTCTGGTCTTTCCACAGCTGTAACGTGAAACTTGAGCATGGGGAAGCAGAACAGCAAGCTGCGGCCGGAGGTGATGCAGGATCTGCTGGAGAGCACGGACTTCACCGAGCATGAAATCCAGGAGTGGTACAAGGGCTTCCTGCGGGACTGCCCCAGCGGCCACCTTTCCATGGAGGAGTTCAAGAAGATCTATGGCAACTTCTTCCCCTACGGAGACGCCTCCAAGTTTGCTGAACATGTATTCCGCACCTTTGATGCTAATGGTGATGGCACAATAGACTTTCGGGAGTTTATAATTGCGCTCAGCGTCACATCCCGAGGAAAGCTGGAGCAGAAACTGAAATGGGCATTTAGCATGTATGACTTGGATGGGAATGGATACATCAGCAAAGCAGAGATGCTGGAAATCGTACAGGTATAAATTTAAAGCCAGGTTTGCAAAATTATTTTTCAAATATCCATATGTGCATATAAAGTACAGACAAATTATTGATAAGCGGCAAATTATACTGTTATGAAATAGTCCACTTTGGGTAGAATTGGTGGTACGGTTCTGTAATGAATATGCTACTGACAAAGTAAAAGGCAATTACTAGCTCTGTACAGAAGCCTTGACGAATGTAAAATCAGTGAAAAAAGTCTTCAGATTTTTTTTGAGCAAGAAAAATCCCTGCAAGTGTTGTGGAATTTTAACACTGGCAGATTAAGCACTGGCAACAGCAGAGGTGCCAGACTGCTGGGACATTCCGCAACTGAAGAAAGATCAGTCTTATGTCCCTCTCAAACAAAAAGGCTTTTCTTCAGACTGCAGTCTCTCGCAGGTCTATTTCTGTCTGTTAGTGGAGTCTGGCCTGATTGTGCTTCTCCTGGTTCTTCATTAAATGCTGGAGAATTTTAGCAGCGAGTGGCTGCTCAGATTTTGAGACTTTACTCAAATCAAACAGGGCCTGTGTGAGACTCTGTGTGTATGAGTTGTGAAGAGAATTGTAATCAGATAAAGATGAATTACATAAGCCCTTTCTTTTTCTGTTCAGTGTAAGGCAGCATTTGATATTAGGACATGAATATCTATGAGCAGCAGTAAGTGGTTCCTCTAGTAAGGGCTGAATATTTTTCACATTTTTTTCCACAGTTTTGGAGGTAGCGTATACGGAGGTAGGATACAGTTTCCTCATAGATGTTGGTCAGTTAACATCAATAATTCTGTTCCATTCAAATCTTTTTTTCAGAATTTTTGTTTTTTAGACTTACTAGCCTAAGTGATGTGGCGGATGGTTGTGCACTGATTTATGTGAAATTTTGTTGCCATGCACACACTGTACACAGACAAATGTCACCATGGGAAAAACAAGGCAAGAAGTCAGTGTCACTTGCCAGAACTGAAAAAGGATGCTGTAATAACTGGATTGTCATTAGAGAGATTGCAGTTTTTTGTGTCCCTTTTCATATGTTCTAGAGTCACAGTACAACGATTGAGGCATGAAAATGCATTAGCAAAGATTAACACATTATGCATTCTGTCAGCTCATCACAGAACACAACCTGACTGTTCCCTCTCTCTCTCTCTCTCTCTCTCGCTCTCTTTCTCTCTCTCTCTCTCTCTGTCTGTCTGTCTGTCTGTCTGTCTGTCTGTCTCTCTGCGTGTTTATGCGAAGAATATATCAGTGAAAAAATGGATAAATTGCTGTTGTTTCTGATAATTTTAATGTTTGAAATGTACTATATACTATACTATATCAGTGAATTTATACAGTTTAGAAGCTGTAAATGTAAAGGTTACTGTTTCTGGAGGTTGACTCCTGTGGATTAACTAAGATGAGCTGTGCAGCTGTACGTAGTATTGCTCAGGAATGCAGTGTTCAGCTGATTGTCTGTATTGCACCATTCCTTACAACGTTCACCTCTCAGACTATTTCCTCTTGGCCATCTCCAAACACTGGAGCTGGTGAAATGTGCTGAGCGTTGACTATAATTTATCAATTATTTTGATTATTAATTAAGTAATCTGAGCTTTAAAAATATGCCACACAAAAATGGTCTTACCTGAGCATTAACAAACCATGCATATCCTTTCCAAAAAAACTATACAGAAAAGATTGTGCATAAATCTGTGTGTCCATCAGGTTTACTGTAAGAGAGAGCATTTAAAACAGACATTATCGTCATGCGGCTTGCCACTGTTGTCCCTCATCCTGTCAGTCCATAGCTGTGAAGAACCTCTGAAAAGTCTGTGTTTGTGTGTTCCCCTTCATATGGTAACGAGAGAGAGGAGAGAGAGAAATGTAATAAAAAAGCAGAAGAGATACTTCTGCTATAGAAAAAGATTGTGGCTCCAATCGATCTCTCTGAGGGGAAACTTGTCTGTATGCATCACTCAGGACCATCGCATCTCTCACTACTGCTGCATGAAGGTGCGAGGGTGTTAGCATTCCTTCCTGTCCTCCTGTATTAGTGTTCTTTGCAGCTCTGCTGTCCGTACTTTGCCTAACCGTGTCGCAGCACTGTGACGCAAGCTGCGTTTGCACTCTGCTGCTGCCCGACAGCCAAGCTCCTCACATATGCCTACTGCCAAGAGTCTTATTCACACCCTCAGTATTATTTTAGCTCTTTGAAGCTGTCCAAGAGGTGTGTTTTATCCATTGAGGGGAATGATTTCTTGCTTATTTCAGTGATATAAATATGCATGCAAGGATGTTAGCTACAGTTTTCTGGATGATTGTTTCACCTTGGCGGTAATGCTATGCTATGCTTTAAATATAAGTCTGTCATTTTCTTTTTGCAAATTCAATAATTCCAGAGACATGATGAAGCAAGATTTAGTGTCTTCTTTCTTTGCATGAACACAAGCAATTAAACTTCACTCGGTTCCATACTAAAATTGTGTCTGACATCATTAGCAAACTGGTTTATCAAAACCAGTGTAATGCCTTTAATTATCAAGACTGTGCTGTCATGACTGAGTTTATTAGCGCTACAGTGGTTTCGGTCAAACTGCTTAAGCATCCATGATCTACACAGCAATGTTTGAGGTTTTATTTTGTTTTGGGTAACTGGATGCAGTGCAGAAAGCTAAATCATTTTAACCTTTTCCATGTAAGACATGTCATGCCAATTCAATCAAGACCTGTCATTCCAGTTCTACAGTAAACCAAACCATGATCAGAATTAGACCTGATGATGACAAAAGCTACTTATTTATTCACTGAATCCATTGACAGACAGACGAATGGATAATCATGATGTTTGTTCAATCCTATACAGGCTATTTATAAAATGGTGTCTTCAGTAATGAAGATGCCGGAGGATGAGTCCACACCAGAGAAAAGAACAGAGAAGATCTTTAGGCAGATGGATACCAACCGAGATGGTAAGAGCTACACGTTGGTCCTCTTATTAATGCCTACGCCCCCCTGCCAGCCCCCGCTAAAAAGGGTTCTTTAGTAAAGGCAGTGCGTGTGTGTGTGTATGTACGTATGTACGTATGTATGTATGTATGTATGTATATACATATATAAAACCATTTTTGCTAAGCGTGTAGGCTGTTCTGTTTTGGATACTGTTTATTTTAATACAGTATTTTGAGACTCTGCTTTTCGCTTTTGCATTTTTCCAGCATATCTTTGTGCAGCAGTTTTATGTTGCATGTGACATGTCCTTGTATTTACTGACTCTAATTGCTTTTTAGAAAGGCAATATAAAACAAAAACCCTTGAAATGGACGAGTGGGTTGGAGACTACATTAGCAGACCCACTTAATATTAGCTTATGCACAGGAAGGGAGAGTAGAGATGGAATGGTGGAATAACTGGAGAGTAGAGTGACTCCATGGCCAATGAACTGTGCTGCCTTTCCAGTACTCATGATCAGTCACGAGAGAGACAAGAGTGTATCAGTGCGCTTCTATGTCTCTCAGTGTAAGTCTGTGTGAGTGTGAGCGAATGTAAATTGTTTATATGACTGATCTACTTGACGTATATACAGTGTCCACATTTAGAAGAATATAGAGCTTACATTTTCATTTGACTTTTAGAAAGCAACATGTCAGTTACTGCCATCTGCTGACCCCTACAGCACAGTGCAGTTTTTTAGAGGGCATAATGGGCCTTCTGAACTTTAATATATTTTTCCACTTGCCTTTTTAAAGCTGAAGTTGATTTCTTGTATTCCAGCTTCTTATTTGAATATTCCATCCCACCTTAGATGGTGAAGTAGCTATACACTGGTAACTGGATGCCAGAATGTAATTGCTGCACCATTTAAAGTGCAACAGAAAATGTGTATAAAAACCAACTTCAGCCTTGTTTCTCTAAATTAAACCAGCAGGATATGATGATATTTTGTTGATAATTTTTCTGTGCTCTTGTTGTTTAGGTAAATTGTCCCTGGAGGAATTCATTAAGGGGGCGAAGAGTGACCCGTCTATTGTGCGTCTGCTGCAGTGTGACCCCAGCAGTGCAGGACAGTTCTGAGACCAGCCTGCCCCTCTTTCTCCTCCTCCATTTTATTTATTTATGGGTTTTATTTCCGTTTTGATGCACAGTAACTCTCCGCTCCAACACAGGGACAATGAGTGCCAATTCATAAGGGTCTGTGTCCCATCAGAGTGAGCTTGACCAGATATAGGACTCCCCCTACATACACACAAACTCTTTCCCCTTTTTTCCCTCTCTCTCTCTCTCTCTCTCTCTCTCTCTCTCTCTCTCTCTCTCTCTCTCTCACACACTCACACACACACACACACACACACACACACACACACACACACACACACACACACACACTCACTCTCACACTCTCTCTCTCACACACACTCACACACAATATATGTGGATCTCTGTGGGGATTTCCCTCTGATCTGGATTGAGGTCCAGTGTGAGGCAGAGTGATGATAATGAGAGCATTTCTCTGTGCTGTGAACTGCTGCTGAAACTGCCTGATAGGAGCACATTGTATGCTTCTTATCATGTTCTGTTCATGCAGAGTCTAGCCTTTTTCTTGAGGGTGGAGATATTTTGGTCAAATAAAATCTGAACAGTGAAACGTATCGTATCATTGACGCATATCGTAGAGTTTCGCAAGTGAAGCGAAGCGCTGTGGTAGAAGACCTTGAGGGGCCTACTTTAAGAACCCTACTTTTTGGCTTGAGTCTGTTGGGAAATGTGTTGTCCAACATTACAGTTACAACTAGACGTTGGTATGGCCATAAATTCTTACCCTTGATTTTTGACCAGCAAGGATTTAAAAAAAAGCTGAACTTGCCTCACCAGATGCCTCTTACCAGAAATATGATTCTAACATTTCAAACAGTTTCTGCACTAGCACCACACAGGCAGATGTGGTTAGTTGTGTAGTTTTTTAGGTCAAATAGTATTTGTAAAATCATAGGCTACCACACCACTTTAACATGTCCCTGAAACATGGGAACTCATGGGAAGACTAATCCAGTACATATATTGCTATCAAGAGTGTTTTTTTTTTGTTTTTGTTTTTTTGTTTTTTAGTTGTTTTTGTTTTTGTTTTTTTGTTTTTGTTTCTTTTTTTTTGGTTGGTTTCTTGGGGTTTTTTTTTTTTGGGAGGGGAGGGGGTGCCCAACTTAACTTACTGTTGACTGGCTTGAGATGATAGACTTGGACCATGGAGAAATGGACCATGGCTTTGGTTTCTTAACAGACCCTTAGTAATTTGGTTTTGGTTTTTAGTTCCTGAAATTCCCAGTAATGACTGTTCAAGTAAGCTGTCAGGTGAGGATTGTACCAGTATATTAAGATAACTCCTGTCCATTTTGTGTGCCTATTTCAGCATTTCAGCTGCTGCTCCAAATGGAGAACTGGTGATTTTGCTGGTCAATCAGATTGTCTTAAACTGTCCATCATGTCTGTTGAACCAGTCACATAAAGACACCCTACAGGTGTCCTCCTGGAATGCAGCAATGTCAGTGTTGTGTTCTCCTTGGACATGAAGCATGAAGTTAGTGAAAGAATAAAATAGACAGGAACTATTTCAAGAGACTGATGTAATTTTTACCTGACCAAATTTCTTCTGTCATTCAAGGCAATTGAATGCTTAACCAAGTATTAGAGAAGAAATGATGCATCGACTAATTTTTATTCCAGGGAGCTTACTTGCCCTTTTAACTATTAGCATATCAGTGTTACTAATCCTGAAACCTGTTAGTCAGCACCTGAATCGTACATTATGTACGACACTACACATTTTAGACTGATCCTAAAAAGCCATATTATCGCGTGTTGGAAACAAAATTTTCTCTCAGAAGTTGTGTTGTCTGAAGGAAGTGAAATGAAGAATTGTGGGATTTTCCTGTGGTTTGCGTAGGCCTGTATAGGTTTTTTTTTCTCCTTTTTTCTTTTTCAAATCATGAAACACCAGACACGCATGCAAAACTGTTATCAAAATGCTATTTTAAGATGCAACATCTGCTCATTTTTGGTGGCTTTAGTGGAGCATGTTAAATAAATTTGAACTGTGTATGGAAGAGAAACTATTTGTGTTATATGTATGCATGCATGTTTGTGTGTGTATGTGTGTGGCTCTGGTGCCCTGGTACTGTTTGCTCACACTGCTGTCAGTGGTCTATTACATTGTCGCAGAAGGCATGTGAATGCCAAAACTGCAATATTTATGATGGAAGAGGTGAAATATTCAAAATGTGGACATTATTCAAGTTACTGATCTGCCACACACAAACATGCACACACGCAGAATTAAGTGTTTCTATGGATGACTGTTTTTTACATCCGCATATTGCTTCTTCTTTTATTTTTATTATTTTAATAGTGCTATATTTGCAGAAATAGCTGCCTGCAGTGCTGAAGCGTAATGTAGAATTAGCCCTGTAGCCTGTTGATCTTGGAAGAGCATCTAGAACAACTCATCAAAGCCAAGTTTCCTGAAAGCATTATAGTGTTAAGATCATCTTATCACTTAGAGAGAACGAGTAAGGCTCGCTCTGCCATCTGACGATGATCTTTGTGTTAAGTTTTTGCAAAACTCGTCCGCGCTAGGATTGAATAGATGTTTATATACATATTTCCACCTGGTTCAGAGATGTCAGCAACATTTATTTACATATCCAACATGTATATGATGTTATCTTCGATGTCTCTGCATGTGGGATCTGATCTCATCTTTCTGACATTGACCACAGTAGTTTACCATTAAGTAAATAAGCATAAGATGGTAACTTAGCTAAACGGAAAAAAATGGGTTTAAAAAAAGAACAGGAAAAGCAAGGGCAGTTTTAACATTAGAGCTTGCTGTCAACCCCCAACTATGATGGGGCCTTGATTGTCCCTCCAAAACCCTTTATTCCATTCTCTATACTTGAACACTCCAAGTGCACTTGATGCCATTGATCAACAGCTGGCTAAGTCCACTTGCTGTACTCAGGTAGGAAGAATGGAACTTGCCAGTAGTAATGCTCATTTATCCACCAGTTCACTCCATCCTCCATCACCTCCTGCTCTGCTTTCAGTAAGCATGCTAAGCACATGGAGCTCCAGAATCCTTCTGTTGCTGCTGCTGTTGTACGTTTTGAATGCCACTGCAAATTGTTGAATGCCTCAATGCAGTGAATTCAGTACTGCGATACTGTTAATTGGACAAATCTGAATGTTTGTTTTTTTTTCTTTCTAATAAACTGCTGTTTGTAAAGTTGAAAAAAAATGTTTAAATAAGATCACAACTACTGCAATGATAATTCCATGTTTTATGCATATGTTATTTTTTATTTTTTCCTTCTTTTTAGGCATTGGACATAACATTTCTGTATCACATAATTATATCATGTGGTCAGGTGCCAAATATACAGAAACAGTATTGTATAAATTTATACTGTACAATTGTTATTTGTCGAACAAAAAGTTTGTAATTGTTGCATTTTTGTAGATTTTGTATGGTAACCTGTATTTTGTGACTATGTCAATTTGAGGTATAGAAATCTGTTTTGGTTATCCTATAAAGCAAAGATTAAATCTGGAAAATGGCTTTTCTGTGTCCTGTATTTGTAATATAAGTGTACAACAGTGCAACAATCAGGTTTTGTGCCTTTCAAGTAATGCCAGTGTTGACCACAAGATGTCACAATATCTGCACAACGAGTATAAAAGTTGAGTTCAAATGACACAATGGTTACTCCATAAAGATCTTAAGCTTTCAGAAGGCGCATTATGAAATTGCATAGAGTTGAGTGTAATTCCTAATCCACAGATAATTCAACAGAACTATCACTGAATAGATAATAAATCTCTTAAATCAGTGACTCAGATTTCATCTTGAAAATCACACTCGCATAATGTTCTGAAACGGTTCCATCATGGTGACAGATATGCTCACCGCAACTTCAAATCAGACATTCTTAAGATCAGCAAATCTGCATAATCCACATGAACGCAATACTGACTCTATGTGACTATATTTCCCAATTTAAGCCAACTTAATTCTCTTTAGCAGGACTATATCCCCCCAACAGATAGCATGTCTGCTTTTCTACCAAGCTTCCAGTGTTCAAAGTGATTCACATGAGTGCTGAAGCCAGGGGGCCCCACCCTGCTCTTGGAGAGTCAAAGCCATGCACAGTTAACTTCCAGCGTCTTTCAGAGTCCCCATTTACCCAATCAAGGCCTTTATAGTATCAGCGTCTACTTTTTTTGTCTTATGCACTTTCACAGCCCTTTAATCATGGCTCAAGTACCCCATCCAACAATGTGTGCATTTAATCTGTATAAACTAAATATTATTAAAGATTTAGATGAATACTGATACTATGAGAAAAAAAATTGAATTGAAAGAGTCAACAATTTTATCAGGAAAAAAGCTGAAGCAGCATACTGCTACAAAGATGGAAATGTTGCATGTAGTCCTACTGGGGCATGTTCTATTGTGTCAAAAAGATAAATTTCTAAATAGAAAAAAAAACTGATAGTTAGGACATGTGAAGTGATTGTTTACATGTTTACATATCCTGTAAGAATAATATAAATGTGTCACACGCACACATTTTCTAAGCCACTTATCCTCCTGGGCTGCGGGGTATAAATGTGTTGGTACAATCTTACTAAAATATCAAAAAGTGTAACATTTTGCTTATTTCCTGACTTTGTTTTGAAGAGTTCAGACATCATCTTTTTCAGGCATATGCTCAAAGTATATTGCTCTGGTCATGTGGCCATTTACACCACCCACCTAAGACAACCTTTAATACAATTTATAGTTTACCATTCAGTAGAAAAACTGTTAACAACTATTTTAGAGCTGTACAAACACAAAACAATATTTCAGTCATGGCTGTGACTGATGGTATTAGATAGGTTAAACAGATCCAGTAGTTAGAGGCATTACTGTGGCAGTGATACACTTGAAATCAATAGCTTACTTTGTTTGCAATTTTGTTCTTAACCAGAAGATTTTTTTAAATCAGGTAGTAGTTTTTATTTTAAAATTAGATTAATTCGATTTTAATTTTAAATTAGATTCTGTATAATATTTGTACTTGTACTCTCCTGACATTCTCTCCACACTCACTGACCTACAAGTACCCAGAGTTGAGAATTGCTCCGTTAGATTGCAGGTTGAAACAGGATAGTACTTCAAGATCTCCAGAAACATTTAGGTACTTGGTCTGGGACTATAGGGTCACAAGTGTGATCTGGAAATTTCACTGCATCACTGTAAATACCATGTTCAAACTATGTTGATGCAGAGCCAGATGTAGCCTGTAATTTCCTTTCACATATATTGCTAATAAATGTTGAGGTTTCCCTTAAAAGACAGAGTGAAGACAAGTCACTGAGAATCAGCAGTAGATTTTCTTATAGTCCTAGGCATAAGTTTGAGCCCCCTGGTTTTGTTGTGAAAATAAATGAACACGTTCTCTATGGGGAACAAACTTAAACATGACATTTTTCTGCAAATTTTGGTCACCTTTTCTATTTATTTGCTCAACAATTGGAAAAAAAAAAATTAAATATATAATGTGCCATAACTCTTGCACAGGCAACAATACGTAAAATTCAGCAAACACACTGTAATTGTGCAGAGGTTTGCTCTCTGTAGAGGATGTGTTACCTTACTTTCAATTAGAAAATTAACAAAACGTGTCACTTGACCAGGAGCCCTCAAACTTTTGCAAATGACTGTATATTGCTTAACATACTCTGACACAAATCTGTCAGCCCTGCTCTGATTACTGCATCAGTAGGTCCTTCTCTAAACACCAGAGACACCATACACACCCACAGACATCACACACCTGGATAGTGTCTGAAGTTAAAGACAATAAACAAGCCGGGCTGGTTCTCATGCTGTGAAAAATCATGACGTCATGTGATTCATCATGGTTCAGTGGGCTTAATCCACAATGGCTGCATTTTTTCCCACCAAAATAACCACTGAGTAGTCATCAAACTGAGAGTGCAAGCAGCCTAACCTGTTCAGTGGAAATGAAAGATTTGCATGAAATGAAACAGTTGCATTTAAAATGTTGTTTCTACATATCTAATAGACCATTTATTTGTTTGTAAGGATGTTCAACTGTCCCGAGGTAAGATGAGCAGAACAAACACATCTCCTCTTAAGTCTTACTGTGAGAGAGAGCTTTCGACTGACAGGTAAAGTGATTGGAAAGCAGGTGAAGTGCCTGTGCTACCCACATGTGCGTTAGTGTGCGCTCACAAACACACACACACACACATACCACTCTCACGTTCGCCGCGCTGCAGCCGTTACCTGTCTAACAGGTAGAAGCAGAAGCGGTTCTCCAGCTCCAAGCACAAGCAAGTTCCCTCTGCAGCCTCTAAACAGCCACACCTCTTTTTAACTGTCCCATGAACGATAGTGAACTGAGAGGGGAAAAAGTGACATTTGCAGTTGACAGTTGGTGAACAGCCTTGACCTCAAGGCAATGAGCCAGTACTCTCATTTCTAGCCATGTCCAATCCCGCAAAGCACTTCTGGATGCAGTGTGTCCCAGCTTGTCTGCTGATATTTGATTCCCTAGAAGAAAATGGCTTTGTATTTGAAAGATGCTTCTCTTTCCCCAGAACAAGAGCGCTGATTCCAGTTCAATGAAGCAAGAAGTTCTGATGAAAAAAAAAAAAGAAAACAACATGCCACCACTGCCTGTCTGGAAAAGACACACATCTAAATATATTTTTCTCTCAGAAAACAACTGTCTTCTTGCACTTATGGCTGCAAAGACAATAATTATAGAGAAAATAATAATAATACTATTATATTCAATTAATTTGTTCTACCATTAACCGTTTATTGCAGTGGTCACTAACCCTGCTCCTGGAGATCTACCTTCCTGCATACTTTAGCTTCAACCCTAATTTACCACACCTGATCAATCTAATGATTGTCTTTAGAGGTCCTAGTTTAGCTGAATGAGATGTGTTAAATTTAGGTTGAAGGTGAAACCTGCAGGAAGATAGATCTCCAGGAGGAGGATTAGTGACCACTGCTTTATTGCATGGCCTTGCCGTATGGCAACAATATATATTTTTTTTATCTGACTACGATATAAATATTTCTTTTCCTGTGAGAAACTGAAGGCTTTCTACCTAACATGGCATACTTTATCAGGCCCATTCTTACAATAAAATAAAAGCACTACCCCCAGAAAAAAAATCCAATGTATTTCTGTTAAATACAGAAGAAAAATAATAAACCTTTTTGGTGTTTTATAATTCAAGTAGTAAAGGATTAATGCAGGAATAAATTCCTAATCTTATGACTATCTATGAAAGATTATCTGCTGCGTGTCTGGATGTGAGTAAACGGCCAAACATTCAGAGCATGAACGAGTATAGATCAATACAAATTTAAGGAGGCCCAGCATAAAAAAATCAGATACACTGATCACTTCAAACAGTTTAGATGCTGGTAATGCACTTAAAACAATATGTGAACAGTTACAAATCTACTGAAAATCTTTTTTTTTTCTCTTTAGTATTTCAGAGCAGTAAAAACAATGATGCTCCTGTTCTTACAATGTTCATTGTTTGGATCTGAAGTGCTGTATCTGAATGATTTTGGACAATAGAGATTATTTTTATCTTTTTAATCTTTTTCACTGCCTATTCCCACAACTGCTGAAGGCTGCTGATGAGTTTCATTTCATCACACCACTCTTGTTGAGGCCTGACAAATTCATGACTAAGCTCTTATGCACCATGACTTCCCTGATGGGTCAAAGTGCCTGCTGTGGTGCTCTGGATTCCTGTCAAAGCTGACACTGATCTGTGGCCGGTTTTAACTTAGAAATAAATGACAAAGCACTGAAATGCAGAGGCAACCCTAGAACAGTTAGGAATAAATCTACTAAAACTACCTGGTCCAGTCAACACAATGCACAGTTAAGCTGAAATTATATTGTAACTGTATACCCAGCAAGGTTTAGCTGCAGTTATGTAACAACAGGAATTCTATCAGGCAAACTCTGATCTGTTACTGACAAAGTTTTAACAATAAATAATAAATAATAAAATACCACCTGAATAAGTAGATGGAAAAATCACATGGGTCTGCATTTAGTTTGGGCGAATTTCGATGACTGAAGTCATCTCTTTAGTCATTCTAATGCTTTGCTAACTAAAACACATCATGCTTTTCTGCTGTTTTTGATCAATCATTTTGATCAAAAGGTACGGAGCCCTGCTGTTGACATTCTGTATAAATAAAAATACTGCGTGACCACGACTTACTAAGGTGAGGGAATGAGATAATTAAGTTGTGGCCACAACTCAGTAAGGCGTGGGAAAGAGATCCTAATGCGTGGCCACGACTTAGTAAGGCATGGGAATTAGATAATTAAGCCTTGACCACAGCTTAATAAGGCATGATCTCGTTCCCATGCCTTACTAAGTCGTGGCCACGCATTAATATGGTGTGGCCATTAATAATTTTATTTATACTGGATGTCAGCAGCAGGGCTCTGTACAAAAGATATATGCTCAAACATGCTCAATAATATGAAATATGCTCAAATAATCACACAAAAATGACCTGTCGCAGAGACCAGAGCTTTCAGCCCTTTTCTCTTTAAACCCAGCACCATCTTTGTGGATGAAACCAGCTGCTTTACTCATCTACACAGCAAAAAATGCAAACTTACCAGGTCATAAACCTTCAGCTCAGTTTACTCAGCACAGCTAAAGTTAATCACAGATCTCAGAGCTTCAGTTATTAGAGTGTCAGTCATTAAGCCATGACTTAATATAAAACAGCAGCATAAAGACATGAAGGTTTTGGCTGTGATTTTGAGCTCTCTAAGCTGTAAATGAGGAGGCGGGTCTTATTGTGAAGGGCCATCCTACACCGCTGAATCACAGCGTGACAAAGATTTTACTGTTGCTCCTAAACTCCAACCTGCTCATTCACACTTACCTTCACACACCTCAGTCAGCCAGCCGCGCTGTCTTGTTGAACAACTAATTGTTGGAGGTTCTTCGTTTATTCCTTAACTGTTCCTCACACACTGCGCTGTAAGTTCAGCTGTTTTTGTTTTGTTTATGTCTGCAACGTGCGCTGACGTCACGCGGATGTGAGACGTGAGCTAGCGTTTAACCAAAATCTACCTGAAGGCCCTCCTTTCAGTGCAGTGTCTGCTCCTCAGCAGCTTCTGTGGAGTAAAGCACGGGGACACACGGCGACGGCACTCATGGCTCAAGAGGAAAGGTGAGTTGAAGCCAGTCTACCTGTGAACTCTGAAACAAACCGCTTTAATGGAGCCTCAGCTGCTTTAGTGATTCACTCCTGTGCTCTGGTGCTCTGGTGCTCACGCTTAAGGAGATCCAGCTTTTTGTTGTTAAACAGTCCTTACACCTCCCTCTTTCTGTATTCTGTCCTAATGCTTAAAAATGATGATGACAGAGGTAACATGACAGGATTAACATGACTGTCGATGTTATTCGCCTTTTAATGTACCTGAAATATACCAATTGTGCTCATTAATGACTGCTGGTGGATGTGGACAGCACATCACACAGCAGGATTTCTGAGTTAGCCAGATAACTGAAGCCCAAAATCGAGGATTGCCCAATAAAAAGGTCTCTCAATTCTTTTGCTATTGAACAGGCTTGACTTTAGTCTTAGGTTCTCCGGGGAATTTGAGAAATCCTGCTTTGTGAAATACCCCCATGATCTGTGTTTACTAGGAGTGTATGGTGTAAGGGTCTGACCTTACACCAATTCCTTAAGAAACCATTTGCTGCATAATGCAATTTTCACATTTATTTATTTGGTTGAGAATTTTGTTTTGGCTGTAAAATGAGGGCATACCTTGTTAAAGATTAGGATTCTTATCAACTATACTTTATTCTAACGCTCTAAAATGTATGCACTTGAATCATCAACCTCAAATGCATACATCCTGATACATTTTTGCTTCCCAAGTATTTTGCTCAGGTGAATTAGTCTAACCTAGATTCACGAACATCCTTTTGACTTCCACACGGTAGTATCCATATCCATTGGGATAATACATTGTGTGAGGGAACAGGACATTGGGTGGTAATGTAAAGGGAGAGCTATGGGAATAGCAGGTACTTGGTGCAGCCCTTTGTTGGCTCTGAAAGCCCTCAGGCACCAAGAGGTGTCAGTTTTATTTAGCGTAAATGTCTGGTTTGGAGAATAGGGTCACCCCTGTAGAAACAGTATGTCTAATCAAGTGTCGGATCAGAGTTTGGAGCAGAGCTTTTTAAGGCTGAAAAAGCCCGGGCATTTAAGATTATAAGCATTGCATTACTTTTGTACTGAAAACTACAGGTCTTGTTTCCCTCTTTCGACTTGTTTGACAGTTTAACAGTTGATAGTGTTCAAGTGTTTTCAGTTCGTTATAGGTACAGATCCCTATCAAACAGGCACGTGCCATTAATCTGGAAAAACATCCTGTTTGACTATAAATGACCTAAGCTTCCTGAATATATTTTAAACTTGCATTTCACCTGTTTGTCCACAAATTTTGAGCTTGTTACATGTCATAGTAGTATGGTTAATTCACTAGTGCTACATCTATTTCAGAATTTTACACGCTGGAGATTCAGTATGAGGAACACAGTCATTAAAACCCTCAAAACCTCAAAAATGTAAGCAGGAAAAGATTGAGTTGCACATTATAACACAGTTGAGCATTTTTGCTGTTTGCTTTTTGTATCTATATGTAATGATCTGAATAAAAAAAATCAGCAGATTGCATTGATTATTGACACATATTGGTCAACTGAAATTGCCAGTTCTCATGCACACACTAGAGCTGTATTATATGGGCAAGATACCATATTCTAGTTATGTTGATACATATTATTATTGCAGTGTGCTTTGTAATATACTGAAAACTAATTGGTGAACTGTGTATGTGACAGGCTTAAAATTGGCCTGCATTATTTTGACAGAGATGGTTTTGTTTTTTGGATCAGGTGAAAGTCTTTATTCATCCAAACACCCAAAAAACATCTGTGATTGGTCAGGATGCACATATTAAAGTATCTAGTGATTTGTTGGAGATTGCAGCCCTCTGTGATATTACTACTGCAAAGGCTGATATTGCGATAACGATTAACAATTTATATATTGTGCAGCCCTAACCTACACACACTTATCCCTCAGGTAAAAGACAGTGCAAAGACCTATTAAGACATGACATCATCAAGAGAGTAGTAGCCTATATGCTCTAACAGTGTTGGCTGTGTGGTGCAGTAAGCGACTGGTGGTGGTGGTCCCCAATGAGACATCATTTCCATCACGCCGCGTCTTCACCAATGAGGACGAGGCCTGGAGGGCCTACCTTGAGAACCCTCTGACTGCAGTCACCAAAGCCATGATGAGCATCAATGGAGATGAGGACAGTGTGGCAGCCCTCGGCCTCCTCTACGACTACTACAAGGTCAGTAGGAAATGCTCTATAAAGAAGCTACTCAAGGCTATGCAAACTCTCTTTGGTGCTTTTGTAATGTGAAGGTCTTGTATTGCATGAGAAAGACAGAAAGAAGCATATGGTTTCAGGATTATTGTAGATTTTAAAGAATATTCCAGCATATTTCAGCCTAATCTCTATCTGATACATCTATAGCGTACATGCAAGTAATTTTGACACATTGCCCTGTACTTAAAGAAAGAAAAGGAAAATCTGTAGACTTGAAACATGTTTAGAATAGAATTAAATGGGCCAAATGACTCAAAATTACTGTCCATGATTACCCATACTCTACAGATGTGGCAGATAGAGATTAGGTTGAAAAATACTGGAATATTCCTTTAATATCTTACGTTTGTGTCTGAGTGTTCCTTTTAGGGATATATGGTAGAGGTTGTGGGCTCCTTATTTAGATTTATGCAGTCCTGTGATGTTACTTGCTTCTGCTTCCCAGGTTCCAAAAGAGAAGCGGCTCTTGCCTGTAGCTAAAGTTCCAGAGGAGGAAAAGAGGTCTGTTGTGCATTACACATCATCAACTGGACACATGCGGTGCTGTGCAAAAGTTTTACGCACATGAGAAAATAATATTTAAAAGTCTTTTTATTTGGACTGTAAGCATTTAATTACTCTAAAAAACAGTAACATTTGAGTGCATGCAAATAATTTTACTGCAGTGAGTAGAGATTTTGTGTATGTTAATGTGTTTAACCATTTCCAAACCTCTCCTGGCAGCCTGCTGTTAATTGTGGTTATCATCTAATTCCTAGTTTGACTTATCAATACTTCATTAAATTAAATCAGGAGTGCTGGTGGGGGTCTTGCACAAATCTATGTGATGGCTGTGTTGAGGTGAGGTTCAGAACCAAACCTTTGTTTTTCTAACCAGCGTACATCATCTGCAAAACTACTGTTTTGAAAACAAGAATTTCAAGTTACTTTTAACTGTATTTATGCTTATTTGTATTATTTTTAATGTCAAATTGTGTTTGTTATTGGAAAATACACACTAACTGGGGCTGTCTAAGCATTGGCCCTAAGCATTGACCCTATCATTGGGAGGCTAAGTTATGTTAAGCTAGTTTGATGCCACAGCCATCTGTGACTGAGAGTCCAAGAAAGCATAATTGACCTTGCTCTCTCTTAGTGGATAGGATGGCCCTCCATCTCCCCCATCACTCAGCATGATGCTAGACAACGTGGGTGTCTGTTAGCTGATGTAACAGAATTATCAGTTAGCGCTCTCCTGCAAGTGCACTCAGTCATGAACCCTCTTGGGCATTTAGGTATTCAAGAGTCTGTTTGAGGTTTTTATTCTTCTTTTTTGATCACTACACTTCTCTGATATGGCTGATGTTAAAAAGCCAATTTTCCTTGTTTATGTTCTGCAGGATATGGCATGGTGGTGTGGAGTCCATGGACGAGCGTGTTCAAGCTACCAAATCTCTCCCAGTCAACCTTTCCCTCAACGCAGACTCCCACAGCACAGAGATGAAGCGAGATTTGTACAGCACACTGCCAGTGGAGGGGGGAGTGGTGGCCACTGTAAAGGCAGAGTATACTCCAGTGTTGTCCACTTCTAGCCACCAGCAAGGGACACATCCCTACCAGCGCCCTCCTTTTCAGCAGTCCGCTTTCGAAGCAAGGGCCATTTCCCACAGCCGTTACATGAAAGATGAGCAGAAGACCGTGCCGGACAGCACCTTTGAAGACTCTTACACTGGAGAGAATGTGGTGAGAGATTATGTGTGCCTAAAATAGCCTAATAAAAGCCTTTAAAATGCTTTATTGAGAAGATGAACTGTGAGCCTTTGAAAATATACTGCTGTTCAAAAATTTGGACAGCATCGCTTGCCACATGAACTTTTTTTATATTTTATATAAAATAGTAAAAAATATACAATGTGGATTTTAATGTTTTAAACTGTTCAGCAAAATGTATTTTACGTGTTTTGTTCAATATTTCAAGAATTTTGTGAACAGGAAGTTCTGATAAATGATAAATAAAATGTTGTAATTATCTATTTACATTATATATTTTTGTCAAGTTTTGTGCCTTGAAATTTGATCTCCACTTTTGAAATATGATGAAGGCTGGATACTAGTTTTACTGTAACAAAGTTCTCAAAGTTCCTCAGTCATTTTAGAGTCTCAGCTCAGTTCACTGTTCTAGACATTCTTAGTTTTATTTACAGCTTCCTCGAGTCCTACTAATTATTTGTAACTTGTTAAGCTGCATCATATTCATATCAATTTCTATTTTTTTCTGCAACAAAATTGGTTTTATATTACTTAAAACATTGATTCCAAATCATACAATTTCCATCTAATCATGTCCAATTCATTGAGAAGGTAGATTTCACATAATTTATGTGTGTAATCTGTGCTTTTAACAGAAATTTAGAGTCCCCACCTCTCTAGTGTCCCAAGACTCCCACTACGAGCAGCCTGCAGTGTGAGTATCCCACTCTGTTGTGTTGTTTTGAATTAAGTCATTTTCATAAAGACAGTCATAAAGGGAATGGAAAGAAAATGTGTCTCTACTTACCACTAAAATCTCTGTTCATGTCCTTGATCTAGAGACACATTTCAGTACAGTATAGAAGCCAGCCGCTCAGCCCGGCATAAGCAGGGCGAGGGGCCGATGATCTATCTGAACAGAGGGCAGTTCTACAGCATCAGTCTGAGTGAGACAGGGGCCAGCAAGGGCCCGCGCCTTCCCATCAGCAAAGTGCGGGTGAGTTCTGCTGCTGTTGACATGGCAACCAACTAAAGCTTCTGCAATCTGTACTTGGCGTTTAATGAACAGTGAGGCAGGAAATGCAACAGCTGGCATTCTGATTGTGGACTGTGATAAAGGAGCGATTGATGAGCAGAGAGAGGAAGCACATTTAGCTTTGCTCTTTGGGGTTGCTGTTCCCATTTCATGAAAGTTCCTAATAGACATCATTATTATATAGACTGTTTAAAGTGATGAGATTTAATGTGATGTTCCTCATGGTGCTACTATATTGTTTTTGGTACATTATGCAGCCCTGATCATCTTTCTGTCTCGCAGAGTGTGGTGATGGTGGTATTTGGAGAGGACAAATGTCGGGATGAGCAGCTGAAGCATTGGAACTACTGGCACACCCGTCAGCACACTGCTAAACAGAGAGTGCTGGACATTGGTAAGCAATTATACAGTCATATGCAAAGATTTGGGTGCCCCCTGATCAAATTACTTGCTTTGTTGTTTTTGTTTGAAAATAAATTAATACATCCTTTACAGAGAAGACACTGCTGCACATTTTAATGCACAATTACTGTTTGTTTGCTGAATTTAACATATTGGGGAAAAAAAAACATGAAATGTGGCACATATAAAAGCTATGGCGCATTTAATGTTATGTTTTTTTTCCAATATGTTGAACTCAGCAGATAAATAGAAATTGTTGCTGTCCAAAAAACATGTATAGTAACTCTGCAGGAGAAAGCAAAAACATTCTTTACTGTTAATGTAAGTCAATCTAAAGAGATTTTATTCCAATGAATTCTGGTACATTTCTATTGGTGTATTCATCATGAAGTTTTCAAACAATATAAGGACAGCTGATGTGTTCAAATGATGTAGGAGAATAAAAATCTGAAAAATTTGAGATGCATTTTTGGTTGATGTCATCACTGTAATATCAAATTTAATTTTTTTGCAGCATGACAGTCATTTACATTTACAGTTTACAATGTCTGTACTAATAGAAATTGAGCTGGAATAAAAGCTTATTATAATTAACATATTTTAAAGTTAAAATGTGTTTTTATTTTTCTGTGATGTTATTTGAGGTTATAGTAGTGAATGTTTTAAAACTCACTCTTCTGTGTGTCTGTGTGCTTTCAATCTCTGTTTCTAACTACTTGGGGTATCATTCAAGGGTAATCCCCCCATTTTTCCCTCAACCAATGTGTGCATGTATATATGTGTGTGCTTTATTTTTAAACTCCAGCCCTTCATTCAGTGGCCTTCTGCCTCCCCTTCATATTGTATCCTGTTAAATGCAACACTAGTAGACGGCTTAGGGCGGTGAAATCTGTCACCTTTACTTGCAGATGGGAAATGGGTAGACAATAGCAATAGGGTCAGGCCTGAGATGAGGAGGGGGGGTGGCTGACATCTGGAGACCACTGTAGTGGTCTCATCAATAGCAGGTGGCAGACCTAAAAGATGTAGTAAAGGGCTTTTTTGGAGGGCTTGGAACCTGATATGCCTTAAATGTTTGATTTGAATAACAGTATCGAGGGATTTTTCCATAGTGCCCCAGGCTACAGATCAGGATTTGAATAGATATGTTAACGGTTGCAGGCAGAAGTGCTCATAAATAGAAACAGTCTCAGGGAATGAAGCTCTTGTGAATAGCTTCCAGGGTAAACATCCACCATATGTTTGTTATGTAATGTTTTCTCTTCTAATCAGACACTTTTATTTCAGTTGCTTTTGTTGACTTTTTTCATACTGCAGTGATTGAGTCGATAAGACTCAAAATGAATGAAACATTTTCTTTAGTGGTCATGATTTATGGTGCAAATCCAGTTCTAAAAAAGTTGAGGCAGTTCAAAGACAAATTTCCAACAGTTTTAGAGCAGCTCAGTGAGTGATTGCTGTGATTTTTGGTATCTCTACTGTGCATCTCAGAAGTAAGACAGTTTTTAATGCAGTTCTGTTTGGGGGGTTAAAGGTCACAGGAATTCATTTGTGGTTTCCTTGTCCTTTACGCACAGAGGTTTGTCTAGATTCCCTGAATTTTTTTATTTTATTATGGATATCGGCACGTGGGCTTGAGAATATTTAGAATAAACACTCTTCGTGGCTGCCTCCACAAATATTAGTTAAGTTTTACTATGCACAGTGGAAGCCATATGTCAACAACATCCAGAAACACTGCCAACTTCTCTGGGCTCAGGCTCATCTGAAATGTTGCACAGTGGAAATGTGTATTGTGGTCTGAAGAGACTGTTTGTTTGTTTGTTTGTTTGTTTGTTTGTTTATGAAAATAATGGATGTCATGTTCTCTGAGCCAAAGAAGAGAAGGACCTTCCAGATTGTTACCAATGTAAAGTTTAAAAGCCAGGGTCTGTCATGGTATGGGGGGATATTACAGGGTAACATGCACATCTGTGAAAGCTATTAATAGTAGTTTGTTAGGTAAAACATGTAACATTTTCAGTTTAATACAGGTTAACCAGTATTTACTCATCACTGCTTTTACATACTGTGCCATTTTTTAATTGTGTTTGTAAATTATGTGAATTGTTCATAAAAGTGAATGTATTCACTTATTATTGTTCACTAAAGGCATAATTTTAGTGACTATATGATAAAATCTAATGGATTTGTTGATTTCTTTGTTTGTTACTGATCTCACCTCTGATCTACTCCTTTGTATCCAGCTGATTACAAAGAGAGTTTCAACACCATTGGGAATCTTGAGGAAATTGCCTACAATGCTGTTTCTTTCACCTGGGACATTAACGAGGAGGCTAAGGCAAGAGTGCTGAATTGTTTTCATTTTCAAAGTGAAACTGTTAATTAAAGGGTGTTTTTAAACAGACAAATGCACGTTCACATTTAATTCTTTTACGTTTTTGGTTGCCAGATATGTAGCATCTGTTAAACATAGACAAGGTGCATGGAGGATTTTTAAACAGCCCCTAGTAATAAGCAACAAAGCCCTTAGTATTAAAATTTCTGATTTATGACCCCAACTACTTTAAAAGACTGCCATATAGTGAATCCCTTTTCATGCAGGTTTATTCTGGTATCCAGTTATCAGCACTGAAGGCTGTAATATGGAATCGTAGCGCATTGGCTTTGTGAAATCTCATTCAGACATGCTAAAAGCATCACAGAAAAGATGCACTGATTACTGATGCCTGTTGTTTTAAGCATGTTTTACGTTTATTAACCGATGCCTGTTGGAAGTGATCATGTGACCATGAGAAAAGAAGTGGTTCTCACAATATTGCACCATAAGCCTTCTTGTTAAACAAAAGCTACAGGCACAGACATGAAGGCAGAGAAGCCTGTCAGTGGGAAAGTATTTTCCCTTCAGGCAAAAAGATTTCCCATATTTCATCTTTCAAAAGCAGTTTTTCCAGTGTCTCCTGAAAGATTGGCATAAGGTAATTTACAGTTGGTGCATTTCAAACAAATGCCGTTTAGCTTATTTGAATAAACTGCTAGCTCCAGCAGAAATGTAGATCATTAAGCAGAAGGCATGTGCTTTCAATTGAACCATCCAGAACTGATGTAGGTTCTAGGCTGAAGGTCTCAGTTTCTAAACTCTGGTATTGTGATTACTTGAGAGTAATGCATGTTAGCTAAATAACATCTTGAAAGGATTCATTGTCTTCCTGGTTCCTGTTGTTCAGTGTACTAGACAGCTGGACAAATGACTGGAGAAGTCAGATTATATTTAATTAAATTCTTAACTGATCATTTGTGACAGAACTATATTAGACTACTAGTTTGTCAGGAATTTACTGAGGTGCTATGGTACATTGGTATGTTCTTCTTCATAGATCATCAACAGCACACAGTAACGGTATAATAGTAATGTTAAGGCCAATTTAGTAATGTCACAACTCTTAATCTGTCCCTGATTTAGAATGAAAATTGTTGTGCATGCAGACAATGAGTAATATACTTCCCAATTAAATGATCCTAAGACTGTTATATTTTTTACCCTATTGGTTCTAGAATAATTCTTACTGAATAATTCCGTTCTATGTGTTTTTTTTTTTTTTTTTTTCCACTTGTTTGTTACACAAAAAATAGTGACAAAACCCTTCTCCACTCTTCTTGAGCACAGTAAACAAGTAAATAAGATACAGGCATGACCTGTCAAAGAACGATTTTTGTAAATGAGATGAGCAAGTGTGAAGAACCTTTGGCAAAATTCAGAGAACCTCCCAGTAGTGTAAAGTTTGTATACCCTTTGAAAGTTTTCAGAAGAAATCTCTTCAGCAACTCTTTTTCATAGGATGTAATGAGATGATTGTTATAAACGAGGCAGAAAAAAAGCAGAACAAAAAAAATTGGTAAGAATGCATGTTCTCGTGTTCTTTTTCCTTCTTGTAGGTGTTTATCACAGTGAACTGTCTGAGCACAGACTTCTCCTCTCAGAAAGGAGTGAAAGGGCTTCCGCTGATGATTCAGATTGACACTTACAGCTACAGTAACAGAAGCAACAGGCCCATTCACAGAGCCTACTGCCAAATTAAGGTCTTCTGTGACAAGGTTGGCACAAATGATACTCTATCAGTGTACAGTATATAACATTAACAACTGACACCATACAATATATCTAATATGTGGTTTGTTCACCAACGACTAGGATGGCGCTTCTTAGCAGCTAGTCATACATCTGTGCATTATTATGCAAAATAGTCATCACTTTGATTTATTTATTGTGAGATGTTATTCCATCATGCTCCTTTTACGCCACAGGGAGCTGAGAGGAAGATCCGGGATGAGGAGAGAAAGCAAATTCGGAAGAAGACGAAAGGTCATACACCTGGAGGACAGGGTCATAGTGGTGAGTCAGGGGTTTCCATATATGATATGTGGGTCCAGTTTGAATGTCTTACTTAATGTATTGTAATGAGCAGCATGTGTTCCGTCCCCTTGCTCACTCACTAACCCTGCACAAAATTAAAACACCAAACCTAGCCTAGATACACAGAGGTGTATAATTCTCGTTGAATTAGTACATAATATTTGTAGTGAAACACTAGGACTGCACAACGCCTCATTTGTAACAGTATCACAGTCTTTGTGCATTGCTTGTACTGTAAAAATTAACAGAACTCTGCTGTGTGAGTGAGTACACAGGTGAATATTCTTTAAGCATTCAAACATTTTCACAAATGTGCACATTTGTCAGAAAAATCCAGCTTTATCTTTGTCTGTGTCACATGGAAACATCACCTGGTCCCAAGTTTAATTTTAATGTCAGCTAGGCTTGGGTGATAATGATTTGTCAAAATATACCTTATTGTCTGCAGAAATCACAATAAACAATATTATCACAATTCAGATTCCCTCATGAAGTACCACAAATGAGCATTACAGTTCCTTTGCCTACAGTTTACATTTTCCCTAGTGGTAATCTAATTACTGTATCTTCTAACATAGCTTCTAATGTTACTTAATCATTTCTAATGATAACTATAATCTACACAGTCAGTGTGTAGGACTGTTAACATTCTGCGGTTCTCCATGTTTGTTTCGGAAACCAAAAATACTCCCAAACTGGCGTTTTGGCATCCTTCTTCTGGCCAACTCATCCTAGTGGAGAGTAGATCCTATGTTCCAAAGTTTCGTTTTTTTCATTTGCTTGTACCTTAGTGTACTTCCTGATGGCATTCAAAGTACGTATGTATGTAGTTACTTAGTTGACGGTATTCTGTTTCTGTAGGCTACGATTAGGTGCAGTCTTTTTTTCTATTGTATAAATGTTCAAATTTAGATTATTTGTACAAAGGGAATGGTTAAATAAAGATGAAGCAAAAATTAAGTGGTATGTGAAACAGAATAGAAGAATGACCATTTGCCTCCTATTGGCACTTAAATTATCACAATAAATAATAATATTACATATCAGCCCTAGGCTAATATCAACATCACATAGTATTAGTATGGCATTTTGACAGTCGTGGTGAATCGCAAAGGTGTCCTGGTCTTAAAGCTGCTTATGTTTTCTCAGACTTGGCAGGTAAAGCAGGAGGGCATGGAGCGTTAATGCAGAAAAAGCCAGATATCACGTTTTTCAAATCCATGATGGATCTGGAGTCTCAGCCTGTGCTTTTCATCCCAGATGTCCATTTTAGTAACCTGCAGAGAGCTGCACAGGTATGCTCTGCTTAATGTCTCTGCTATGATGTTGGTTACCTTCACTGGAGAGAGATAAATTAAGTCTGGTTGCTGTACATCATTGCTGTACATGTTCATAATCATCAGGCAGTTACACTGTGTTATATACTGAGATGGCCATAACACAGGACCTGCCATAGTATAATAAGAGCATGCTTTTCTGCCTTTGACTGTCTGTCTGCAGATGTTTGGCTTTGGTACTGAAGAAATGGACAACGATGTGTAAGTGGTGTTGTATTACTTTTAAAGGTGTGCTGTGTGTTGTTTAATGAGTGTCTCGTTGGTTTATGCAGTAATACAGGTAAAATATATTGTTTCTCAATGCTGGCAGTGGCTAGGTATTTGTAGCAAAATAACAGCTCAGCCAGAAAACCTTTGAAACGACACCAGGAGCTGCAGTGACTGGTGCTGTTCTGATGTAGTATTTTCAAGCGTTTATGAGCTTTTTACATGATATTTTCAACTTTGAATGTTAGATCATTTTATTATTGAAAAAATGTGTTTTAGTATTAAAATTCATAGTTAAGTGCTAAATGGGTTTTATTTTAATATCATCAAAATTGACTGCAATGATTTGACTGTCACAGCAGCATGATGATGAAGAGGCCCTTTAGACAGACAGAAGATGACCTCTGCCCTTCACCAGCCAAACAGAGCAAAGGAGTCACGCCAAGGAGAGGTGTGTCTGTGTGCATGTGTTGGAAGGAGAGATTGGGTGCTTTTTGCAAACTGTGACTGCACAGGAAATGTATTATATTGGCTTGATACATCTAATATTTTTCAGTATGACACTGCTGTAGGAACAAGCTAATATGTCTGCCAATAGAATAAGACAATTTATCCAGATAATATATATTGTAAGTTAAATAACCTTATAATAGTCTCACATCAACATCATTCTGAAAAATGATTTGTCATTATATAATCTATATGTAAGATGTTTTCACTTGCAAAGATATCATTCTTCTGCAGCGAGAATGTGTGCTTGAGATATTTGGAGTGTTACTCTTATTGCATTTCATTCCTTGAAAGGGATTCTCGCTCTACATTTCCTATAACCTGTGACCATGACCATTTCTTAACAGTTCTGCTGTATGTAAGGAAGGAAGCTGATGAGGTTTTTGATGCATTAATGCTGAAGTCTCCAACAGTGAAAAGCTTGGTTGAGGCTGTAAGTACAAACTTTGCTTCTTGCAGCAAATAAACATTACAATTTGGTGTGAAGTGCACAGAATTACAGATTTACACTGTTTCTTTTTAGATATCGGGCAAATACTTGCTTCAAGCAGAGAAGATAACTAAAATCTACAAGAAAAGTAAAAAAGGGTGAGTAACTATTCATCATAAGAAAACTATAATTGGATGTGATGCAGCTATTTCTTTTAACAACCCAACTGATTCAATCCATTTGTCTTATCTGTTTAAAAGGTGCGTTTCAGCTGGTTCCTCATAAGCAGTATCCCAATTAACGAAATTACATGTGTTTTGGCAGTTGTACATTTGTATGATTGTCCTCTGCTATCGTAGTAAAAAAAATTTCAAATACAGTAGTGGACAGTTATTGCTCCCACACTGCATGTGGTATAGGGGCTTTTCTTATATTTGGGGACATCAGTCAGTTAATTGGTTAAAAGACATCAAGGCATAATTTTGACAGATAATTTTTAAACTGATTTTTTTAAAAATGGTCTTGTTTATATCTCTCTTTTGCTCTCTCTCTCTTGCTCTCTTTCTTGCTCTCATTTGGCCTTCAGGATTCTTGTCAACGTGGATGATAACATCATTGAGCACTACTCCAATGAAGACGCCTTCATACTAAACATTGACGCTCAGGCAGAAGGCTTCCAGGTTACACTCACTGAGATATAGTGACTGTGTTCTGAGGACTTTATCAGCGCATTCATGGACATTGTTATACCTGCATTCTCCTAAATCCAGTCCCAGTTTTCTCAGCACACTTCCAATCAGTGGAAGAATAAATCAAAGTTCAGGTTTTGGAGTCATCTCTATCGAAATGGACCTCCTCTGAAATTGTAGGGTCTAGGGGTCTACACATTCAGCCTTGCAGCAGATTCTCCAGACAGAGTATTGCAGTAATAGACTAGCCCCTAAGTACACTAGTGTGAGAAACACTGCTATACTTTTGGTATTCTGGCTCCCCCTCCTGGCTAATAGTGGAACAGTGAGAACAAGGTTTGTAGCTAACATGTAGTATTACATTCAGTGACATTATAAGTTTGTTTTTATTTACTCCACTCTTCAACTTTTAAATGCTGCTCACAAAATGAACCAAAAGGGAAAACTTCCAGCTTTTTGAAAGGTATGCTTTGTCATAGAATATGAACTGAGAGGACATACATTTGAACAGAAAAGTTTTTTTTCTTTACAGTATATTACATTAGAGGTTATACATTATTAGTGTATAGCTTTTGTGACTGTTACATGTACATATTTAATGATTTTTTTTAGAATTATTTTCCAGAACATGTATGTATATATATGTATCTTTTTTATGAATTTAATAAACAACTATGCATATTCTAATGTATTTTCCTCTTTAAATATCACACATACAAATACAGATATACAGTATATACTCATACTGCCCTTGAGGCATGTTTCTCATGATGATAGACAAATACATTTTTCCCATGTATATATTTTTACTGTATTTGGTTTTATCCCAGTCAAACACTCAAATGTTCCATCAAATAGTAAAATGGGTTATTTATTAGGCCTTGCTGCCCTAATGAGTACACAGCCGTAATGTAAACATGCACTAATCAATTTTAGTTACACATTAGGTTTAGTAACGTGACGTGTAGTCTCCTAGCGAAGTGGAACTTGTATCTGCACTAAAGAAGAAAGTTTGAAAAGTTTGGTTTGGTTT
The DNA here is from genome assembly GCF_904425465.1 of Colossoma macropomum. Classification (NCBI taxonomy): domain Eukaryota; kingdom Metazoa; phylum Chordata; class Actinopteri; order Characiformes; family Serrasalmidae; genus Colossoma; species Colossoma macropomum. Next base: position 16,840,526 of record NW_023494785.1, on the reverse strand, counting down.
TTTCATTTCTACAAATGTCATAATGTTCACTCTCTGGTAGGTAGAATCTTTTGTTTGTATTTTATTTGCAGAGAAAATGTTTTGGTTTGACTTCATGTATCAGTTCTTTATACCAGTATCGTTAACACATGTAGCTTCTGTTGGCTTCTGGAACACAGATTAAACATACTCCTGGAATAATTTCAGCATTAATAGTAATTTTGTGCTGGAAGATGTTTTAAAATTCAGGGCTGTTGGCTCAGTCTGTGCGTGAAGACACATTCAAATTATGGGTTCAAAGTGTGGGCAGATATCTTTGCGCTACATTTGTTACATTTCAGCGTGGTCTTATTTATCATTCTCTGAAGTGTTTTATAATGTACTTTAGCTGTTAACTCACTGTTACATTTTTCAATTATGTCTATAAATGTGACTTAGAAAATATTCATTGCTTGTTTTTCTTAACCCGAGTTACCACAGCCTGTGTCTGCTGCTGTTGCTGCCTCTGGTATGTTCTCAGCTACTACGCTGGGTACACTCCCCCGATTATCCCCTAGCATACCCAAACCACCTCAGCATGAACTGGTCTGAGTGTGCTCCAGTGGGGCTTTCAGTGTCTCTGACCCTCATTCATCTGGACCTGGAGAACAGCACACTGTGTGAACATGATGCTCTCATGGTCAGTCACTTTGTGTGTGTGTGTGTGTGGTGGGGGTTAGGTTGATATGTTCTCCTTGTGCTACTCATTCTATCATGTTAAGCACATGTTAATAATATTTTTTTACTTGCCTGTTGACACAGCATTTGTCGTCTTTCCTCAGATCTTCATTGACAGGCATCTAAACATGTCTCTTTGTGGCAGTATGTCATTTAAGGAGCTGCAGTCTTCTGTCAATCCCCATTTACGCTCCACATCTGGAGGCTGTTTGTCCATCCAGTTCCGTTCAGATGTGTCTCTCCCACAGGTCCACGCTGGCTTCAATGCCCTCTACCAAACAAGAGGTAAAACAAAGAAGGAATCAATGAGCACTCAGGTATTTAATAAAGTAGACTGGTGTACAACCTTAAAAATATGGTTCTTCAAGGGTTCTTTATTAAAGAAAATGGGGTAACACTTTATTTTAAGGTCTGCTTCTTAATGGTTAATTGTCTATTAGCAAGCAATTAACAATATCTTAGTAAATGGAAACATACATGTTGTAAACAAGCTTAAAAATGTGTTTTAAATGTATTTATATGATCTATTATTAAGGTCTTCTGTAAAGTGGTTATTAACTATTTGTTGACTAATCAGTTAAATATTAATTGATTTTAATCTTTCATTTGCAAGTATACTTTAAATGTCTATGTGACATGTTAATCATGGAATATAAACAAGTAACTGTTTGAATACACAATCGCCAAATATGTGGTAGTATGTGTTAGTAAATGGTCAAGAGATCACTAGATTGGTGCTGTGTGTTGCTATAGTTAGTGGCTGTAGAGTGTATCCCCACAAGTTATGGTTGGCATCACAAGGCCTCTCTGGGTCTCACTGGGCTCTAATGTATGTGCACTGGTTCCACCATGGTAGTTCACGCCAGAGTAGACATTACCTGTAGTTGAGTCCAGTCAAAAACTGGCAATTAAACTGACCATCATGACAATTCCTATATTTTATGTATATTTACATTTAAAAGCTAGTCAAGTGAGCCAAAGACTGAAAAGTACCTGAAAAAGTCATTAATAAGTTTTTAACAAAATGAAACACAAGCCCACTAACCCACCTGGTATTTCAACATTTATTCACGGTTGAATCAACGTTGGATTTTGTTTTGATTTTGAAAAGTGAAGCAATGTTGATATTGCGATGTTCTTTCAATATCTTAACTTTCAACATTGAAACTCCCAGAGAGCAAAAATCAGTTGGGCCACATCTAGGCCGAACACTGCACGCCGAGCTTGAAAGGCATCGGCCGAGACTTCAGTTTGAATCCAGGCCCAATTCTGGTTCAAATGCTCGGCTCACACCTAGTTACGCCATGATATTAACACTCCCCTGCCCAGCCAGCAAAATATACTCACTATTCACTTCCAGATACTTTATGCATAAGTCTGAATCTCTATTTATTAACTACATGTACCTGAATCAAAAGCATAGCATTTGCTCAGATGTAGCCTAACATTCACCTTTATTTAGATACAGCATAACAGAGAAAGCAAACAATCATAAAAAGAAAACCAACTGACCCAATCTCTAATGAAGACTACAGTATAGTTGAACACTGCTGATTAATCAATAGTCTGCCACAGTTTTAATGTGCATTTTCATGTCTTCAGCCAGTATGTACCGTATCATGCCTTGTAAAGTCAGCAATTCTTAAAGCTCACCCGTTTTCACCTATATGCATGCATGAATTTTAATGACAACACTAGAAATCATTTGGAAACAATTGCTTTAATTGTCTTACATAAATATATGGCACTTGCCTACAACACAGACCAAATGGGTGGAATAGTCATTACATATGCAAATAAACAGTTACCATATAGCAATAAATAGATGTTAAAAATACAAACTAAACTGAAATGTGCAGTACACCACTGTGCTTTGTTGTGTGTGTGTGTGTGTGTGTGAAATGAACTTTGATATATACAATAAACATTGATATGTATGGAATGAACTTTGATATGTAAACAATGAACATTGATATATATTCAATGAACATTGATATATATGGAATGAAATTTGATATATATACAATGAACTTTGACATGGCTGATATATGATGTGAAGACACAGCTTCAATATATACATAATTTGACATGGTGCAGAAGAAGAGTCAGATGAGGCCATAATTTGGCCACAAGTTTGAAAAATGCTCTTTTATGGAGAGCAAGGGAAAACAATGCCACTTGAAAAGCAACTGAAAATTGAGGTAGGTCACTCCTAGCTAACCTACTCTTTCTTCTGATGGTCACCAAACACAAACACACTCTCACTAACTCTGAGCTAGACACAAAATAACAACAACATAGCAACATTAAATAACAATGTAAACAGTCTGTTTGGGGCTGCAAGGCTTCAACACACACAACCCCAAAAGTCCCTCTCTGTCTAAACAAAACATTTTATAAATTATATTATTCATTTTTTCATCTCAATCTTCGATCCATGTATATCAAGGTTCATTCAATATATATCAAAGTTCATTGTATATATATCAATGTTCATTCAATATATATCAATGTTCATTCCATATATATCAATGTTCATTCAATATATCAATGTTCATTCCATATATATCAATCTTTGTTTTACTGAGATATATTGAATGAATGTTGATATATATGGAATGAACACTGATATATATTGAATAAAAATTTATATGAATAATTCATGAAATGTTTTGTCTAGACAGAGAGGGACTTTTGGGATTGTGTGTGTTGTAGCCTTGCACTTAAAATGAAGACAAAAGTAAGCAAAATGAATAACACCCTCACCAGATAAATGACAGTTGGACTATGAATGTTTTTATACTACAGCTTTTGCAAACTAAAGAAAAAAAAAAACAAAGCAAGCCATGGTTGTAAATACTTAATAATTTGTTGAGAATACCAAACATAATGAATTCATAAAACATGTCAAATGTATTATTCTATTATATTTATACAAAACACTGTAAAATGAGCTTGAATTTAGTTTCATCAGCACTCTCACTGCAAAGCACTCTGTGGTAGACATGCGCTTTGTACTGTATCTGCTACACATCGCAGTGTCTGATGTGCAGTAGACTTTAGAAGCTGACGAGAAGAAATAGCAAGCAGGTTTAATAGCCGTCTTTTTCTCAGTTTCTCTGCAGCTGGAGATGTGCTTGAGCTTTAACCTTAACCCATCTTAAACCAGAGCCATGTAACTTGGTACACTAGATTGGATGCTTACTTTAAGAATTTGTGCTGAGTAAGTTTACAGTTTATCCAGAGTAATCTAATGTTAAAATAAAAACCTAAGGCGGCCACTGTTCCCAATCGATTGTTTACCAGAAGGGATTATGTCATGCATTGCTTTGATAGAGAAAAATGGGGTTTTATTATGGCTTTATTCTACTTGGTTTTCAAGCTGAAAGATTTTACTCTGTAAAAATATAAGGGGAACCCAAAGACTGTGTTGGGAAACACTGGACTAGGAACTGTTATGACTCCACATGTGACAGTTCTCTAGAAATAGAGGTGTCTTAATGTGGTTTGTCTGCCCCTGCTGTTCTTCCTGAGTACATTTCCTTTACTCCTGCTAGATGTTGATGAATGTGCAAGTCAGAATCATCAATGCAGTCATTTCTGCTATAACTTTATCGGAGGGTTCCGCTGCAGCTGTCCACATGGATATCTCCTTAAGCCCGACAACCACACTTGTGATGGTAAAAGAACACTGTCACTGAGTATTCAGTGTTAATTAATAATTAATATATTAATAAGATGAGTGACTAACCTGAAAGAATGTGATTCTGTAAAAATGAATTAATACTGTTTCAGATTTACACAGATGATTTTAACCAGTTTTAATCAACACATATTAAAATATTTTATGAAGTAAACCTACTAATAAAATCATGCAGATATTTTGAACAAGGATCAAATATTGCAGCTTTTTTCTTCCTTTTCATTCTAGCTATTGTCTGTGAGGAGCCTAAGCCTTTCCGGAATGGACATGTGCAATTTATTAAGGGCTCTAATAATGAATACTTATCAGTCTTTAAGTACCGCTGCAATGAACCATTCTACACTTCCAATGAAATTCAGAATGGTAAGAAACACTGGTTACGTAATGTCAGTCAATGGGTTCAACTTATTGTCTCAGTCAACTTGTGTCAGAGCACACACTTATCTGTTTTATCTTCAATCATCCCTGTTTTAGGGAGTTACACATGTGGCGCTGACCAACAATGGAGGGAAAATGGCACCAGCATCATTCCGTCATGCCTTCCAGGTAGAGTGACAGCAAAAACATAGGTTTTATTTGAGCTTTGTAGATAATTTATGGAATTTATATTATAAAACTGTGTTTGTGTGTGTGTTTTAGTATGTGGTCACCACAAACTACATGGTATTGGTAGAATACTTGGAGGGAAGAAGGCTCGTCCTGGTACTTTCCCCTGGCAGGTCCTTCTCCGTCCCTCAGGACATAAAGCAGGAGCGTTCATCATTGGGGAAAAATGGATAATGACTGCAGCCCACAATCTGATGTTTGACACACAACTTTCTCCAGAAAATGTTAAGGTACTCTAAGATGCCATTTACTGTGTGTGTCAGGACCCATGTCAGTATATAAAAGAATTTTAAATGCCTATAATATGTTCTTTGCACAGTAATCTTTGTTTACATGATGCTGTAGATAAACATATGGTTCACTAAACAACTTTTCTGTGGAATATTCTGTAGAGAACCGTTCTTGTAAATGAAATTTGTGAGTGTGAAGAATTAAGTTTTAAAGAAACTCTGCATCATGTAAATGTTCTAAGAAGAACCTTTAAATTGGTATGGAACCTTTACACTTTTACAACATTCTTTACACTCTCACATCTCTTTTTCAAACATGATTCTTTACAGAACAACAAGTCTTCTATAGCATCACTCAAAGAACTTTTTAGGCCTCCTTTTACATAGTACATAGACATTTGGCCTGCTTTTGTCTGACTAATGACTGTAAAATGCTCCAGACTTATTGATCATCTGCCTAAACAACCAATGTATAATATACATGATATCATACTTATATATAAGTTTAAAATTTGAGTCCTTTAGCATTATGTGAATTTCTACATAATTGTGACCTACAATGTGATCACATCTTCTTTTAAGTCATAGCAATAGATAAAGGAAAACTGATAAAACAAAGAAACGACACAAATAATTGTATAGTTTTTCATTCGTTAACAAAGTGATCCAACATTAAATGTCTTTGTCGGCGAAGGTATCTGAACCTCTGCTTTCAGTAACTTGTGAAACCCTTGAGGACCAATAACTGCAATCAAATTGTTTCTGTTACTGTTGATCAGCCCTGCACATTGACACGGTGAGATCGTGGCCCGTTCTTGTTGTTTTGCTTTCTTACATGAGCACCACATCTTAGGTCCTGCCATAATATTGCTATTGAATATGCATTCCAATATGCAACATATCTTCTGCATACTCCATAAACTACCTAATGTTTTTTTGGTTGTTGTCTTTCTGCAGGACTCACCTACTGTTGAGTTTAAGTTCATGGACAGATGTCCTGACATTATGCTGTAGAATTATTTGATACAATTTATAATTCATAGCTTCACCAAATGATGGCAAGTTGTCCTGGTCCAATTGAAACAAAACAGCTTCAAAACCATGATACTGCCACCACCGTGTTTCAAAGCTGAATTGAGAGGCTGAGCTGCAGTGTTTAGTTTTGCCAAGCATAACATTTTCATGCCATAAAGGTCTGTTTTTTCCACGTAACATTATTTCAGTTGTCTTCTAGCTCATCCAGGTGGACTTTAAACAGGTAGCAATGTTCTTCCTGGGGAGTAGTGGCTTTCTCCAATCCATCATTCTATATATACTATTCTTGGTCAATATTTACCTGATTGTAGACTCATGAACACTGACATTAGCTTGTGTAAGAGAGGCCTGAAGATCCTTGGATGTTACAGTGGGGTTCTTTGTGATCATTAAATACACCTTGCTCTTTGAGTCATTTTTGAGACCACTCCTGGGAAAGATAACAGTGATGTTGAATTTCCTTCATGTGTTCATCTGCCTGACAGTGGATCAGTGAAGTGCAACCTCATCAGAAATAGTCTTCCAATCTTCTGAGAAATCTAGGAAAACTCCTCTGACTGAGATCTAACATGCACTAACAAATGTGTGTGGTAAAGACTTTGACGGTGAAGACTCTAGCTGATGTTTTTTAAATAGAGTAGGGTCATACGCACTTATATATGATTATCATCTAATTGATAGAAACTCCTGTCTCACTTACACCAAACTGATAGTTCTAGAGGTTCATGTACTTTTGACAACAAAAGCATTATTGAATGAAAAAACTTTCTCACTCTGTATGTATGTGTATATATACACTGATCAGGCATAACATTGTGAGCACCTCCTTGTTTCTACGCTCATTGTCCATTTTATCAGCTCTATTTACTATATAGGTGCACTTTGTAGTTCTACAATTACAGACTGTGGTCCATCTGTTTCTCTGCATACTTTGTTAGCCCCCTTTTACCCTGTTCTTTAGTGGTCAGGACCCCCATGGACCCTTACAGAGCAGGTACTATTTGGGTGGTGGATCATTTTCAGCACTGCAGTAACACTGATGTGGTGGTGGTGTGTTAGTGTGTGTTGCGCTGGTACAAGTGGATCAGACACAGCAGTGCTGCTTATATATATAAAATGATGTTTTTCAGTTTTTGACATAATTTGAAAACACCTGTTGCCTTTTACATTGTATGTAAAATTCATGACGAATGGACCAAAAGAAACAACCCAAAATGACTTGGAAAAACTTTAAAAATTAAAAGTAAAGGAGGTTTTTCTTTTTCCTATAAAGTTACCATTTTGGACAAAAAGGATACAATTATTTGTAGGCTTTACACATTTTACACACAAACAATGTAAATAGACATGGTGTGCAGTACTTTTTTTATTTCTTTCTTTCTCTCTAAAATCCAGGTCTCTTGTTGGGTTTCTTGAAATCTGAAAAATTTAATCAGGCCTAGGACCTTGGAGTATGCTGTATACATGATGGATTAAAACACACTCAGTGGTAACTGTGCAGGCATATGTTGGACATAATAAAGTAAAAGAAAAGGAAAAGTTTATTGCTCTCAACATATCATCAATATATGTCCATCCACATTACAACAACACTGATGATACAAATTATGACAATGACATTGCTCTGATTAAGCTCAACACACCAATCACATTCAGTGACACAGTAAGGCCACTCTGTCTGCCTCCAGAAGGAGCTGAAATGGAGGTCAAGCCTGGGTGAGCACTTTTTATCCACATACAAAATGTTGATTGAAGTTATTATATGTTTAATTATGCCAGTGACTGACACACCAAGTGCAGCTCTAGATGCACATTGTTGAGCACTGAGTGCTTATGAAGAGAGAGTGTCAGAGATGGGCTTGCCAGCAAATCAGATCATACACATACATGTACATAAATTAAGAAAGAAACCTGAAAAAATATGTAATGAAACATAATGGCACTGCATGATACTGCATGATACAATTAAGCAATTCAAATCCTATCATGATTTGTGGATGTATAAAATACTGAGTGGGCTCAGCTGACCTCAATTTTGGATCAAGATGGCAAGAGGAAAAGAAAGTGACTTTGAAAGAGGGTTCATTATTGGGACATAGAGGGCAGGAGTTTCAGTCACAAAGACTGCTCAACTGCCTAGAGTTTTAAACCTCAGTTCCAAAATTTGGGACAGTATGTGGTACCTTATGAACTTTATTAAGAACTTTATTAAGGTTTTGTTTGTAAATTTATGCTCATTCCAGATTTGATGCCTATAACATGCTCTGAAGTTATCAAACAACATAATCCAGTTATCAAACACTTAATCTAATTATCATAAAGGACATGAGCATAATGAGCATAAAGGACATGTGTTTGGCCTTCTAACACGTCCTTTATGCTCAGAGATTTCTATGTTCTATGTAAATCTGTTGATGATATTATGTACCATTGTGAAAAATCCTTGCAATTCCTTGTTGAGGATGATTGTTGTTGTTGTTGTTTTTTGTCAAATTGACAAGTCTCAACCCATCCTTATAAAGGACGAGTCCTTTAGCTCCTTTTACACCCAAGCTTGATTTTATCACGTATTTAAGATGTTTTTTGAACATTTCACCAAATGTTCTAATCTTAAAGTGCCCCATTCCAACTTTTTAGAGCTTGTTGCAGGCATCAGTTTCAAAATGAGCACATATTTACCAAAAACAATGGAGCTGATAAGGAAAAACATTAAATATCTTTTGATTTTGACAAATCAAAGTTGAATTACAAATCACTGCCTTCTGTTTTTATTTGCATTTCACATACTATCTCAGCTGAGGAATAGAGCTTTGTAAAGCTATGAGAAAGATGTTCATAAATTTGGTTGGAAATTGTGGATGAAAGCATATATTCACTTGATGCTCATGCATCGGTTCGACATTTAAGGAAAACAGAGGAGCAAATGTTGTTCAGGTGACTGAAAATGTCCTATGATGAAACAGTTTATCCTGATGGGAGTGCTCTCTTGCAGGATGAAAAAACAGCATTCCACAGAGCATGAGGGATCACTGAATGGTCGCTGAAGATAATTTATGTTGTTTTTTTTTCTTTAATTTGTCACCCATCTGTCCATGATCATAGTTGATTCATTCAGGTTTCTTATCAGAAATGTGATCCTCATCATCCAACACTGACACTTACCCGTATTGACTTTAGAGATTCAATTTTGTTGTCTGTTTCAATGTCACTTTTTAGTTTCTATTGTTTCACTAAAATTCTTAAGTCAGATCTGCATTTTGTCATATTTTAGCAAACTACGTCCATAATGATAAATAAGTGAATGATTAAGAACAAAACAAATGCTGTTAAACTAACTATTAATAACTGTTAGTTTTAAAATGTAATTGACAGCTAAATAATAGACGACAACCAACAAACAAACACTCAACAGAATTTCAGTAACACGTCAAAAACATATGAGGGTTAGGATTAGGTTTTGGGTTGAGGTTGAGGTTAAGGGGTTAGGATTAGGGCCAATGTTAGTGCTAGGTTTTGAGTAAGGTTGGGTGAGGTTAGGTTTTAGATAATGGAAGTAACAATATTAACAAAACATATACTAAATGTAAGTAAAGTATCAACAGAACATCGATCTTCACTGATATGTTGTTGATGCATTATTGATAATTTGTTAAGAGTTTATTAATTTTCTACAAAGGACCACTCCAAATAGTGTTACCTACTTTTTTACAGCCATCCTGCATCCACTGATTTTCTTGAATAATTTCAAAAAATGTGCCAATGCTGACACACCTGTAGCCATGAAATAAGACCATGACTAAAAATGGATAAAAAGCAATAAAAATTGATTATGTGTGCCCTCTAGGTGGGTGTCCGGTTTTGGTCTGACAGAATTTCACATGGATTCAGCTGAACTACACTATGTTGAGCTTCCCATCGTGGCTGATGAAACATGTAGAAATTCCTTTGCAAAGAAGAGGGAAAAAGAGAGCTGGATTCCTCATCTTACAGACAACATGTTCTGTGCTGGTTTTGATGAGGGTGGGAAGGACTCCTGCAAAGGAGATAGTGGGTCTGCCTTTGTTGTAAAAAAGGGTGACGTACACTGGGCAAAGGGCATCGTTAGTTGGGGTCTAGATTGTGGCCAGGCAGGTGTGTATGGAGTGTACACTCGGGTATCAAGATATCTTGACTGGATAAACAAAGTCATGAGTGAAAATTAGTGTGCCAAGTCCGTTTTGGAAGGAATGAGGTTCTCTAGATGTCATTTTTACAGTAATGATCTTGGATTATTTTAAAATGTTTTACGTACCAAAATAAGAAAGAAAGAAAGAAAGAAAGAAACAAAGAAATCCATCCATTAATCCCTCCATCCATCCCTCCCTACCTCTCTCCATCCCTCAGGGAAATTCAGTGTTACAGTAGCAAGACATATAATTGCACATAAACTCACATATCACTGCTGTTGGGACAAAACCTCGTATCTCCAAAATGATAACTTTACAGGAGAACATACTTTACTTTTAATGTAAGTCAATGGAACCAGACTTTTGTCCAAGTTATTTTGGGTCATGTCCTTTGGTCCATTCATCATGAAATTTACACACAATGTAAAGAGCATTTTCAAATCATGTAAAAAACTGAAAAATAACAAAAATCTTGATACGAGGTTTTGTTCTGGCAGCAGCAATATGTTAGGCAGAAATAAAAATAGAAATAAAAATAGAAATAAATTAGGCAGAAAAAATAGACATAAGTTAAAGTATGAGAGAATAAAATAAAATGGTAAATAAATATACATATTTACAGTTGAATTTAGCAGTGTTGATGCTGGGTTTATTTAATCTAGATTTAGTCTCAAAATGTACCAAAACACATGTGTATCTTATATACCAATATCTTAGCATGATTTTTTAGGAGATCAGGTTATTATCTTGTCGGTACCATATAATACATACTATCTGAATAATTCCCTTTTTATGTGACTTCATTAAGTTTAATTTAGTTTTGCTCAGTTCTGTTTGTTTGTAATTGTGTAAACATTAATTAAAGCTTACCTCCAAGCTAAAACGTTTGTCTTAATAATAGGGTCACACACATTTTGGTTATTATTTTCATTGGAAGGTGATTTCTCCATTATATGGTTGTAAGCCAGATCTCACCCCCAAGACTACCATGAGCTTAAAATTGTTTTTGAAAAAGGAGAGCAGAATAAGAAAATGTATTTCTTAACCAAGAATGTGAAATATCACAGTCATGACTGTCGAATTCTTTGTAATTTCTTGATAAAGCTGCAAGTATTTTCATAATTAGCACTTCTGTTAAGACAGTCCAGTGTTTTTCACTTATTTATTATTATTATTTAATAATAATTTTATAAATTTATTTAGGTGACTGGAATTTGCTCCTTAATCAGCCTACTGTTTGTTTATCTAATGCCCTTTCTGTTACTTCATGCTCAAACTGCTCTCAAACTCTTATTCACCTGCTTTACTTTGCTTTTCAATACTGCACTAACAGACTGATGATTGACTCTGATACAGTGAATGTCACTACTTTTCTTCTAGCTGTATATTTATGAAGCTGATTATTCAGACTAGGCTGTTAATAACTGTGGTGTAAAAGTATACACTCTAAAAAAATGCTGTGCTGAAAACGACTCGAAATACATTATGTGGCAACCGAGCACTGGGTAAATACTGAACACATGCTTTTTGGCTTAAGTCATTTAACCATTGTGTTGGGTTGTTACAAGGACCTAATCCTGGAATCTTTTTTAAACAGTGCTGGGTTAACTTTATCATGGATATTGTTGTTGTTGTTGTTGTTGTTGTTGTTGTTGTTGTTGTTGTTGTTGTTGTTGTTGTCTTCCCCAGTCAATATATGAACAACAACAACAATAAATATTTTAAAATATAATTTTAGCATTGATCATTTTACATATCATGTTACATATATTTCCTTAAATGAATCAAAACAATAAAAAAACATTTTAAACAGACATCAACTGTCATTTTGAATGCCAGCAGTATCACCTCAGACCCCACACACCACAGCCACTTTCTGTTACCCCCACTGCCAACTGGGAGGAGATATCAGAACATTTAAGCCAGGACCATCAGGTTCAAGGGGGCAGGTCTAGGGGCAGGGCTAATGGCCTAAGAAGAAATTTGATTGGACCCTTAAGTGCCCCCCCCATACACACACTCACCACCTCCAGTCACATAATTGACAAGCTCATCGCCCTTCAATAACATTCCTGGGTTTGAATGATGAATATGCTACATGAATTGTGTAGATTGAAAGAGATTCAGGAGTGCTGCTGCACAATATTAATTTAGCTAAAGTTACTGGAAATAGTTAACCAAATGTTTATATACACTGACATTGGTATGGTAAGCAATAGGCTATTTTAAACAAATAGTTCAAAATACTTAGAAAGCAGTACAGTTTTTGACATGACTTGCCATAATTGTTGAACTCAGTGAACTGAAGCTTTCTATAATATTCATCTTTCAGGGGTACCCAGTTTAGCCACTGCCCTAATATAACAAGTCAAGTCAAAGTTTATTTATATAGCGCTTTTTACAACACTTGTTGTCACAAAGCAGCTTTACAGAAAAATCCAGGTCCAAGCCCCCACATATGCAAGCCAGTGGCGACAGTGGCAAGGAAAAACTCCCTAAGAGCAAGAGGAAGAAACCTCGAGAGGAACCAAGACTCAAAAGTGGAACCCATCCTCCTCTAGTTGCCGGATAGTACACAGCATTAGTATAAAATATTAGAATACAAAATGGGAAAAACAGGTGGTTAAGTAGATAGTTTGAGTTTATGCAGCAGCAGCAGCATCAGCAGCATCATCAGGAGGGTCAGGTAATGCAGTTGAGGTTTGCACAGCATTGTACAGCGTGAAGCTCAGTGGTGGTCAAACCGGTCCAGAAGGCAAAAGGCACCCGATCAAGGCAGAAAAGCAACACAAAGGAAACACACAGAGAGTTAGTTCTGTAAAGAATGACTGATCACAGATTACAGTGTTAACAGAGAGCAGCAGAGACTGGCAGGTCTAGTCATTACAGCCTATCTAAAAGGGAGAAACCAGAAAGGTAACAGAGACATGTGGGCTCCCTGTGATGTCAGCGCCCCTCCGCTCCACCGTCAGCAAACTTGGGTAAACGTGTGAGAGCAGCGGGACGACAGCACCAACACTCACAGTTTACCATAATAATGTCCATGAACCCCCAGATCTGCACCTTTTATATGACAGGGAAAACTAATTATCAAAGGCTTGACTAAACAAGTACATTTTTAGCCTAGAGTCCCGAACACTGACTGGAATATTATTCCAAAGCTGGGGGACTTTGTATGAGAAGGCTCTCCCCCCTGATGTAACTTTATTAATTCTAGGTACTAATAGTAAGCCAGCACCTTGTGATCTAAGTAGGCGTGATGGTTCATAGCATGAGAGAAGTTCACTTAGGTACTGAGGGGCGAGTCCGTTTAGAGCTTTATATGTCAGTAAAAGAATTTTGTAATCGATGCAAAATTTAACTGCCAACCAGTGTAGATTTGATAAAACAGGGCTGACATGGTCAAACTTTATTGTTCTTGTAAGGACTCTGGCTGCAGCGTTCTGGACTAACTGAAGCTTGTTAAGGCTTTTGCTGGAACATCCAGACAGCAGGGCATTACAGTAATCTAGCCTTGAGGTAATAAATCCATGAACTAGCTTTTCTGCATGCTGTAGAGACAATGCATTTCTTAATTTTGCAATATTGCAGAGATGCAGGAAGGCTATTCTGGTAATATTTGCATCGAAGGGCAGGTCAGGATCTATTGTGACACCAAGGTTTTTTACAGATGAACCTGACGCAACTGAAAAACTATTAAGTTTAAGTGGTAAATTAGACCAAGAAGCAGAACCTCTGTTTTGTCTGAGTTAAGTAGGAGAAAGTTACTTGACATCCAGTCTTTTATGTCTTTTATACAGTCCTCAATCTTACATACATACATACATACATCATCTAAACCGCTTATCCTTCTGGTGGGGTGCTGGAGCCTATCCCAGCCGTCATTGGGCGGAAGGCAGGATACACCCTGGACAGGTCGCCAGTCCATCGCAGGGCAGACATACATATACAATCACACACACATTCACACCTAGGGGCAATTCAGCATTTCCAATTGGCCTGAGTGCATGTCTTTGGACTGTGGGAGGAAACCGGAGTACCCGGAGAAAACCCACGCAGACACGGGGAGAACATGCAAACTCCACACAGAAAGGACCCTAGTCGCCCGGCCGGGAATCGAACCCAGGCCCTTCTTGCTGTGAGGCGACAGCGCTACCCACTTTATTATCTGCTTGATATATTTAACTGTGTATCTGTGTATCAGTGGAAATTGATGTCGTGTTTACTGATAATGGTACCCAGCGGTAGCATATATAATATGAATAATATAGGTCCTAAAACAGACCCTTACTTTTGCAAGAACAGATGATTCACCGTTTACATTTACAAACGGATAGCGATCAGTAAGTTAAGAGCTGAACCAGGAAAGAGCTATTCCTGTTACCCCTACAAGGTTTTCTATTCTGATCTAATTAATAGATGCCTTCAGAAGCATACAGGGAGTTGTACAAGGAATTGGTTGCTGAGTTGTTTTTTTCACTTCTTACAACTTTGTATTTCTGTATTTGGTAGCTGTGAAATTATTAGCCTCATGATGTGTTTGCTGCCGAATGTAAAAAGCGTGTATAATGTGAATAGTAGATACAAATACATTATACAGATGTAAGTAATTATGGAGCTCTTAGAATTTGAAGGCATTTATTTGGGATTGGCCCCACTATGGCTCCCCTTTGGGACTGGCCCCACTATGGCCCCACAATGGCCCTACCTAAAAAAATCTTAGAACCGCCAGTAGTTTCTACCCTCAAGCTATTAAACTGGTCACACCAATGGCACCCACCAGATCATGAAAACAAACACAACTTCAACTATAGGCACTTTGCACTTTAATGTTATTCCTAGCTGCTGTCTAGTTTATTCTGTATTTGTTGTCTGTTGTCTATTTACTGTATTGTCTATTTATTGTTTATTATGTTTGAAATATTTATTAGGTATACATACATACTATAATCCTACTAGTACATGTGCACTCATGTCCTTATCTCAGTGATCATGCACCAGAGAAGCCTAAATATGCTTCGTTCTACTGTGCCCCCGTATAAGTATAATGACCATAATGTTGAACTGAATTGAATTTTCCATTCACAGCAACAAAAATAAAGACAATTTCCAGTTCCAAGCTCCAAGGGAAAGAGGAACGCCTTCTTCTGTTCTTTCTGGACACACTTCTGCACAGTGTTGGTCCCATGCTACTGAAAAAAACAGAACAAAGTCAGAACTTGGAGTTACTGGTGAAGGTGCACTTCATGCCATAGCTATACAATACAAACAATCTGCAAGTACTCAGTATGGAGTTCTGAACTTAGACACTGAGGTTGAGATATTTAAAGTTGGTGCTAGTTTGATATTTTACTTACTAGCTTCAGAGTTGTAGCTTCTTCCACAGCAGTATGGATTAACTAGTGGTAGGAAAAGCTGGTGCAGTATCTTCAGTGCAGTGATAGCCTTTTCCAGACAACCTCTGGAATTGTATACAACACATGCAAACCTACCAACTCTCAGACTTTCTAAATCTGTATTATCAAATTCTGTCAACTGTTTCAAATCCTTCAAAATCAAGTAGATACTCAAAATCAACTGAAAACATAAGATAAAGCTGAATTTGACATTTATTTGTTATTTAGTTCATCTACTGCACTCTGGACAACTGAATCTGACATATAGAACAGTGTGTGACACCAATTCTTTACCTCTTTAGGAAAACTTTTAATTGGAAATTGGGAAAAAAAAATAGGAATATTATACATAAATTGGAAGTCAGCATAACAAAAAACAAGAGCATATAGATATACACACTCCTACTCTCTTCCCTCACAAGCATATTATAATACATACGAACATACAGAGTTTTGCATTCCAGCCAATGATGTATGGTGAAGTTCAATCTCCTCACTATGTTGAACATTCTCCACCTCCTCTTCGTGAGCATCAGGGCCTGGAGGTGTTCAGGGGTTACTTGGTTGGGGTTCTGAATGCTGTACGCGTGAAAATAAGAATAATTTCAAAATGATGCCCTTTTCTTCACGTTTCCTTCTTTTATCAAATAAAACCTCAGTAGGCAGAAAATAAGTAAAGCCAGTAGTCTCCCTTTTGTCAAACAAGTTTACATTTCAGAAAATTAATCAAATCCATAAATTATCATAAAATATTGTTATGCCAAATAATAAAATACATCATGATTTATGCAGGGAGATTCACTCGAAAGAGGCCCAAATATTCTGTAATAACTCTCGCTAGGACGAAACAATCTGAACGAAACAAGGTGCAATGTGCTCCTCAGTATATGGAGCTTCGAACAAGCCGGGATGCCCGTGCGTCGGAGCGATGAGGTAGGCGCCGGACAGCTGTCGCGACATTTAACCTCCGTCTGCAACTTCCGGGTGCATACCCCCATACCCCTTCATGTGTCTGGCAGAAAACGGAGATCACTTCCAGCATTGCATGTAATTCAATCGATTACACACACGTCAAGGTGTGTAGCGTTTTTTTCAATCATTCGTTTTTCCGTCATTCCTCTTCATCCGCCCCTTTGAACACCCACCCGGAACCACTCTCACCTGTAGGGTCTCCCACTTTGCCCTGCAAACATATAATATTTATGTAATGTAATATTGTGTATGAGAGATAATAACATATAAAATATTAGTCCTCTATCAGATGCAGTTTGAGATGGAGAACATTACAGACAAATGGACTCTCATTACAGACAAAGTGAAACTAACAAAATATGATGTCAAAATGTTAATTATTTCTTGTTATTTTACTTAACCATTCTGATGATGCTGTATTTGTTTGGAAGATATGATATATATATATATATATATATATATATATATATATATATATATATATATGTGTGTGTGTGTGTGTGTGTGTGCGTGTGTGTGTGTGTGTAAGTTAGAATTAAGCCTGATTTGTGAGTGTGTGTGTGTGTGTGTGTGTGTGTGTGCTTGTGCGCGTCTGAGAGAAGAT
Source organism: Colossoma macropomum (assembly GCF_904425465.1). NCBI lineage: Eukaryota > Metazoa > Chordata > Actinopteri > Characiformes > Serrasalmidae > Colossoma > Colossoma macropomum. The sequence continues at coordinate 16,823,118 of NW_023494785.1, read as the reverse complement.
TTGTAAACTGGATGTAACCACACTAAAAAAGTGATATATTAGCAAGTCTTGATTTATGTAATGTTTCTCAGTATGAGACTGTTGTACTGTTGTACTGATATTATAAGATTTAACTTGTTTCTAGACATTGCTACTTGATGATAATAGGTAACAAATTCATTTGTGCTCTATATTTTTTTACTAAAGCAGCCCATATCTATTCATACATACAATATCTATTAGATATTCAAATGGCTTTTTAATGGACTGTTTTTTGCCTCTCTGCCCTGCTAGGTGAGTACACAACCATAATGTAAACATGCCCCGATCAATTTTAGTGACACATTGGATTTCATATTGTGAAATGTAGTCTGCTAGCAAAGTGAAACTTATATCTACACTGAAGAGAATAAGTTGTCATAATGTTCACTCTCCGGTAGGTAGAATCTTTTATTTGGATGTTTGTTTGCAGAGAAATGTTTTCAAAATGTTAACTATTGGTTTGACTTCATGTATCTGTAATTTATACCAATAACGTTAACACATGTAATGTCTGATAGGGTGGTTTCTGGAACACAGATTAAACATAGTCCAGGAATAATTTCAACATTAATAGTAATTTTGTGCTGGAAGACGTTTTTAAATCCAGGGCTGTTGGCTCAGCCTGTGCCAGGAGACACATGTTCAAATTATGGGTTCAAAGTGTGGGCAGAGCTTTGTGCTGCATTTGTTACATTTCAGTGCAGTCTTATCATTTTCCAAAGTGTTTTATAATGTACTTTAGCTATTAATTCATTGTTACATTTTTCAATTGTGCCTATATATATTCCTGAGAAAAAATTAATTGCTTATTTTTCTTAACCCATGAGTTACCACAGCCTGTGTCTGCTGCTGTTGCTGCCTCTGGTATGTTCTCGGGTACTACGCTGGGTACACTCCCCTGGTTATCCCCTAGCATACCCAAACCACCTCAGCATGAACTGGTCTGAGTGTGCTCCAGCGGGGCTCTCAGTGTCTGTGACCCTCATGCATCTGGACCTGGAGAACAGCACACTGTGTGAACATGACGCTCTCATGGTCAGTCACTCTGTGTGTGTGTGTGTGTGTGTGTGTGGTGGGGGTTAGGTTGACATTTCCCTTTTTTGCTACTCACTCTATCATGTTAACCACAGGTTAATAGTATTTTTTTACTTGCCTGTTGACTTGTCGTCTTTCCTCAGATCTTCATTGACCACCATCTAAACATGTCTCTTTGTGGCAGTATGTCATTTGAGGAGATGCAGTCGTCTGTCAATCCCCATTTACACTCCACATCTGGAGGCTGTTTGTCCATTCACTTCCATTCAGATGGCTCTCTCCCACAGGTCCACGCTGGCTTCAATGCCCTCTACCAAACACGAGGTAATACAAAGAAGGAATCAGTGAGCACTCAGGTATTTAATAATGTAGACTGGTGCAGAACTGGAGGATTTTTAAGAAAATATGTATACACTATATGGACAAAAGTATTCCTCCCCATTTGCAGCTATAACAGCTTCCTCTCTTCTGAGTATGTTTCTACAAGATTTTGGAGTGTGTCTGGGGGGGATTTTTGCCCATTCATCCGGAAGATGAATGAGATCAAGGTGAATGAGATTTGTGAGATCAGACACTGATGTTGGACGAGAGGGCCTGACTCACAATCTCCGTTCTAATTCGTCTCAAAGGTGTTTGATGGGGTTGAGGTCAGGGCTGTGTGCAGGCCAGTCAAGTTCTTCCACACCAAACTTACCCAACCATGGCTTTATGGACCCTCGTTTGTGCACTGAGGGACAGTCTGGGCCTTTCCTAAACTGTTGGGAAATCGGAAGCATGCAATTGTCCAAAATGTCTTTGTTTCCGGAAGCATTAAGATTTTCCTTCACTGGAACTAAGGGACTAGAAGAAGCCCCAAAAAACAACCCCACCAAACCTCCTCCACCAAACTTTACACTTGGCACAGTGAAGTCACGTAGGTAATGTTCTTCTGGCATTCACCAAACATAAACATGTCCATGTCCTGTCATATAGAGAAGTGTGATTTGTCACTCCACAGAATACGTTTCCACTGTTCCAGAGTCCAGTGGCAGCGTGATACATACCACTCCATCTGATGCCTCTCATTGAGCTTAGTGATGTAAGGCTTGCATACAGCCAGAGGAGGTTTGGAGCTCTGCAGTTATTGAGTGAGCAGAGTGTTTAATGCATTATGCACCTCAGCTCTCAGCGACCCTACTCAGTAACTTTATGTGATCTGACACTTTGTGACTGAGTTGCTATGGTTCCTGAACACTTCCACTTTTTAATAATAGTACTCACAATTGATTGTGGAATATCTAGAAGTGAAGAAATTTGACTTGTTGCAATGGTTGCAATGGTGGCATCCTATTACAGTATCACACTGAAATTCATAAAATTACACAGAAGCCTCAACAACTACAAAGAGTGCAGATACACAACAGTGAGAAACAATTGCAGAATATACAAAAAATACACCAGACAATAAATACATATAAGAAGAAATACGAGACAGAACAGTTTAGTTTATTACAGCTTCCATTTTTTTAGAAGTCTTGCTTTTAGTTTTCTTTGAAATACCTCCAAAGTTCAGTCTTACAAGTTGGTTTGATTTTCTGCTTCTCACAATGCAAGTAATCCCAAATACATTCAATGACGTTGAGGCCTGGACTCTAGCTAGCAGTTTCTTGGATTGATGTGTCCAGGGTTTGAATTGTGGTGCAGGTCTGGGAGGGTCCCCAGGCGGAAAGTCTGACGATGAGGTGATCTTTATATTTTCACATGTATTTTTATGAAGTTTAACCTGTATTTTTTCACTTTTACTAGGCATGGGATTTTCTAATTTTATATCTGTATTAATATTAATTATTTTTACTCATAAATCCACCTCACACTGGACCTAGTGCCTCATGAAAGGCACCTCATATCTTTCAACTCAAAAACAGGGAGTTTTTGAAGAATTACATAGCTGATACCATATATGATAAATTAAAAAAATATTTAAAAAAATTCTTCTTCTAAATTTGTACAAAAACGCTGTAAAATTAACTTGAATTTGGTTTTGTCGGCGCTCTCACTGCAAAGCACTCTATGTGGTAAAGCTACGCCTTGTACTGTATCTGCTATGTATTGCTGCCTTCAAAAGCTGGCAAGAACATACGGCAAGTAGATCTAATAGCCCACCTTTTTCTCAGTTTCTCTGCAGTTTGAGATGTGCTTGAGCTTTAACCTTCTGCTATCTTAAACAAGAGCCATGTAACTCAGTACACTAGATTGTACAGTTAGAATTTGTGCTGAGCGAATTTAGTTTATCCAGAGTAATCTAATCTTAAACTCAATGAAAACTTAGAAAGGAGGACAGTCACCTTGTGTGAAGACATTTATTTTTTCAGAAAATTTATATTTTATTAAGGGAAATAAAATGGCTCTGGGGGTCTCCCTTTGCTCTTATGGGAGGTCTGGGATGAGCATGTCTTGATCTTCTCTGCAGTGTCCCTGGAATCAAAAATCACCAACTCCACATGTTATTATACATCTGCAAATTTGCAGTGATCCTCCACCACGATTGATTGATAGTTGTACACATGGTTTCAAAAGTCTGTAATCAGTATACATACTGATTTGTGCTTCTTCCAAAGATCTCATATTTAGACTGAAATACCACACCTTTACAGGAATAGGAATTCACTACTTTCCACCTTTGCCAAAGATCATGTTGGGAAACACTAGACTAGGAACTGCTGTGACTCCATATGAGACAGTAGTCTAGAAATAGAGGTTGCTTAATGTTGTTTGTCTGCACCTGCTGTTCTTTCTGTGTACATTTCCATTACTTCTGCTAGATGATGATGAATGTGCAAATCGGATATGCAGTCATTTCTGCAACAACTTTATTGGAGGGTTCTGCTGCAGCTGTCCAGATGGATATCTCCTTAACCCTGACAACCACACTTGTGATGGTAAACGAACAGCAGAGACTGTCATTAAGCATGCAGCATTAATTAATTCACTATTAAGTCACTAATTATCTGATAGATTCCTATCCTCAGAATGATGCTTAAAAGCCTTAAAATGAATTAAGAGTATTTCAGATCTACATAGATAATTTCATCCAGTTCTGATTAACATATATTAAAATATTTTATTAAATAAATCTACTGACAAAATCATGCAGATATTTTGAACAAGGATCAAATATTGCAGCTTTTTTTCTTCCTTTTCATTCTAGCTATTGTCTGTGAGGAACCTAAGCCTTTGCGGAATGGACATGTGCAATTTATTAAGGGCTCTAATAATGAATACTTATCAGTCTTTAAGTACCGCTGCAATGAACCATTCTACACTTCCAATGAAATTCAGAATGGTAAGAAACACTGGTTACGTAATGTCAGTCAATGGGTTCAACTTATTGTCTCAGTCAACTTGTGTCAGAGCACACACTTATCTGTTTTATCTTCAATCATCCCTGTTTTAGGGAGTTACACATGTGGCGCTGACCAACAATGGAGGGAAAATGGCACCAGCATCATTCCGTCATGCCTTCCAGGTAGAGTGACAGCAAAAACATAGGTTTTATTTGAACTTTGTAGATAATTTATGGAATTTATATCATAAAACTGTTTGTGTGTGTTTTAGTATGTGGTCACCACAAACTACATGGTATTGGTAAGAAGGCTCGTCCTGGTACTTTCCCCTGGCAGGTCCTTCTCCGTCCCTCAGGACATAAAGCAGGAGCGTTCATCATTGGGGAAAAATGGATAATGACTACAGCCCACAATCAACTTTCTCCAGAAAATGTTAAGGTACTCTAAGAACCATATGATCATGCTGTAGATGAACATAAGGTTCTCTAAATAACCTTTCTATGGAAGATTCTTTATAGAACCGTTCTTGTAAATGAAATTTGTGAGTGTGAAGAAGTTTTTAAAGAAACTCTGCATCATGTAATTGTTCTAAGAAGAACCTTTAAATTGGTATGGAAACTTTACACTTTTACATCTCTTTTTCAAACATGATTCTTTACAGAAAAACAAGTATTCTAATACATCACTCAAAGAACCTTTTGTGCCACTTTTTATGTAGTACATAGACATCTAGCCTGCTTTTGTCTGACTAATGACTGTAAAATGCCACAGACTTATTGGTCATCTGCCAAAACAACCAATGTATAATATAATTTAAGTCATACTTATATAGAAGTTCAAAGTTTGTGTTTGAGTTTAGCATTATATGACCTACTATATGATGAGAACTTAAGTCATAACAATAGATAAAGGAAACCTGATAAAAAATAACACGAATAACACAAACAATTATATAGTTTTTCCTTCATTAATTGAACAAAAATATCCAACATTAAATGTCTTTGTTGGCATAAGTATGTGGACCTCTGCTTTGTGTGACACCCCTAAGGATCAATGACTTCAGTCAAATTGTTTCTGTAACTGTTGATAATTGACATGGTGGGATTGTGGCCTGTTCCTTCTTACAGAACTGCTACACTGATGTAATGTTGTTTGGCTTTCTTGCATGAGCACCACATCTTAGGTCCTGCGCAACATTTCTATTGAATCAAGGTCTGGACTTCCAGTGCATTCCAATATGCAACATTTCTTCTACATTCTATAGACTACCTAATGTTTTTTTTTTTGGTTTGTCTTTCTGCAGCTTCTTTTGCGCTATAGTTCATAGATAGATGCCCTGACATTATCCTGTAGAATGTCCTGTAGAATTCATAGCTCTATCAAACCACGGCAAGTTGTCCTGGTCCAATTACAACAAAACAGCCACCACCGTGTTTCAACGTTGAGATGAGATTCTTATGCTGGACTGCAGTATTCCATTTAGCCAAACATAAAATTTCCATGCCACAAAGATCTGTTTTGCCTTATTTGTCCACAAAACATTCTTTTAATAGTCTTCTGGCTCATCCAGGTGGTCTTTAGGAAACTTTAAACAGGTAGCAATGTTCTTCCTGGGGAGAAGTGGCTTTCTCCAATCCATCATTTTATATATACTATTCTTGGTCAGTATTTACCTGATTGTAGACTCATGAACACTGACATTAACCCGTGTAAGAGAGGCCTAAAGATCCTTAGATGCTACAATGGGGTTCTTTGTGATCTCCCAGAACATTATATACCTTATTCTTTGGTCATTTTTGAGACGACTCCTGGGAAAGATAACAGTGATGTTGAATTTCCTTCATGTGTTCACTATTTGCCTGACAGTGGATCAGTGAACTGCAACCTCTCAGAAGTCTTCCAGTCTTCTGAGAGATCTTGGAAAACTCCTCTGACCGAGATCTAGCATGCACTAACAAATGTGTGTGGTAAAGACTAGAAGACTTTGATGGTGAAGGCTCTGGTTGATTTTTTTAATGGGGAACCTCCTGTCTCATTTATATCAAACTGATAATTCTAGAAGTTTAGATTCTTTTGACAACATTGACCCAGTCTCTTGTTGGATTTCTTGAAATCTGATAATAGATTTAATCTGATCTAAGAAACTGGAGTATGCTGTGAACATGATGGCATGATAGATCATTACTGAAATCAGACAATGGTCATAATATTGGTGTGCATGTAAACACACTCAGTGGTAACTAAGTGCCTTTGTTTTTTTGCAGGCATATGTCGGACATAATAAAGTAAAAGAAAAGGAAAAGTTTATTGCTCTTAACATATCATCAATATATGTCCATCCACATTACAACAACACTGATGATACAAATTATGACAATGACATTGCTCTGATTAAGCTCAACACACCGATCACATTCAGTGACACAGTAAGGCCACTCTGTCTGCCTCCAGAAGGAGCTGAAATGGAGGTCAAGTCTGGGTGAGCACTTTTTATCCACATACAAAATGTTGATTGAAGTTACTGTGCATTTATTTATGCCAGTGCATGACACACCAGGTGTAGCTCTAGCTGCACATTGTTGAGCACTGTGAGCTCATGAAGAGACAGTGTTAGAGATGCCAGCAAATCAGGTCATACATATACATGGTGATAAATTAAAGAAAAACCTAAACAAATAAGTAATGGATCATAACGGATGTGGATGCTTCCAGCCAGGCGCACTGCATGATACTGCATGACACAATTAAGCAGTTAAAATCCTATCATGCTCTGTGGTATGTCTGAAAATGCTGAGCGGGTCAGTTGACCTCAATTTTGGATCAAAATGGCAAGAAAGAAAAGACAATGACTTTGGAAGAGGGCTCATTATTGGGGCATAGAGGGCAGGAGTTTCAGTCACAAATTGGTCAACTGCCTAGAGTTTTAATAGGAACAGTGAATGAAGGGTGCAAATGGGGTGCTTCTAACACGTCCTTTATGCTCAGAGATTGCTGTTTTCTCCACAAATTTTTTGATGATATTATGTACCATAGCGTAAAATCCTTGCAATTCCTTGTTGAGGATCATTGTTGTTGTTTTTTGTCAAAGTGTCAAGCTTCAACCCATCCTTACTTATAAAGGATGAGGCCATTCCTGGATGCTCCTTTTATACCCTAGCATGATTTCATTACGTATTTAAGATGTTTTTTGAACATTTCACCAACATTTTCTGGTCTTAAAGTGCCCCATTCCAACTTTTTAGAGCTTGTTGCAGGCATCAGTTTCAAAATTAGAACATATTTACAAAAAATGGAGCTCATAAGGAAAAACATTAAATGTCTTGCTTTTTAAAGACAAATCAAAGTTGAATTACAAACCACTGCTTACTGTTTTCATTCGCACTTCACATACTATCTCAGCTGAGGAATAAAGCTTTGTAAAGCTATGAGAAAGATGTTCATATGTATGGTTGGAAATTGTGGATGAAAGCATATATTCACTGAACTTGATGCTCATGCATCAGTTTGATATTTAAGGAAAACAGAGAAACAAATGTTGTTCACTTGACTGAGAAGGTCCTATGATGAAACATTTCTAGCCTGATGGGAGTTGCAGGATGAAAAAGCCTGCATCCACAGGGCATGAGGGATCACTGAATAGACAAGATAGTTTATGTTTTTTTTCCTTTACTTTGTTACCCATCTGTCCATGATCATAGTTGATTCATTCAGGTTTCTTACGTATCAGAAATGTGATCCTCACCATCCAACACTGACCCACAGAGGTGCAAATTTGTTCTGAGAAGTCAAGGGGACCAATGGCAGGAAGCTATAGCTCACATACAAATGTGAAACTGTGTAAACAAAGCACACCTACAATTACACATCAAATTGACATAACATGCTTTAAATGTCAACATTATAATTCAGTAATACTATTAACAGGAATTTTCTACATACTGAGTTTAGAGATTTGATTTTGTTGTCTGTTTCAGTGGCATTTTTTAATTTCTGTTGTTTCACTAAAACTCTTAGTCAGATCTGCATGTTGTTCTAAATATTTTAGCAAACTACCTCAATAGTGATAAATATGAGGATGCTTAAGAACAAAACAGAAGCATTATTAAAAGCTGTTAGTAACTAACTATTAATAACTATTAGTTTTAAAATGTAACTGACAGCTATAATAAATTACATCTAACAGCTCTTTTGCAACTCAGCGATGAGCCTTTTTCTACAGCCGTCCTTTGACCCCCAGATTTTCTTGAATAATTAAAAGAAATGGGCCAATGCTGACACACCTGTAGCCATGAAATAAGACCATGACTAAAAATGAATAAAAAGCAATAAAAATTGATTATGTGCGCCCTCTAGGTGGGTGTCCGGTTTTGGTCTGACAGAATTTCACATGGATTCAGCTGAACTACACTATGTTGAGCTTCCCATCGTGGCTAATGAAACATGTAGAAATTCCTTTGCAAAGGAGAGGGAAAAAGAGAGCTGGATTTCTCATCTTACGGACAACATGTTCTGTGCTGGTTTTAAGGAGGGTGGGAAGGACTCCTGTAAAGAGGATAATGGGTCTGCCTTTGTTGTAAAAAAGGATGATGTACACTGGGCAAAGGGCATCGTTAGTTGGGGTCTAGATTGTGGCCGGGCAGGTATGTATGGAGTGTACACTCGGGTATCAAGATATCTTGACTGGATAAACAAAGTCATGAGTGAAAATTAGTGTGCCAAGTCCATCTTGGAAAGAATGAGGTTTTCTAGAATATACGATATATGTGATATCACATTCATGACTCTCACATTCTTTGTAATTTCTTGATACAGCTGCAAGTATTTTCATAGTTAGCATTTCTGTTAAGACAGCCTAGTATTTTTCAAAGACATATTTATTTAGGTCACTAGAATTTACTCCTTAGTCAGCCTGCTGTTTATTTATCTAATGCCTGATGTGTTACCTTGTGTTGAAATTGCTATCAAGCTCTTATTCACCTGCTTTACTTTGTTTTTCAATACTGCACTAATGGACTGGAGTTAGAATCTGATACAGTGAATGTCTGTACTCTTCTTCCATCTGTCTATTTATGAAGCTGATCATTCAGAAAAGGCTGTTAACAACTGTGGTGTAATAGTTCATGCACTTTAAAAATGCTGCACTGAAAACAACTCAAAATGGGTTATTTGGCAACCCAGCACTGAGTAAATATTGGACGGAACACATGCTTTCTGGTAAGTTATTTAACCTGTGTAGGGTTGTTACAATTCACTAACTTTGGAGTCTTTTTTTTCACAGTGCTGGGTTAAGTTTACCATAGATATTGTTGTTGTTTTCTCCAGTTGATCTATGAATAATATTAATAATAATAATAATAATAATAATAATAATAATAATATACAAATGAATACTGTTTAATATAATATGCCTAATAAATAAAATACAAAGATGTTTAGACATTATCTTATTAATACTAATTGAATAATTACTCAAATTCCTAATCTACTAAAAAACTAATCAACACATTGAAACAACAAAAAATATTTGAAATAGAAATCAACTGCCATTATGGATGGTCTGCTATTCCAATAAAATACTGACAATTTCCAGTTCCAAGCTCCAAGACAAAGAGAAAGGCCTCCTTCTGTCCCTTCTGAACACAGTGTTAGTCTCACACTAATGAAGAACAAAGTCAGAACTTGGAGTTGCTAGTGCTGGTGTGCTTCATGCCATATCTGTACAGTTCAAACAATCTGCAAGTAATCAGTATATTTCTGAATTTAGACACTGAGGTTGAGATGGTTAAAAGTTGGTGTTAGTTTGCAGTATTTTCATTGCAATGATAGCCTTTGTATCTAAGAGAAAATCAATAATTTAGAGTGCATTACTTTGATACTTTAATAATTTGATAGTGTTTTGATAATGATGATTACTTTTTGAGTGAACCTCTGGAATCTTACGGAGGTAGATGCAAGACTACCTACTTTGATGCTTTCTAAATCTGTATTATCAAATTCTGTAAACTGTTTCAAATACTTCAAAATCAACTAAATACTCGAAATCAGCTAAAATTGAATCGTTTAATTTAGAATAGAAAAAAAAGAATTTTATTTATAATGTTGAAGCCAAAGAGCTAGCATGACATAGCATAATTTCGATGTTTTGATGATTTCTGAATCAGCTGACTACAACTCCCTTTCCAAAAGAGTTGGGATGCTGTGCAAAATTTAAATGAAATCAGAATGCAATGATGTTAAAACCCTATATTTCATTGAAAATAACTTAAACTTTATTGTTAAGCTATTGCTATGGTTATTGTTAAGTTTTAAGTTCGATCATTTTTAGTTTTTATGTATCTGCTCCTGCAGGTGGAGTGGTTATCTCAGTCCCCCTCTGAGACAGAGAGCATTTCTCTGACAATGGCAGAACCTGCTCTCTCTTGTCCTTCCTCTTCATCCACCCCTCTAAACACCCTCACCAACAGGGTCTCCCATTTTGCCCTGCAAACACCCAGTGATGTCAGTCTGACAGTAGAAATGCAAAAAGACTGTAAAGTGCCATATAAGCCTGAGGACTTGGAGTAATACTGTGTATGAGAGATTTTTCTGTCAAATTTAATAACATATAAAATAATAGTCCTCTGTTGGACACAGTTTAAGAAGGAGAACATTACAGACAAATGTACTTAACACTGAAACATCACACAATGTAATGACAAAAATAATATTTAGTTCTATTTATTTTAATTAACAATTCTTATGATACTATATTTGTTTTGGTAGGTGTGACATGCATGTGTTATGGTTAGAATCAAGCCTGATTTCAAGGCTTTTTCCCTTAATGAATTCAGCAGACAACTCTGCTTGGAACTATCCAGTAGTAGAACTATGATTTTGTCAGTACTGTTTATGTTTATGTTCCTACTTATGTTTATGTTAATACTGAACCTACAAGTGTAGGGTGTGGGGTTTGAGGGTGTCAAGTACTGACAGCTGTGTCCCCCTCACTTTTAAAATGGCTGCTACGATCTTGTTGTTACTCACCAAAGGTTTCAGAGGAGCGAGTGTGTGGCCTGTCGGTCTGGCAAAACTAGGCTTGCCTAGTCTCGTTGAAAAAGGAGAGCAGAATACAAAAGTATAGTTCTGACACTGGAATGTAAAATATCACATTCTTCTTTTTTATTATTTCTTTGTCATTTCATGATAAAGCTGCAGATATTTTCACAATTAGCACTTCTGTTAAGAGGTTCTAGTGTTTCCAATGATTCAGTTTGGTTGGCTTTTTTTCAATGACATATTTATTTAGGTGACTGGAATTTGCTCCTTACTCAGTCTGCTGTTTGTTTATCTAATGCCCTTTCTGTTACTTCATGCTCAAACTGCTCTCAAACTCTTATTCACCTGCTTTACTTTGCTTTTCAATACTGCACTAATGGACTGGAGTTTGAAACTCATATGGTGAGTCTCACTCCTCTTCTTCTTTCTGTGTATTTATGAAGCTAATAATTCAGACTTACTAATAAATAAGACTAATAATAAGTGGTACAATAGTTGATACAAACACAAATGAATACAAATTAGAAGGTTGAAGGACATTTACCAATGTTGTTAAAACACTACTGATGTGTTCAGAAAATCAGTTCACTCGTGTGTGATCAGCTTTATGTGATCATCTCTATGTGCTTTAAATGACATTACATGTGCATTTTATTGTCTTCAGTCATTAGAGAGGACTGTTTTTGGTCATTAGAGAGGACTGGATTCTACTTGAGTATCATGAGCCCAAAAGTCATTTGTAGGATTGTCTAAACTACCAGCTTTTTACAGCCAGCATGTGTAAAGAGCAAGCATAAAAAAATCAAGAGCACATAGATATACACACTCCTACTCTCTTCCCTCACAGGATTCTTGCAATATATATGAACATACAGAGTTTTGCATTCCAACCAGTGATGTATGGTGAAGTTCAGTCTCCTCACTATCCTGAACATTCTCCATCTCCTCTTCATGAGCACTGGGACCTGGAGGTGCCCAAAGGCTACCAGATTCAGCTCAACTTCAGCTACATTAATATCAAGCCGTCACAAGACTGCAGGAATGACTTTCTCAAGGTAGATGTGTAATACAGTTCCTTTTACTGTTTTAAAGTTTTACTAATATAAAAATGTAACATAATTGTGTAGTCAAAATAGGTGAGTTAAGAGGGCTCACAATTGACTCTGCTTAAGCTTATTTACTTCCTAAACAAAATGCCTGATGTCCCAAAAACAGCTGGGACTAAACAATAAAAAACAATGTGATGTAAACAGTTATAGTGTTATAGTCAATGTGCTGCATGTTGTGTCTGAGGAGAGGACTATGAATGAACATTCAACAAAGAGTAAACAATCTAATGGCCTTATTTTTTCACTTTTCTTTTGTCCTATATACATATTACTGAAACACTGTAGATAGTGCACAATGGAACGGTGGAGAAGTTCTGTGGTGAAAGGAATTCAGGAAATGGCAGTCATCTGGGTATCAGATCCATTTCCATACCTACCAGCAATGTTCGACTGTCCCTTCAGACCAGTGAAGTTGACAAAGGGCCTTACCCACCTGTGGGCTTCTCTGCATTCTACCACGCTGAAGGTGACCAATAAAATAATCAAAAAACTTTACATGTAAACTGCAGCATAAACACATATTTACAGATTTGGATTAGAATAATGTAAATTGGTCTGGATAGTTTTATTTTTGTTTTTAATAATTGGGTTTCCATGACTGAGTGTGCTTTAGATCTGTGTAATAATGAACTTAGTAGTACTTTTAATTCATAGTTAATTTCTTTATGTTAGCAAAATGCTACTTTCCATTAGCAAACATGAATAAAATTGTGAAAAAAATCTAAATAGAATTTCTTTTGGTCAGTATTTATCCAGATATAGTGATAATATGACTGGCTTGTTCTTATCAAATGACTGTATGGTTGAAAAACCATCTAAGCGAGCATTTTCCACAACAACTGAGACTGAAAAACTACGTTTGTAACCAACAGTAGCTGATATTAGCTAGTTCGCTAGCAAGCATGCTAACATGCTAGTAACCTTTAAAGGGACATTAAACAATGTTATGCTAAAGTTTTGGGTTTTTATTTTATTTCTTCCCAATCTGCTAAACTTGGCAAATAAATAGAAATTGTGCACTATGATTTGAAGAAATCGTATATATGTGTCTTGTTTCTAGCATTGGGTATTTCCATTTCTATATAAGGAAAGTTTCTTTCATTTGCTTTACAAGTATTTGTTTACTTTTTGAATCATAATGTTTTTAAGCTTCTCTCCGTATATTACTCGTATATTTATTTATTTATTTTTATGCTTCTTGTTCCTTTTTGAACTGGCTCTTTTTGAACTGTGTTTTTCTGTATTTGTTTTACCTTTTCTGGCTTACATTATGTGGATGAGAATGATGACATTCTCACACAGATATAGATGAATGCTTAGAGAACAGAATAGACCTCCACTGCTCTCACATCTGTCTCAATACCATGGGCTCTTACCTTTGTGCCTGTCCTCATGGCTTTAGACTGAAGTCTGACCAGCACACCTGCATTGGTAAGTTTTAGGCAAAACTATTTTCTGAATAGAGAGTGAGATCAGGTTATAATAAAAAAGGTATAAGAAATATGTAGCAAAACAGAACATAGAAGTCATACATTCTCTACTTAAAAGAAAAAACCTTTTGATCTGTTAATTATTTCTCCCTTGTTTGAGCATCATGTATAGCTTTCTGTGTTGTTTTCTGTGTTCATTCAGTGCTGTTATTTCTCTTTGTCAAGAGTGTGTTCAAACACTGTAACAGTGCTTTGTTTGTGTTGTGGGCTGTATACACCAGAGGTTCAATGTGAGTCTCCAAACAACATAAACGGCAGAATAACCCCAGCACTTCCCACGTACTACTACAACAATGTGACCACTGTTCACTGTGACGAGGGCTACAGAATCATTACAGTAAGGTCTAATTGAGGTTACTTGGTCCTTTTGTAAATTATAAAGATAATAATAAATGACACATTTTAATGTGTTTTTTTTCTTTCAGAAAGACGGAGAGGTCAGCATGTATAAATTCACCTGTCAGATTAACGGCCAGTGGAGTTTACCCCTTCCTCAGTGCCACAGTAAGTTCTCCCGTTTATTTAATACTCCCATTTTATCCACATTGTGTATATGAACAATCATAAGAGGTGTGTCATGTACAGTTTCAGTAGATATTATTTCTAAATCCTCTTTGCTTCTCTTAATTTTCTCTTAATTCTCTGACAGTTATACATTGTGGAGACTTGCCAGTTTTACTGAATGGGAAAGTGTTCTACATCTCTGGTGCTCATAATCAGTATCGCTCTGTTATTAAGCTGCACTGTAACGAGCTGTATGCTTTGCCTGCCACACAAAATGGTGAGTTTGACCTGTTTTGATACTCAGAGGACTCGGCTATAGAAATTTTATAATTAAAAAACATGTATGCATGCAAGGGCGTAGGTTCGATTTTGACATTGGTAGGGACATAAAAGTGCTCTGCAGGGGGCATGGCAGTGCGCAGGGTTTTAGAAATAACCAGGTCCAAGAACTGAGCTTTCTTTGGGAGGATTTGGGGGCATGCCCTCAACCGCTCAATCCTGCCCCCCACCCCCTGCTCCCCAGTGTCAGTGGACAGTAGCATAAATCATCTGTCAAATGGTAACTCATGAGAATCAGGTTAAATGTTGCAATGAATGATCCACACGACAATCTGGAAATACAGAAGAGGCTACAATGATCACGAAACAACTGAAAATGGATCCACTGTGTTATCTCTGTGGTAATTAGGCCTACATTATTTGAATTAGATCAGGTCATCAGTTTTTGTTTGTGTTGAACAGTACAAGGACATAATGCTAATCCTATCATATCACAGTGTGCAGTACCTACTCTTCTTCGCTCATCTCCATCACCTTCCCTCTTTCTTTTTCTCTCAGTCTGGTATCTCGTTTTGTCCCATATCTCTTTCCTTCCCAAAGCTGAGCTTTGATTGATGCAGTCAATTTTTGTCTGTGTTAGTGAAGAAGGTAAACAAAGGATTATTTGATATTTATATAAAAATGTTACTGGCCTTTGCTAGGATAATCCTGTGAAGAAAATGAGAATACATTGAGGTACCTAACTGTAACATGCATTTCAACACTTTACATAAGTTACATTTTTGTTGAAAGTTTATCTGTCTGACCCTGGATGGATGGAATAAATGTTAGTTAGCTAGCTAGGTAACACTTTATTTGGATAATCCACTTTAGATGCTTTGTAAATAATTTACATAATTTATAAGTTACATTCAACTAAATATCTACTAAATTTACTATAATTTTCTTTAACTCTCAACCTGACTCCAATTCTAACCTTGACCTCAACCCAAACCTAAACCCAACCCTCACCATAGTCCTAGTCCTAACAATTTAAACATCTGTAGATAATCTATAGGGGACTACGGTGGACTATCCAAATAGCCTATCCAAAAAGTGAGACCACTAGCTAACATTAATACCATCCATCCAATGTCACCTAGTAATGACAAGAAGATCATTCACTCCACCAACGGTAAAGCAATGATGCTGGTGATCAAATAAGACAGTCGGTTATCTTGGCGTTGTACCAATCTTTGCAGCACCAAAGTAGATCTATTTTTTGGCAATTATTTCACCAATTTTAGTACATACACCTCAGACAAAATACAGAGGTCCGGACCTCAGTGACGTCAATTGTGGGTGCGGCCATATGCCTACGTGCACATCTATTTGACAGAGCTTTGGCACTTCTTACAGCAAGACGTAGCTGCAGCCACTCACGTGTTAGCAAGAAACAGCAAAGCCAATCCTCTTAGCGATGTGGGTTAGGGAGGCCAGACTCATAGTAGAGAACAAGATCTGTTAGCCGCTTGTGTACGCAATACATTGACTAGACACTGACAGACCATAATACTTTAATTTTTTGATCAAAATTATTGCTAGGGACAATTCAGTACACATGTCCCTACCATCCCTACCCAATTTTACACCCTTGGATGCATGGCAGCAAGACTGGAGAACTGTTGACAAGAATGGGCAAATTTGTTAAAGCTGGGAAAATATTTTCAGTTCCACTTTTTTCCTGCTAATTTTCTTTTTTTCATTTGCAAGACGTGAACATTTTATTTTATTTATTTTGTAACCAAAGAAAGATTTGGATGCTCAGTCATCATTTCTCCACTTGTATTTTTTAAATATATAATTCCCCAGCAACGTTCACCTGTGATGCAGATAAGAAATGGAAAGATGATCGCAACAAAGTGATGCCTGTGCTTCCCAAGTGTCTCCCAGGTAAACTACGAATCAAAAACAGTGTATGTGTATATGTACAAATGTATTTATATCTGTTATAATTCTAGCTTTCTCTGGTCCTCTGTATGATGTCAATCTTAGTGTGTGGACGTCCATCTGCTGCTCTGACGCGCCGCAAGAGGGTGTTAGGAGGTCAGCTTGCTCCACAGAGGGCCTTTCCCTGGCATGTCTTTATGCACCAGCCAGTTAGAGGAGGTGGGGCTATAATAGCAGAACAGTGGATCTTGACAGCAGCGAACAATTTGATGTCCAATAACCAACCTGTTTCCCCAGACAAAGTGAAGGTACATTATATAACCATAAACGTGTGACAAATAAGACCTTGATTGATTCATGGAAAATGTTCAGTTTCTCAGTTTATTATAAAGAAAGGCTATAAATGATCATAAAATCTAGGCTTAGAACCAAAGGAGTGAAAGTGACATTTTGGGTGAAATGGTGATATATATATATATATAATGAAAGCTCATGATGAGCTCTGTCTGCTGCTAAATGGACACATGGTAATTCTTAATCAATTTAGAGTTATTAATCAAAAACCAAATGACTTAACACTGTACACACTGAACCAGTTGGAGCCAAAAGGGTGTATGCATAGCATGCATACATAGTGACTGAGCTTAGACTCACTGACTATCTGGATTTCAAGTCCTTTTCACAACACATGATCTGAAACAAAATCAAAGACACCAAGGGAGAAACAGTTCATTGACAGAAAATCACATGGCTGCTCTACACAAAAGTTGAAAGTTGAAAAACAGAAGACCAGAGGATCTCATGTAATGGAACCTAAAAACGTACACACATGTCCACCTGGGACCAACGCTTTAAAAAAGAAAGACTTACACTGCATATGAATGGCAGTATCCCAATGATACATTATGGTGCAAAATAGTGTGAAACTATAGAGTTACAGCCACAGTAACAGGATTTACAAAGTTCAATCCAAAGTGCAAGATATCCATGGTGGTTAATGACCACTGCCCTGAGGAAAGAAAAACTGTTGGCATGTCAAGCTCTGCTGAATTTAATGGCTCTGAATCTTTAACCAGAGGGATACGGAGGTCTAGAATGACACTGGTCAGCTATAATGTTTCCGCTGGTTTTTCATGACCTGGCTGTTACACATGTCCTAAAGCATTAGCAGATCACATCCAGCGATGCTCTTCACTGTCCTGATTATGGCTCGTTTCTTTAAAGTAGAAGGGCCAAACTATGTGGTTCCATTTAAACCAGTGAAGTAGTTCTTGTGCATGAGTCTGTACATGTTTGCATGTCATTACAAACCTCAAGAGATCATCAGAACTAATAAAAGAACCTCAGGTTATTTTTTTCAAACTTTACCTTCAGCAATTTCCCCACGTAACACAGCCTCAAATACAAGATATTTCCTATGCAGACAATACCCTGCTCTTCATTTTTACCACCCTTAATACTTCTGCCAGCTTAGGGAAATGAGAGCACAACTGAGGTTTCCCACAGCTCTGCAGAAGTAAAACTGAAGCTCTATTAAACGAACACTCCTGCCAGATACAGCATCCAGAGATTTCAAATATGAACCCCTTCAGCTTTGCTCCTTTGCATTTTTTGGATAAGCAGAATTGTAATGGATGACTCATACATTTTTGAAAAGCCCTTTACTGAGGTGTGAACAAATTCAAAGTGATTTTTCTTTTGTGTCTAAAATTGCCAGGCAGAGCTCTGTTCATCAGTGGTATAATAGTGATATAAATGGCAGTTCATGTTTGCTGACCTCTGCTTTTATATCCATTTTTCTTTAGCTACACATTGGAGGCAATGATGCACTACAACTATCTTCCATGCCACCTCTACAGATCGAGTCTGTACACATTCATCCCTTGTACAATAATTCAGATTTCACAAACTTCGACCATGATCTTGCACTGATAAAACTGAAGAATACCATTCAATATAATGCTGATGTTATGCCACTCTGTCTGCCTTCAGTGGAAGATGAATATACTCCCAGCCTCACTGGGTAAGGTTCTTTCTAGAAACACCACACACCAGTGTACTACCCCTGTGTGCCTACTGAATAAGGCCTATGTAAATCATTTATACTTTAAGGCATATTTTAGTCCTAGTCTTATTTTCATCATGACATACTACTCTGCATTAAAAGATACTTATTCTATTACTCCTCCATTCTCAGGTGGGTTTCTGGCTTTGGACAGACTGCGAGATCAAAAATATCCAGGTTTCTCAGGTATACTTCCCTCCCTCTTGTGGATAAGGAGAGGTGCCAAAAATTTATTGATAATTTGAGGATCCCAGTGCCCCTAACAGACAACATGTTTTGTGCTGGGGTCCCAAAAGGCGGAAAAGATGCATGTGGTGGTGACGCCGGAGGGGCATTTGTTTTGAAAAAGAATGGCGTGTTCTGGGCTGCAGGGATTGTTAGCTGGGGGTATGAGTGTGGTAAACCAGGCAGATATGGGGTATATACCCGGGTAGCGCAGTATGTAGACTGGATAAACAAGACAATGAGTGAAAACTAAAGACAGTACATATCTAGTACAGTTTTATTGTCACTGTATGCAAAACCGTAAAGCGTCTGGAGTCCAACAGATGTATTTCATTTGTTTGATTTAATTGATTAAATGTATGTATATATGTGTACATGTAGGAACATGAACTTTTCTGTGTCATTCACTGTCAGTGTTTCTTTTAAATCTGACGAATTCGGTTTTAAACAGTGTCTTTTTAAACCATAATGTTTGCCTGTCTACTCTTATTGCTTGAAAACAAATAAAGAAATGCTTAAACCATTTGTTCTCTTATTTTCAGAGGCACACTTAATTTTAATCTCAATTTTAACCACAGTTTTCTAGTGCTTCTTTTTTATTCTAAAATCAGTTCTTATCGACTTCTTGTAGAGTTTTTAGAATATTCTCTCTAATCCAATTCACAACACATCTCTGCGAGTAAATCATGAGATACAGAGAGGAACTGAGGCAGCTGGGGTTCTGGTGCACAGACAACAATCTCTCTCTGAATGTGACAAAGACAAAAGAGATGCGGAGACAGTGCACAGTTTCAGGTTCTTGGGAATTCACCTCACTGACAATTTCTTCTGGTCTCTGAACATCTCCTTAGTGAAGAAGGCTCAACAGCTCCTCTACTTTCTAAGGGAACTGAAGTGGGCTGGCCTGCACACGCATCTTCAACTACCTCTACAGAAGCATCATAGAGAGCATTGTGAGCTGCAGCATCACTGTCTGGTATGGAAACTGCTCTGCCTCGGACAGAAAAGCACTGCAACGAGTCGTAAAAATGCCCAGTCCATCACTGGGTCAAGCTTCCCTGCCATTAAGGACACCTACACAGTGTAAAAGGAAAGTGTGCAGCATCAGTAAGGATCCCTCTTAATCCATCACTCGGACTGTTTACACCACTCCCATCTAGAAGAAGGATACAGAGCTACAAAGTCCTCCAGACTTATGAACTAAAGTCCTCACACTGCTGATTCAGATTTTTAAACACTCTCATTGAACGGCTACTTCTGACATTTTCATCATTTGCACTGCTTATTCCTTAACAGTTTGGTCCAGGAACTGTTTACATATAGCAGTTCACCCAGCAGTTTACACTAGGAGCAGTGTCTTGTCATTCCATCTGAAGTAAATCTACATTATGGACACTTGAAGGTATTTCACTGGCTGACAACTGACAAGTTTCTTCTACATGATCTTCACTCTGAACATACAATCGGTTCTCAAAAGTCAGTGTAAAGCATCCTCAGAGCCACTCTGCATGGCCACAGCCCCGAAGCTCCTCATGGCGGCACTGACCATGATGGACACCACACAGCCTCCTCCTCAAGGGTCAGCCATCCCAGCAACCCAAACAGCCTAAACAAAGTCCTGAGGCACTTAGAGTCCCGGCCTGTTCCAGTCAGCGCATGTGTCGTGGGGTGCCCGCTGCTTGGCAGTGAGCACTCCCAGTCCTCTCTTGGGGCCGTGTCTTTGACGCAGGAGTGCCTCCTGGCCTGGTGCTGTCTCTCTTTCAGGGGACTCAGGACGTTCATGGTGACCCTCTCCTTCAGTGCGCCATTGCAAGGAAACTGAAGTGGGGCATGCAACTGCTGCGGCGGTCCCTTCTTTCTCATGTACTGGTCTTAACAATGCATGTACAGCTCCACATCTGTGCAGGGGCCCAGCAGTGGCACTCTTCTCAGCTGCTTTCTGTTTTCTCTGTCGTCCATTGCGTCATTGTTTCTTACAAGGGATGTTGCTCATGCACGCTGCCGACAGACCTCGGGGATCCATTGCTTGCTACCATAAACAGCTTCACTTGTCTCATCTCCAAGCACAGTGCTTCCTTCCTGAGGTCGAGAATGGCCCCAGCCACCTTGAGGAAATCCAACCGAGGTATGCACGCATCCGATATAGGTACAAGCTGAAACTCGTGCACTTGGCTCAGGCCCTTCACCACAACTGAGACTGGATTTGAGTTGGACGGGTGCCCCAGTTGTGAGGTGTGCCACTCTCAGGGTGGGGGAGCACGCCTGGATGTAGCAGTGACACCAATGAGCTGGTGTCAGTGAGGACAGTGAGCTGTTTCCTGTCTATGCTGCATTTGACCCAAAGTGCACAGCAGTAGCCAATCTCCCTTCCTGTGGCATCAACGCTTAGGGTCGTTATCTCTGCAAGCATTGATTCGTACAGCATCCCCTCTTCCTGCACCACAAGCTTACCAGTTGCTCCTCCGCCACTCGCTCAGGGACTGCTTGGCACAACGTCTCCTCCTCAAGCTCTGGGTATGCCTGTCATCTTTTGGGCTTTAATAAAGGCTGTATTTACCCACAGCCTTGCCTGACACATGGAACCGTTTCTCTAACAGTTCACTGTAGGCTTCACTATGTGCTGCTCTATGGCTGCCGGAAACAGACTGACTCGACTCTCTCTCCCTGAGAAGCTAGGAACGGGCTCACCCGCTTTAAAAATAAGAGTCCTGTAATATGACCCAAAAAATAAGTGCTAAAACACAATTAACACAAACCTAACGTGCTGAACTTCTTTTGAACCCGCTACATTATCATTATTATTATCATTATTATTATTATTATTATTATTATTACAAGGTGCGTGACGTCCTTCCGCCAACCCCCCTTCATGGTTAGCTTTCACTTTGTGACAGACCGACTTAAAATGGCTAAAATGAATAAATAACGCGGAACTAGACAGGCTGAGAGAAACAGATATATGTCTGGTGCTCATATATGACTGAATCAGCATCGTGCCCCCCAGAAATTCATGTTGTACAGGCTGCGCTTCGTTAGCAGGATTTTTTTTATTCCAAATCAAAAGTGAAAGTAAACAGGCGGGGGGGATGTCCAAAGTTCACCTGCCATTTATAGACGAGCTCTCCATTTTCTCATTTTTTGCTCGAATAAACTGCTAAAGCGCACCGGTTTACGCGTTAAATCCAAGGAGACCCAATGCTGTATTGTGTAGAATTACAGTTGTGAGCGGCTATGCTTGAATTGCTTGTTTTCGCTTGTCTGCTCGCGGTGGCACACAGTGAGTATTACACTTCACTTCTTTCAAACAGACGTTGATATCAGACATATGGTAGAGAGGATGTTCGGTACACTGCTTTTCTCCTATTATTATTATTATTGAAGAATAGTGACATTACAGATATTTCTGTTTTCCCCGTGTGTTGGTAATCCATCCTCTCACGAATGAACAAGCAGAATGGCCGTTCAGTTCCTGTAGCGGACAGGAACTGAACTGTCTCTGTCTCGGTTCTCTCTGGCTGTGTCAGGCCTGCAGGGCGCTGATGTGGTGCTGTCCTGCTCCTTCATTGAGGAGGGAGGAGGGATGATGGGCGGATCTCTCTTCACTCGCACTCCGGCCACTCTGGTCTTAAGAGACCTTCCCATGTCCTCTGACCTCTCACCAGAAACTATAACTCCATATAACCCCCCTGACGACCCCAAGGCTGATGACCTCATTTTTGAGGTCGTAGGTAAGTCAAAAAAGTCTTCCATTTGTTAAATGAGGTGAAGCTGGTTTTAGTGTTTCTGTGTAAAACAAACCTCAAGCATTTTCAGTTAGCAATGTTAAAAAGCAGCTTAAAACACATTTTTAGTTAAGTATTTTATTTCTTTCTTTATAGATTTTTGTTTATATCTTACTGACTACAATACTCACCCTGTTGTTATTATTACTATATACATAGGTAGCTGTCAGTATACACTTAATTAATTGAGTTCATTAATTGCATTGCATCCTCATACCCCAAATATAGGGCTAACAGGAAAATAATGAAAGAAAGCAGGAAACACATGGAGTGAAGCATGTCATTGTTTTTACAAAACAACAATGCTCTTCCAAATTTTATCAGATTTATTATTATTAATATTATTATTATTAGTAGTAGTAGTATTAGTAGTAGTATTATCACCAGACACTGTGGGTATGTGAACTAAAATATTAATTTGCCACACTGCTCATAATGCAAGAGCTTTTTATATCCTGTGCTATAGACACTTGTGTGACACAAATATAATGCAGCCAGTCCAGCAAACAGTCCAGCGTGACAGTCCAACAAAACTAGGCTTGTGTAGTCTCCTTTGAGCAATGTTTTGTATATTGTATATTGTATATAATGTATTTTTTGTTTTCCTCTTATGCTTGTTTTCTTTATTTGGTCTTTCTTGTAAAGCACTTTGAGGTACATTCTACTGTATGAAAAGTGCTACATAGAGTATTAGTATATTATATAGTAGTAGTAGTACTGTGTATTCATGTGTTAACAATGGTCTATTTTAGGACTTGTTTTTTCTATTTTTCTACTATTGCTTTCCATTCATTATCTCTCTGTCACTCTAACCCTTTCTCTCTCTCTGTTTCTCTGGTCAGTATCATCAGTGGAGATTCCAGAAGCAGAGTCTCTTCTCCATGCTGACTGTAATGAACAGGAGGTGGTTTGTGAACTGAGCCGCTACGTACCTCGAGGTACAGAGCCTGACGCCTTACCTGCTCATTTCATCGGCTCTATTCAGATTGAAGGGGGCGGAGTTGGACTCACTTTAGTGCTGCAGACCATCTCCAATGAAAAAGCAGAATCAAGCACTCCACCACTAATGCAGAGCAAACTTCAGCTTCCTCTCAGCCAGTGGGGAACTCTCCTCACAGATGGTACTGCTTATTTACACCTAATCCTAGTATTATTTATCTATTCATCCATTCATTTAGACAACTGTGCATTTCTCACTGCATCATTCAGTAATTAATGCTCAATCGTTAAAGTGTTAATGCATTGGAAGATCCTAATATTTGGTCACGTAGCCCTCTTCCCAGTTCCCAGTCATGTAGCATACATTTTTTTCATGCTGACAGTTAGTTATTCAATATGTCATCGCTGACTTCTCCACTCATTTTCTGTCTCTCTTTTTTTGTTCTCTTTTCTTTCTTCCATAGCTGTGTTTGTGGTGTTCTCTCGTTCGCCATCCCTTGCAGCTCCTATAGGAGATGATGCACGTTTAGACTGTGGTTACAGGCAGAAGGATGTGTCCCCAGAGCGGAGTGTGGGGCTTGAATGGCGGTGGCAGCACAAAGGAAACGGGCGGAGAATTCTGGATATGAGAGCTCAGGGGGTTGAGACAGATGAAGGGACAGAAGGTGAGTGACTGTGCATGTATTCATTGTAGAAGTAGTCTTAATTCTGACCATTGTTAGTTCTATGCAACTGCCTGAAAACAGTGCAGTCTCGTTCATGGACAGAGTGGAATTGGGATGATAGCACTATAATGCCCATTCAACCATTCTGTACAGTTAGCTTCAAAGACAGACTTCTGACAATTGCCAGTGAGTCTGGTGTGTTTTAAAGCTCAGTTGGCTTTTTGGTCAGCAAAAAGCCAGTTTTCTGATATGGAAATGATTGACCATACAGACCTGTTTTCGTGTGACATATTATGAAAACGGTGTTACAGTAACAGGCTTACATAAAACAAAGTGGTATGCCCATCTGCAAACACGCAAGATATCATGCTTACTGGTTTCAAACTAAGCTCTTGAGTGACTTTTAACAGTGGCATGGATTTTTTTTTTACAATCTAGATGTAGCTTGATCCAAAATACTGGTTAAAAATTGTGCATGGAACTGTGTACAGACAGCAGTGTCAACAGCCAATGAGAGTGTCCCTGACAAAATTTCAATAGCTGCGGCCATCTTAGTGTACGGTATATATCAGATGGTTCATGTATCTCATTGGCCAGTGCATCTGAGGCTGAAACTACTGTAAAGTCATTTTATTTTCCATAAAAAAGAGGGCTTAACAGAGATTGTTGTTTCTGTGAGAGCTGTTTACATCATCACTCTTCAAAGTTACGTAGGCATAATGATGTCATTATTCAGAACAATGCAACTTTGACTCATTCATATGATCAGTAATACATCAGTTCATTCACAAATGACAGTGAATGTGTTTCTCATAGCATTTGTTAAATTCAAAGATTGCTTTTTAAACAGCTCCGTTCGGTAAGTACTTACTTTGCTACATTTAATCACATAAGTCTATGCTGAGAGTTCTGTAAGAACTAATCAAGCTCAGGTGTTTACAGAAAATGACATCCTAAATCAAGTCAGAGTATGACTTATTATTGTTGTTATGTGTATTGTCACGTTGTCAGTTACATACTTTACAACTATGAATATTATTTTCTTGAACATTTAATTTGTATTTCTGCTGCCAGTGCAAGTGGAGCGAGAAGGGGTGAGTGCAGATTCAACCCTGCTGATTAGGGATGGAAACGCATCTCTGACCATGAAGACGTTAAAGGTTTCAGACGAGGGCACATACATCTGCACTATCAGCGCTGGAGCATTTCAGACTCAGCAGATTGTTCAGCTGCACATCATACGTGAGTCTCTTATCAGTCTATGTCTGTCAAGCCATCTAATTGAGAATGTGTCTCTGAACTTGAGGTTGAGTTTTGTGACAGTACCCCCATCTTGCCAGCACTTTCATACCTGTACAGTGGTGATTATCTATTGATCTGTCATCACCTCATCTCTCTCTCTCTCTAAGAGCCACCCAGAGTTTTTCTCTCCGAAAAGAAAGTTGTATTTCAGGACGAGTCGCCTCAGAAGCTGAGCTGTCACTGTGAACGCTACTACCCCCTGGATGTGCATGTATGTCATTTACGTCAACCTACACTCAAATCCGATGATCAGATCAGCTCACACACATACAGAAAAAAAGTGACTGAGATTGAATTTACTTGAAATGTGTTCAAGTCCACATGAATAAATAAAATCAGAACAATTCACTTTACCTAATTTTAGCAGTAATTGTGTTAAGATGTAATTTATTTTATTAATATGGAAATAATGAACACATCTGAAGCAAGTGAATTCACAGTGCATCAGTGCACACTCACATCTGCTCTTTAGTATGAGCTGCCTTCATTCTGAGAATAACTGACCTATTATACATAGCCCTTCATTAAAAGGCAGTCTGAAAAAGCCTTTGAAAAAGAATGTCAAACGTCCTGCAGGGCTACAGCACTACTTAGTTTAGTGTATTCTAATCCATCATATATAGATACAACCATCTGATAAGATGTTTTGCATGAGGGACCACACTAAACGTTGCAGTTCTGTGGCTTTTCAGGCCTGAAGTCTGACATGCTGATCTATATATAGAAAGGCTGCATTATGTTCTTAAGTGCAGGGCATTGGTGCTGCACTGTCTATAGGTAATTTCAAACCTGCATAATGCTAATGAATTCTCCTCTGTAATAAAGACATAGCCACATTAATCTGGTGTTGGTGCTTGGTTAGAATAAATACACATGTACTTGTAATTGTCAGTGCTGTAGGGAGAAGATGGAAAACAGTAATAGACAGTTAAGCCCTTTTTTACTGTTTATATAGACGTGTTTTCAACATGCCAACATGCCACAGTGTACCACAAAACTAATGTTTGATTTTCAGTAGAGCACTTCTGAATAAAGTGTCAAGCAGTCCTCATAAATTTATGAAAGAACACTACGTTTCAAGTTTTGATTATTTCTGAATCAGCTGACTGTTTTTTGTGTATGTGCTTCTGCAGGTGGAGTGGTTATCTCAGCCCCCCTCTGAGACAGAGAGCATTTCTCTGACGGAGAAAGCCTCTCTCTCCAGCCACCGCCAGCACAATGACGGAACCTTCTCTCTCTCGTCTTTCCTCTTCGTCCGCCCCTCTGAACATCCACCTGGAACCACCTTTACCTGCAGGGTCTCCCACTTTGCCCTGCAAACACCCAGTGATGTCAGCTTGACAGTAGAAACACCCGAGCCAGGTTAGAGAAATCTTAACTAGGATGAATGAAGTGAATTGTACAGTTTATTGTTGATCAGCTGGATTACTGACTTTGTAAAAAGACTGTAAAGTGCCATATAAGCCCGAGGACTTCTATGAAGTAATATTGTGTATGAGAGATATTTCTGTCTAATTTAATAACGTATAAAAAATTAGTCCTCTGTTGGACACAGTTTGAAATGGAGAACATTGCAGACAAATGTACTTAAACCTGAAACTACACACAATATAAAATATTGTCCAAAAATAATATTCAGTTCTTATTATTTTAATGAACAATTCTGATGATTTGTTTTTGTAGATGTGATATACATGTGTTTATGTTAGAATTTAGCCTGATTTTAAGGTTTTTTCTCTTAATGAATTCAGCAGGCAACTACTACTGGATGGTCCTGGCAACACTGGTTTTGTCAGTACTGTTTTTATATCAGGCTTTAAGATAGGTAAGTATTTTATGGTCCTATGGACTATTAAATGAAAAATATTCTTCATATTTCTTTAAAAAGTAGTGCTATACAATTTTATCTAATCTCTAAAGGTCTTAAAGGTGTGTTATATATATTAATGTAAATGTTTTTTAATGTATGTATCAGCTTTAACATCATTAAAAGTGTGTGATAAGGCCCAGTTATATAAATGAGATTGTACCACCACCATGCATTGTTGCCAGATTAACAAGTTGGTAAAGTATTTCTTAAATGTTTTATCTGGTGTATCAATAGGTGCTGAAGACCACATCTGTGAGGAACTGAAAAGATAAGAGCTGTACCTATTTATCAGAGTTTTGTTTCTTTTTGTCTAAATGGGTGTACATTTACCTACATTAAGCATAAATTTGATTGTTGTAAATATATATAATTGCTGTCAGACAAAACCTCATATCTCCAGCTTTACAGGAGAAGGAAAAAATGTTCTTAATTTTGAATGGAAGCTAAAAGTAAAAGACATTTTCTCAAGTGATACTGGACCATTTCTATTGTTCCAAACATCCTGACATATTAACACATTGTAAAGGGCAACTTGTGTTTTTTATGTAAATTTACAAAATGGCAAACATGGATATATAAGGTTTTGTCCCAACATCAATAGTATATTATTTTTTACACTGTTGCTTTTCTACTGTTCCACTGTTGTTTTTTTTTCATTTTCACATAAGAAAAATAGCATGTACAGTTTGTAGATTTCTTTATTGGCATCAGCAAAAGTGTTAGGGCAAATAAGCATGCTTCTGAATTCTTCTCTGGATTCACTAAATGGTTTTAAGTGATTTGTTTACCAGTTTGTCACTGCTACATCATTCATAAATGGCATTTACATTTAGCATTGTGTCATACAATCTCTTAAAATCAGTTAAAGCAATGAAAAATGACAAATCTTTGCAATATTCAACAGCTGTACTGAATAGAAAAATAATAAAGTTTGAGTCTGTGAAGAATCTAGTTTAAAAAGCATATTACATGGCATTTCAAAGAATTACTTTTTACTTTCTTTATCATATCCTTATCAGTGATTTAGCAGGTAAGTGTTTTGTGGAGAGTTCACAGGTTTCATGTTTTGTACACTGATGAGGTTTTATGGAGGCTGTGAAGTTTCTCTAACAGAGCTGTACATTAGGCAGTAGTTCAGGAAATCAACGTTACAGGATACGACTCTAGCAGTGTGTCTTCCATGCAAGTCATTAGACACAAATTAATTTCTAACACCTAATAAGTCTGTGTCTGTGTGTGTGTGTGTGTGTGTGTGTGTGGCCTGACTATGTTTTCACACCACTTCTTTTTCTACCTTCCAACTATATATTATTTTTAAAGACAAAATCGTATAATCTTACAATCTTAAAGTGACTTACAGTAGCAGCAGCCTCTGTATGTGTATGTCCGTGTGTGCGTGTGACTGTATGCATGTAACTGTGCGTGCAAGTCTATGCATGAAAATATCTTTATCTTTTTGCCGTATTTTCTGAACCAATAGTTAAAAATCATCCCTGACTTTTTTTCCTCTCACATGACTGCGCTTCTCTTTCTGTTTTCCATTCCAGTCTCTTTTGCTATCACCTTCTGGTTTATTTTAAAAGCCATTTCTGTATTCTGAAGCGCAAGAAGTGAACAGGGATAGCGGTAAAAGACGTTTAGCTACATATGAATAGAAGCTTCTTTCTGTAATGACGGATCACAATTACGCATGGAGAACAAAAGCAGGTTAAAGTTCTTCTCATTTATCTTGTTTACAGTAAACAGTAGTAAATAGAAGCTGAGGTTCGCAGCATTATGATGGTAGGAAAGAGCAGATTCTGATGTGTTGTTAGACATGCTGGTATCAGTTTACAGACTGATTCCTGAAGGCTTTGGAAGGTCACATGAAGATGTTTTGGCATTGCAGGAAGAGAAAGGATTGAGGCCTCCCTGCTTTCAGTTTTCTAATGTCACTTATTATTTATGCAGCCTCACTCACCCATATTCTATCCACCCACTCTTCACTGTCTCCTGTTTCCCCCACCCTTTCTCACCCCCCTCACCTCTCTGTCTCTCCCCCTCTCGCTCACTCTCCTCATACTCCATGTATGCTTCCCCTCTGCGGGATGTGTGTGTGTGTGTGTGTAATGCCTCAGGAGGGAGTTAGAGAAAGTCATAGTGAAAGAGCAGGTGAAAAGCATTGCCGGCTAGGCAGAATGGTTAGCTCGTTATGAATCTGCTGATCTGCTGACTACAGTCACACTGGAGTACCAGATGGCTCGAGAGTGAAGAGAGAAGGGGGAACAGGACAAGGCATGGACTTTATATGAGTGGTCTTATTTGTTTCGCTTTCTTCCGCCTCCTTTAATTGATTTTCTCCTCCCTGTAAGCTGGGTCAGCTCACGAGAAGAAATACACTGTACAAGAAAGACAAAGACACAAAAAAAGAGAGAGAGAGAAGGAGGACAGAATGAAAAAAGAGACAGAAAAAGATAAGGAAAAAGCTACAGAAAAGAAATGAAGAGGTCATCGCATTACAGATAATTACAGAAAGTCAAATAGCATGCTCTGTTACAGTGTGGATTCCTTTCTGTGTGGCCATAGGCTGTGCATAGCTGCACTAAATGAATAATTCACAGTAATCAAAGTGATGAATTATTGAGCTTGTTTTGAGGTGGTCCAGTCTGGGCCATAAACATGCACACCCTGAAGCCACAATAAGGAGACTACTCAAAAACAACATGTCAGTTCACTGAAAGAAACATTTTATTATCCCTAATAACTGTGCAGTTACTCCTAACTATTCTTTTGTTAGTCCACTGTAGTTTTATAGTACTACATTCTGGCTAAGTTTAGTAACAACTGCTGTATTAAAATCTGAACTGAACTGATGAAAACAAACACATTTCAGAATAGTTACCAGTGCATGCCAGTGAAATAACTGCAGTAAATGTGTAACTGTCTAAAATTAGATAAAATAAGATAAAAACCAAATAGTGTGTATCAGCACATTTCATATCAAGCACAACAATAGATAAGAGATTAATGTCAAATGAGAATGTCATCCATCGCTTTGTGTTTTATTTTCCTTTAATTGTGAAAATGCCTTTGCTATCAGGAAGGTTTCAACTCTTAGCCTCTAAAGGGCCTGTTTATGGGCCCGCACTTCAGTTTCTCACTCCATAAGTGACAGATTTTATAGTAATTATTTGAATCATTTTTAGAAAATACAGACTAAGTCTTTTATTATTCATTTATTTTTTTTAATCTTTATTATTTTTTAAAAGCAGTATTAATCCTAGGGTCCAAAAATTTGGGAAATTAAGGAAATTTTATGAAGTTATGGCTTGTAAAACAAAGTGCAGTGGTTAAGTATTTTTGAGTCATAGATTAATATTCTTACCAGTACTCATAGCTGTTTTCATATAAGCAAAAACATGTATCTCCAAAATGGAGTAGGAGGCAAAAACATTCTTAACTTTCATGTAAGTTAATGTAACAATATTTTATTCATTTTAGAGCATTTCTGTTGGCCTGTTCATTATGAAATTTGGCACAATGTAAAGGGCAGCTGCGGTGCTCAAATGACGTAGAAAAATACAAATTGTAAAAATAGAGATACATGGTTTTGATATGACAGCATCAATATTATGTTACTTATCAACTAGATAACAGTACAAATAAAGATACTTTATATGTCCTTCACCCATGTTCTATTAATGAGGTATCATATCACTCTTAAATATTGATTAAATACTTAAACAAATGCAGTCATGCAACCCTAACCACACAAGTCAAGTCATTGTTATGAAACTTTTCATAACTTTTACATAACGAAAGTTACAGTGAAACTCACAGAAGATTATCCCGACCACGATGACTCCAATAATGCCCATCATGATCATCATCTAAAGATAAAGAAAAGAAACAAGAAAGATGATGATGCCAGCGTTCATACATACACATCACACTGAGCTTCTCCATCGTGAGAATGTCAGCTTGAAGTTTCACAGCGGCTTTAAACAGAGGACACAAAAAACAGCCAAGGACAGCACCTCACACAGCTGTTCTGTGTATGTGTGTGTTTCTCTCTTTAAAACTATGTAACACACTGTCTCACTTGTCCGTGCATTAAGAGGCACTAAAAGCAGCAGAGAGAGACAGGCTGCATTAAGCAAACTCACTGCAGAGTCAGCAGCTTATTAAACGAGGAGCTGGATTTTCTGATGCAGGATCGCCTGTCTGGTCTCAACAGTGGAAAATAATCCAGTTTAGCATTTAATCCAGGCAAGACACTCCATATATCCATCACGAAGCAAGGCTTGAGCCAAAAAACTCCCCACTCAAAACTGCTCAATCAAGAGAAATGTCCTGGAACTGCGCAGCTAGCGGAAGAGGTGGACTGATTAATAGAGAGATGTGAAATGACAAAAAAGAATGGCCCTGATTCATGCTGACTAAGTCACACTTTCAAAGAGGCAGAGGGAAAGGATTAAAGCGCAAACAAAAATGTGCACACCTTTAGACTTGTAATCAGTTGAACCACTTTAAAGCATGTCTATTTCACATGCAATAAAAATTCTGAAATATTTGAAGAGTTTCATTACAAAATACTGTATATCCATTTGTAACAATTTTGGATATGTGACATAAAAACCAAAAACATATTTTTCTTTCTCTAATAAAGGTGTTATTAATTATAATATAGCACTGATATTTCTTGTATGTGTAAACTCCCTACAATGTATATCAAGTCAACATTCTTCATTTATAATATAATGTGTTTTGGAACAAAAAACCCTCATTTGTATATGATTTTGACAGATGGGGTGTTGAGACTATCTTTTCAAAAAGGACAAAATCAGGCCTTACCTTAGAACAGTGAGCCAATACTAACAATTAACTTAAAACGAAATATAGTCTTTAGCAAAATAGTGTATTTAAATACTTCTAGATGTGTTCTGGATGTATATCTAGATACGTTGTTTAATTCCAGGGATCAAAAAGTCTATCATTATTCAAACCCAAAGGCTTAAATGTACAAAGTAACTAATTAACACTACATTGTTAAGTTCTATGTCTATTTCTATTTCCAAGGTCTTGTAGACTCACTGTGAATGGGGCATCAACATGCTTCCCCATCTGAGCTGAATCACTGTCACACATTCACTAATTGATACTTACATTTCAATTAAGCTTGTTGGTGATCTAACAGTAGGCTAATAGCTAAATGTAGGCTACTACATAAATGGATCAGTGCCCAAAGAGCAGCTGACTGCCAGACAGATCTTGTTGGTAAGTGTTAGCTTGTGAATAGCTTGGCTGATTGTTTTAAGGACTGTAATATGATTTGATGATATCCTTGAATAAAACATGCCTATATGACTATTTTCACATGGATTTATGCTATTGGTTGAAGGTAACATTCCTTGATACATGAAAATTATGGGTGGCTAAAAAGGAAGTGCCAAGCCTCATCTTCTTGTGAATAAAACATTGCCTCCATGCATTCTCAGTAACATACCTTAGTAATACTGTCATAAGGGCTTAATAATTTGCCTGATTAAGGTACTCCAAAGAAGACATATTTAATAAGCTAAATCACTCGTGTTAGAACAATGCTCAGCTAAGTTATTAATAACTAATATATAAACAGTATAAACAGAATCTGTAATGATTTTAGTCCATAAGCATATTCTTTTCTGTGTCGTGCCCAACCTCCCCCACCCTGCTACAGACTTGCAGTAAGCTACTGCACAGAGAGTGCAGCACTGCACTCCTGAGCTTTGAATAAGCAGCAGGATCAGCAGTGGCCTATAAGCCTGAGATGTTCCATCCCATTTTTCTTTCCTATGCATCCCCTTTCTTACACAACAGGAGTGTTTTTCTTTTTATTTCTCAATCCATTACATACATATAATTCTCCCTTAACCAATTCCATACTCCAGCCTTCTCAGTCTGCTCTTCTGTTCTTTGGTTTCTTTCTTTCTTTTCCTCTGCATTTCTCTCTTCTCTTTCCTTCTTACACTGTAAGAATCTCCCTACATATCTGTAGATTAACTGAGATTATCAATCAAATCAAAAGTTAATTTCAACTTATGTATGACATTTCTGCGAGTGTAATGAATATGCTTCACTTTAAGTTGTTTTTAAGTTGCTTTTTAAGCTCTCACCTTGCAGTTTTTCCACCAGTACTTGTTCTTCAGCTTGGCAGCACAACTCTCAAATTGTGAGGCTCCAGCCTGCAGTGCATCGGCCCTGTCGTCCAGCTCCGACAGTTTCTGGTCCCTCTCCAAGACTTTATCCACATTCACGCGCATAATATCCACAACCTGCACAGGAGAGCAGATGAGGCCAAAGTGATGCTTAGTCACATTTCTTGATGAATGCAGCACTTGTTATTTTGGTGTATTATATAGAGGAAAATAAAGAATGATGGAAGATGCTGTGACTTAACTGGGCAGCCTTGAGTTCTTTTGTGTATGATGTTATAATATGGTTCAGTCCATAAAAGTAACACATTTTTGTAGCTGTAGGTCTGTATTCTAGCACATTGGATTTAAAATATAATAATATAAGGTTAACGTGCTGTTTGTCAGCTTTAATTCAAAGGTAGTTCCATCTACATTAAGTGAAACATAACAATCATAGGCCTCATGGCCTTTTTTACACATACTACCTCTATCTCAGTGGATCATACATATTTGGACTGTTGACTTCAAGGTTGTTTCTTGGCCTGTGTGTCACTGCAGCTAATGCATAAGAGAATGAACAGAAAGACTAGATTAGATTGTAGATGTAGCATTTTTTCTGTAGTCTGGTGCTATTGTCCCTCAACATTAAGACCAGAGAAGTGTCAATGCTAGTAAAGCAGGCCATTGTGATGTTTAAAAATAGAATAAATGTGTGGTGCGCTTAGCAATAGCAAACAACTTGCGGTTCATGGAAGACTACAGCAGTTAATGACTAAATCGTGAAGAGGAAATGTTGATCAAAAACACTACCTATAATAGTTTCTTAAATAGCACATAAAAAGTCAAACGTTCTATTTCATCACTTTGTACCATTGTAAACTGCTCATGATCCAAAGTGTACAGAGCTGTGAATTTGAAACATGGTGGCATGGGTGTGTATGTCTATCATTGGAACATTGGTACAGAACCATTTAAACTGCTCAGATCCAACTGATTAGCCCAAGATGCAGTAAATCACGCTTCACTTTGCAGCAGGACAGTGACCCTAAACATACTGCTAAAGCAACTGTACAGTTTCTCAGGCCCAAAAACTCTTGAATGCTCTTGACTTGCCAAGTCAGTCATCTGACTGGTGACCAATTAGGCATGCATTTCACTTACTGTAGAGTGTTTACTGCAGCAAACAGTCTCTCAAACAAGCGGAAACTGAAATTCACTGCATTAGACCTGGCAGAGCATCACCATATAGCCAGCATCTGGTTGCAGACTTCATCTAATCATTGACTAATTGAGTAATCTGCCCATCCCAATTTTATTTAAGACTATGTTTACTTGTCCAATTATGTTCTCCTAAAATCTGGGGACTTTGTATAAAAAGAGCTATGATTGTTTTATGTTTCATCCAGTACAGACATAATACTCTCAAATAAATGCTAACTGTTCACATTTTAACCCAATAGCTGTTTCATTTTAAAAGCCAAAACAACAAAGGAATGTCACTTCCAAGTATTCTATCATATATAATGTGTTTATTATAGCATATTTCATACAATAAAATAAATAATCAAAACATTTTTGTCCATAAAAGACACTAAGTTTCCTTAAAAGTTTTAATTCTATGACCAATTCTGTAGTTCCTGGCTGCTGTGTCATCTGATTCGTGACTTATGCTCTCGCTGAGCCTCTCTTGTCATATTCTCTCATTTTTTGCTTCTGTGTGCTCACCTCTTCCACTTGTGCCTGAGTCTGCTGTAGTCGGCGGTTGCTGGTGGTGTTTGGGGGTGGGGCAGGGGGGCCACCAGCTGGGCCCCCCTCTCCTCCAGGGGCCCCAGGAGCCCCTGCAGGAGCCGCAGCATCTGGAGCTGGAGCCGACCTGAACAGGGATCGAGGAGAGGAGAGGCATGTACCGCAGCATGGAGGTGTTGCCTTTTTGTTGCGGAGTTTCTTTTAAAGTGACAAGTGACTGACCCGTTCAGACTGACTATGACTAATGAGGACACCAAAACAGCCACTAGTCACACACAAAAGTACATTACTGCATTGAACTCAGGCTGTAGCGCGCAGGCTCTGATGCAGTGCAGCAAGAACATGCTTTATTTCCATCTAGTGCAGAGCATCACAGGCTAAATGTGGTCAAAGTACAGATATGATAAATGATAATGGCATTTATAAATATCAGTCCGGTATGGTTGTGCTCTCTCTGGGTCTAAGATATAGGTTACCAGAGCTGTTTAAGCATTAGAATAATTAATGGTTCGTGGTATTGACATTAAGGGGCCTCGCAGCAACGCGATATTGTCAGTGGGCCAAAGTGTGTCCCGCAAGTCAATAAATGCGTAACACACACTCTGCGCGCAAAATGAAGTTAACTCTCGAGAAAACATGCACAAAAGTTACAACCAACACATAAGAGCGTGAGGACAATTGAAGTTCGATGACGAGAAACCGTTTATCAGCATCTTGTTAAGGGCTCGCGCACGGAGGAAACGCGTTAGGGGAAAAAATCCGCATTGGTACTCACATCGTGTGCGCAGCGATTTCCGATGGGCTGCCTCAGTGAAGATGAGGGGGGCAGAGAGAGAGGAGGGGGAGAGAGGAAAAGGGGAAGGGTCTCAAGTCAAGATGATAAAAAGAGGAGAAGAAGAAGAGGGAGGAAAAAAGACCCCTTAGAGTTGGGAGTCAGGACAGCCAGTGTTGGTAGGACAGATGTCTTTGCGCGTTGGAGGCTGCAGCAGCTGCAGTGGAGCTGTGAGCGGCAGTTCAGCAGCAGTGGCGCATTAGGAAGGCGAGAATGTCCCCTCACCAAAACACGTACACACACGGTGTCCGGCCACAGCTCTGTCCGGTCCACTCTCCGCGGTTTCTTTCAGAGGGCAAAAACAACACAGCTGCTACGCGTTCAGCCAAGAAGTCCTCACTGTAATCTGTAAGTGGCCCGTCTGACGGTTTGCCCGGGTCCCAGCGCCGTTAGAGCCAGCACCGTCCTCTCCTGCTGCTGCTCAGTGCGTGTGAGCGCGCATGTGTGTGTGTCAGTGTGGGGGGCGGGGGCGGGGGGGGGCTTCTGGAGTAGCGCAGTAGTTTCTGTGCGTCTGCTCTCCTATACTGCAATAATGCGTCGCAGCTACAGTTGGACTTATAATGATGGTGCGGTGCTGCTGGAAGCCCCCGCCCCCCTGCATTCTCTCTCACTCTCTCTCTCCCCATCTCCCTTTCCTCTCTCTTTCCCTCCCTCTCTCCCTCTCTGCGGTACCCGGCCAAGCAGGACCCACAGAATGTTGACTTTGCTGTTTTCCTCCGTCTGTCTCTCTCTCTCTCTCTCTCTCTCTCTCGCTCTCTCTCTCTCTCTCTCTCTCTCTCTCTCTCACACACACACACACACACACACACCTCCTCTGTGCACTCTTTAACACTGAATCTCTCGCATTTAGTTTCATCACGAAAGACAGCAGGCAGCTCCTTGAACTCCTGACCCAATTTCTCATTTGCTGCACATAAAGAACATAGTCCTGTATAGTCCTGTACAGTCCTGTACAGTCCCGCCTCCTCACTGCTGACTTTAGCTCCTCTTCATTACTGTACAGACACACGGACGACTCTGATGAAACCGTCTTATTACGAAGGAGCCCTTTATTTAAACTGTTTGCTAACAGTTGCTGTGAAGCAGAGCTAACTGGGACAGGAGATGGGAGATGTTTCTAACATTAGGTTAGCTGCAACGGCACCAATTCCACCAATCAGGGAGCAGCTGTGTGATCACATGATCGCCACTGTAAACACCCACTCACTGGTCTCACGTCCAGAACTGCTGACTTTACACGTAAGGGAATGTTAGATTAGAAACTCTCATTTTTGGATCTGTTTTCTATTTTGATTATTAGATAAGATTTTGGTTAACCTTCAGTTTGAACTTATACAACTTTTATTAAAGTAAATAGGCGGTTTTCAGGCACTGCAGAACATATTCATGCCAAGTTCTAATGAGCATTTTACAGCAAGACAAGATTACACTTTTTACATGTTCAGTTCCAATAA
Organism: Colossoma macropomum; assembly: GCF_904425465.1. NCBI lineage: Eukaryota > Metazoa > Chordata > Actinopteri > Characiformes > Serrasalmidae > Colossoma > Colossoma macropomum. The sequence goes on along the minus strand of NW_023494785.1, from coordinate 16,785,358 downwards.
CAATACTGAACACTTAAGTTTCGGCCTACCCACTGTGCGAAATACCCACTGGTATTTGGGGGGTCTCGTGTTGGCTGGCTACTCCAGCGTTCGTGGGCTGCTAACTCACTCGCCAGAGCAGTGCTTTAATGGCAGAAAAATGTGTGGTTTAATCGTTCTTCTGTAAATGCTCATTTCTAGTTTGGTAATACGCTCTTCCACACATCAGCTGAGATCTTACACATCTGCTCTTTCATCTTCGGTTTGAGAAATGAGTAACAATTCACTCTTTCCACCAGTCTCTTGGGTAATTGGGCAAATTTTCAGATTTACAAGTATGCAACAGCATATTGTATTTTTTTCAGAGGGCTAGATAAGGAAGGACCAAGCTCGCTACTCAATACCTGATATTCAATGTGCCATCTCTGTACAACAGTTAGTAAAGTAATGGCTGACAGAGATGGGGGGCAATTGTAAAAATGGGAGATATATATATATATATTTTTTTTAGCATGGTGTGCCTGAAAAAGATCGCAGTTGGTGTCAAATGTGGAAAATTTATCAGATCTGTTGCCAGAGAATTTAGACATTTCAGAACCTGCAGATTTGTGGAAGTGAAAATTCAAGACTATTCAAGGTGTGGATCAAGTGTTTGCATGTTAAGTTCTAGGCCCAAACACATCTGTCCGACTCCTTATACACTATGCATCTGGCGCCAATGTGAGTCTGATTAAACACTTGTGTAATGGAACAGTGCATTTCTTGTAAGTTCAATTGTAAGTGCCTTAAGATTTAAGATCAACTCACTGAACAACACATCTGTGCCTGCACTATTTTATTAGAAAAGATGTTAAAATAGTTCAGTTCAAAAGATTTACTCAGTGTAACTTTCTCAATGCTGCTCACTGTAAGTAGGCGAGCACAGTTCTTTTAGACAGCTAACAATCAATCAAGTCAAGTGATCAGCTAAAGTGCTGACATTACATTAAATTCTTGCTTCTTGTCCCTGTAACATTACAGTTAGAAAAAAAGAACCGTGGCAATACTGTACGAGCAATAACACAGGACAGCTCTTGCTCGTTATCATAGCCCAGCCAGTCTAACTCATCAGGTAGGAATAAATGTTGACTCCTACTCAGACTTGTGTCAGAGTTGTTCCTTTAGTTAGTGAGTTAGTGCTGGGCAAAAATTCAGTATTTCAGTATTTTCCAAATAGCATAATATCACAGTATTTGATGATATCTAAACTGGCTTTAATAAAGTTAAGGAGCTTATGTTTTTGAGTACTGGTACTCTGTGCTAAAAGAATTACAGATGTCTTACAGACCTGATCTGGCTAATTTTGATTGGACAAGGTAGGCGTGTCCAGTGGGTGTACACAGTGCTTAAAACTCCAGCAACACTGTTATGTCTGATACACTCGCACCAATGAAACACACAGTAACATAGCTGTGCTAAGAATGATTCACAACCAAATTTTACCTGGTTAGTGGTGCTCTTTTTACAAACTGTTGTGGGTCTTCCTGAAAACTCATTCTTAGTTTTCTGTTTTTTGTTTTTTTTTACCTTTACATTCCAAGTGTGTCTGCTGCAGAGGCTATCACCCTGGGCCTCTTCATGCTCTGGATCTCCATCGCTGCAACAACTCAAAAACAGTAATTCGCAGAACAGTGACAGCTGGCTGGGGCTTCTGTTTTTTTCCTGCCTTGCTGGGAATCAGCAGTGGGTCCATGTTTAGCTCACTTGGGCTTTGACATATAACATTTCTTGCCTTGTCAGTTCATTAAATTGTATCAATTGTAATGACTGATCTTGAATCTCTAGTGCACAATACTGATTCTGATACTTTTAAAAGAGGGAATTATTTGTGATTTCTACAGTGAAAACCAGCAAAATAGTGGACATTAAAAATTATATATGAAAGACGTTGTATTGATATTACAAACACTGCCACATAAAAAAGAAAAACACCTAAAGAAAACACCTAGAATCAGTATTGCCATGTGAGGATTGATTCTCAAAAAGAAACATCAAGATCAGAAGTAACAATCTGCCCATCCCTAGCAGAAGTCTGACTTCTGTAAGGTCCTGGAGGGCCAGTGTCCAGTAGTTTGGTGATTTACGTGCTTAAATGCACCCGATTCAAGACATCTGTTAATTGCCTGGTTTAGGGAGTGTGTGATTAGGAAAGCTACAAAACTGTGCTGGACACCGATACCACTGGACCAGACTTGTGGACCCCTGGCTTACACACTGAACAAGCCTGTGAAATTTAAACACTCTATTGTTTGTTCAACTTTGCTGAAATCTAAAATGACCCCTTCTACACATTGATGTGCAATATCAAAGGCTGATAGTGTCAACTGTTCGTGTTGCGCACGTGGTGTAAGCTTTTAATGCAGTGTTTGTGAGTTCAGACCATGCCTTCAGCATGGAGTGGTAGTAGGTAAGATTGATTGAGGGAGGGGTGAGAACTCTGAGAACTTGGGTTGGAGTTCTGGGCAGCTTCTGCCTGCAGCTAGAAGGTCAGATCCCCCTCATAGCTGTAGTAGGACTGATGCAGGACTGAGGAAAAGGGGAGAGATGGGGTAGCGATGGGGATTGTGAACACTTCGTCACAAGAACGGAAGGTGAGGATGTGAATTTATAGGGCGTTAGATTGAAAGGAGGGGTTTCAGCCATGCTGTTCCCCCCAAACTTCAGTTATAACTACATTCAAAACGGAGAGTCATTTTGGATTCATACAGTCTTCAGGAGAAGTACTTACAATACTATTGCCAGAGAGAGAGCGATCGTGAAGGAATGAGGAAAAGGACTGGGATGTACATTAGTTTCATGAACTGCATAGTTTGAATCACTCTAATCTAAATTTAAATCACATTCTCATCTGAATGGCTTGTCAGTCCAGAGTAATCTCATGCTCATACAGGTCTACTGTATATAGATTTTTGTTTCCAGTCAGTCCAAAGAATAACAAAACAGCCAGGATTTAGAAAATATTTTTTTATTACTTCAATGCATTTTAGCCAATTTACAATCAGAGAGACAATGTGAAAAAACACCACCACCACATCACAAAAGATGTATGGAAAGACAGGCAGCAGACACAAAGAGGGAACAAGGCATTTCTGTGACTGCTTATATACATATACACATTTTACACAGGCCAAGTAAAAATATAGCCATCAAAGCATTTACAGCAGTCAGTCATCCTGAAACTGCCAGACATTCGTATGTTTAAAAAACAATAGGAAGAGCTTTTACAGAACTGTAATGTATAATACGTTAAACACAATTAAAAACATCTGAAACATAGTGTACAGTGTCAAACTCCACCCTTTGTCAGAAATGCAGTTTCAGAAATGATTTTGTCTGTTTACGATAAGTACAATCATCTAGAGTACACAGAATATTGAAAATGCATGTAATCCTAAAAGGTACAAAAAAGTCCTTAATAAATATGATTACCAAAACTCAAGTTGGCAGAAATGTTCATATTGCAATAGTTTATATGCTTAATGTAGTGTCTTTGTTGCCAGCATACAATTCTCTGTGAATTGTGCAAGACTGATGTGTCTGTTGTGCATTAGTCAGTTTTCGTCCATTACTTACTGGAATTTGTTCAACAAAACAAATCCACTGAAAAGACCCACACAAAGTACTGTAAAGTACTGTATCAAAGAACTGTGCATTCACCATTTATCCAAGTTAAATTTCAATCCAGTAAATTCAAATGAATGACCCATACTGACACAAAGGCTACAGCCAATTCTCTTGAGGCTGTGTGCTCATTTGATCAGAGCACTGCAGTATGTTGTATGTTGTTGAGAAATGCAAACCAAACAAGAAGTCATCAAATAAATTCCACTACAAAAAACAGGCTAGATAGTTTATGCTGAGATTTTGAATGCAGACTCACAAGTAAGGCTTTATACTGCGCACAGGCTAGGTTTTAGACAAAGATGTCATGTTTGCAGTTTGAATTAGTGAGGAGGTCAAACATGATTCAAAAGGCCTGATTTTTTCCAGTCACTCCAGATGCTTTCAGTGAAAATAAACAACAAGACTAAAGACACCAGGAATGCACCATATGGTTAAAAAAGGTCATCTGCTGCACAAAAATCACAGAGTAGAATAAATAACCATTTAGTGCTGCAGTACATTTTGCCCCTAGCCTGTTAACAGAAAGGGTTATGGTCTCTTGTAAATGTGTCATTTGTTAATATTCTGGACATTATGGCAATACATGTAATGTTAATGTCATGAAAAAATGTTAAATATTCAGTGATGTTTTATATGTTATTTCAAAGCTAAGAAAAGATAAATTAATACTGCGATTTAAGTAGGCTGTAAACATGAAGAGGGAACATTGAGATGTGAAACAACTGAATCTATAAACCTGATTTTATGGCTAAAATGTACTTGTAAAATATGTCATCTCTCAATTTGAATCTGATTACATTTGAGACCAGTCCACGGACAAATCACAAATGTTTATGTTTAGTGAGCTAAAAAAAATTTACATTTTACTTTGTGCTCCAAGTCTGACTAGGCCGCAACAGTCTTTGCACAAGTCTTTAGCCCCTAGAAGCTTTGTCATGTTGCAATGTGCCAAATTATGGCTACTTGTGGCCCAAACATGAACCAGGATGTGACGGAAAGAAATTGTGCTAGCCATCTGCCCAGAACTACCCTCTTTTCCCCTCTCCCCACAAAAAAAAGAAAATCTCAAACCATAGCAAGAAAAACAAACAGTGTTCGTCTCTGGGCCATATCACCCAAGCCTCAAGGTCCACTTCATCAATCCCTGCAAAATCTTGCAACTTCTGCAGTAGTTTCTCCCTAGAGCATTTAAAATCTTCTCAAATTCTGATTTTGGTTGCAGTTTAGTCCAAGTCTTTCCATCCACTGCAGTTTTTTTCTTTTAAGAATCATTTTAAGGTCTATAGTTGGTGCAGTCGTGTTACTCAGCCATTTTTTTATGAACGCCATTCCTGTATTAATGTCATTTTAGATGCCCAAATATATGGTGGCCAGATCTAAGCCACATTTCATAGCATGGTTGGATAGACAAAATCCAGGAATACTCTTCAGTTGAGAGTGCAAAAATAATGATCACTTCATACAATCAGTGCTTGTTTAAGACCTTTAAAATAACTTCATAGTTACTGTTTTAAATGCCACTTATGTTCAGGGGAGGAAAATGAAAAATCTCTTAATAAAAAAAATAAATAAATCAAACCTGTAACACAACATTCTCTCTGCATTTTAACTACATATCTCAGAAGTGCTGAACAGATTGAAGGACAAAAGGTTACCACTACAAATCTTCAAGTAGTTGTAGACCCCACTCTTCCAGCTACTCCTCTGTTGACTTCGGTGCCCATATCTCCTTCATTTATCAAGGTAAACAGTTAGGCTTTCTCAATGTAGCAATAATTTTACTATAGTGTTAGTTAGACTATGGTCTAGGCCTCTAAAGTGTTTCAGTAATCCAGAATATTTTTACTGTTTGTTTACAAAAAGTATAAATAGATGGAATAAATAATCAGTTTTCTACCAGAGTACAAACTCAAACTAACAAAAGGCCATGGACAAAGTCTTGCATCTTTCTGCACTGCTGGCTTAAAAAAAAAAAACAACACTAATTGCCCAGCATATTGGCTTTCTGTCCAGTGAAGAGAGTAAACCATGCCGTTCCCATTTTACTGCCACGCACTCAACTGTACTCTCATGCACCTTCAAACACCTGGATGCTAGTGAAAGAGCTCAGTTCTGCACTGCAAAAACAAGTTATTCGCAGGTTAAGCTCAGCCTACTAGAAAGTACATGAACGTTTGGTCCCACAGTGCACTGATTATTCAAAGGACCAAACACACACAAAATTAGGGCAAATTAAAATACTTCCATAGTGCAGATTAAAAAACAGCTACACACTGCCTCTCTTGAAAACAGACACTGTACATCAAAATACAGTTAATACACACGACGGGTTTTTGTCCATGATCCAAAAAAAAGAAAAAAAAGAAAACACACACACACACCCCTTTCACACTTTTTGTGCAAAAGAATACTAAACTAATACGTGAAACTGGACAACAACGACAGGGGAAATAAAATGTGTTTCTAGAAAAAGGCTTTCTTTACTAAAGCAAAATACAATAAAGCACTGTATGTAGAGTCCAACACTTTTAGATGAGGTAAATGTCTGTAAATACACCAATGACACTTCAGCATGAAACTGAAGTAACTAATTGCATAATTAATGCCTGTTGGTCCATGTACAGAGTCTAAATATTTTCTGTATCCAACAGAAATCAGAAAGGTATACCGTAAATATAGCTGTATTCAAGGCATGCTGAGTAGACGTAACAGCAAACAAGCAATTCATTAATTTGTTAGTTTCCTAACTTAGACAATACCTACTGCCTCATAAGAGCACATCAGTCGTTTAGCCTACAAATACACAAATGTAAAAAACATGAATAATTATGTACAAAACTATTTACAAAGATACAGTACATCAATTAATTGAAGGCCCTGGCATTACATTGGCATTAAGTGGATAAGTGGATGTATTTAAAGAAGAGCATGACCACTCACGTATGAAGCTAGACTACTGGTTGGTCCTTTTGAAACATTTGCCAATAACGAGGGAGGGAGGGAGGGACTGGGGGACCCCACGCACACAACATTCAAATGCACACAGGTTAAGGAAGCCAGTGAGCAGAATAACACTTAAAATTTCACACAAAAAGAAATAAAACAAGCAACTGGCACAGAAACATGCATATTAAGACACAAGCAGAATATAGAATACACAAAACAGATTTGCTTTCTAAAAGGAGAAAAAAAGTACTTCTTACAAAAGGCTTATGAAATTGTGAACATTCAAATATAGAGTATGTCAAATTACCATTTTGGTAACTGGAAGATTGGGTTTGTGTTCATTTTTCTATTCTCATCTCATCACACACCAACATTTTCACAGGGCACAGATCTCAACAGAGGGGAGGCCAGAAAAGCAAATCCAAAATTGAACTCACTCTTAAATATAAAAATGAGTAAAGACCATCACCAAGCTTAACGTGTCTTAAACATGATAGGGTGTCTAAAACTGAAATTCTGTTAGTGACATGTAGCATCTGCACATGCAGAAGTATAAAGTAATTCTGCACTCTTGGGCTGTTCTACCTATAATTATGTAACACTGCAGTATAAAGTGTCAACAGTCTCAGCCAAAACAGTGTAGTTTAGAGAGGGACCAAACTACTTATTGTGTACTCTTCATCTAGCACACCTGAACACACTTCTCCAACCTATAGATACTGGCTTTTCATATCATCTGCTAGGTTATAGGTTTTAAGTAACAAATCCATCAGAGGACTGAATTTAACGAAGTCTCTGATTTGAAAGAATCTCTAACACCCAGCATCACCACTGTGTCAAATATTAATAAAAATGTACAACAAAACCTTAAATCAAAATATCAGAAAACAGAACATAACTCATATTTTAGTATTATAGAAATGTCAAATACGCTTTCACCAGACTGCTTTCTCTGTGCATGTAAGGGCTGTATGTAAGTGTGTTTGTATACTGGATTGGCATGAAGTATGAGTGTGTTTAAGAGCTAGGTGAAGCATCTGACTGAGAAAGGTGACTGAAGCTCCAAGAAGGAAGTTTGTAGTTAACAGCTGGAGTTATAGCAGCATACCCTGTGCTGGAGAGAAGAGAGTCTCTCTCGCACACTGTATCTTCTTCTCTACTTCTCTTCTTAACCACTGTGGAGTCACTTCAAAGGTTTGGGCTTCCTTCCAGTATTCTCCCACAGGACGATAGGGCATATCGTTCAACTGATCTGAGGCTCTTCTTCCCCATTTTCTTTTCCCTCCTTTCCATGCATCATGTCTTCGGGCTTACTTTTCTTTTACTGTAAAAAAAAATAATAAATAAGGATAAGATTTTTCTTCCTTTTTCTGTTTTGATGTAGTCACCGGAAATGGCCATTACAGTAGACATTGAGATGGGACTTACAAAACAAATGTTGGTCTCTGGAATGATGTCTTTGAGAGAAATGGCATCTTCATTACCCAACTGTTCATCCAAAGCTTCAGCTCCCAAACTGTAAGAGTGAGAGCAGACTTAAGGCATTCAGCAAAACACTAAAGAAATTCAAATTTATAAATGCGTGTGTTACATTTTACCAGTGGGGGGCGCCATTGTCAGGTTCTGTGCTTGCAGATTTGTGCACTTCCACCCCTACTGACCTGTAAAAAAGAAAAAAAAATACAATGTGACTATCAGTCACTAACAAATAAATATACTTTGAAAGAGCTAAATAACAAATGCCCTGGTACGGAACTGAGTGAGCCTGGTGTGAGGGTACCTGAGTGGGGGCAGTGAAGAATTAGTTGTTGCAAATTCACTGGAGGTTTCAGCCAAGGGAGGGGTCCTAGGAAGCAAATCAGGTCTGCCTGACTGCATGCCTGAAAAAAAAACCAAAAAAAAAAAAACCATTGTCTCAATTTTTTTATTCTACTATGATTTAACACCTCTTGATTTCTCCTGTCCCATTTTCCTTTTTATCCCTTACCGCTCTCCGTGTCTACATCAGGCTGGATAAGGTGCGGTCGATAGACAAGGCGAGAGTCCGGGAGCATGTGGCTGCTCGATTGGGCTGCTGGAGGAGCGTTGCCCATGGCAAGCCTCCTGACGACACTCTGACCACAGCCTCCCCGACTCTTCTTCGATGGGGATGACTTCACTAGAGACAGAAAGCAGCACAAACTAATATCAAAAAATAACTAATTGAAGAGGTACATGGCTGACAGGTCATAACAGTGTCAGGAAAGTAACTTAAGAAAAATAGATGATCGCAGGAATAAAAAGCCCTACATGCTTTCCTAAACACTGTGTTGCACATGAAGCGTTGGAATCGCTCAGCGTAGAAACCTGGTCTGTGGACAGACACTGTATCCTGCAAAACAGAAACAGCCCCAGACAAATAACATCAAATAACCAGCAAATAACATTCACCAAAGAGAAGTTCTATCAAGTAACCATTAATTCAATGATTAAATTAATTCCTGAAAACAACGGATATGCTACTAAAATATGGTGAATTAAACTGATACAGGAACAGACTGATTAATATCTTACCCCATCATGAACAAGTGCCTTCCAGGAATGCTCCAACTTCTTGATGAATCTACAAAGGCACATTTTCAGAAAAACAGTGAGTGATAAAGATACATGTGGACCACAATAGGATGTTAAAGTATCATCATCTCTAAGACCTTTTGCTCTAAGATCATTTACTTAAAAGAATGACTTGCATTCCCCTGGCAAAGATAGCAGCAACATGGCAGTCAATATGGTAATGACAACTTACCACATCATTATCAATTTACAAAAATCATATCTGAAGCAAATGTATATGAGACTTGCTACAGCCCAGCTCAGATTTAAAAAAAAATAAAAAAATCAAAAATAAAAAAATCAAGCTGACCTCAATTATTTTCACAGTTGCTGGTTTTCACAATCATATGTTTACATCACAACAAAGAGAACGTGTTTTCATCAGTTGGGTTGAGGCAAATACAAGTAACAGAAAGCAGAAACCATTGAGACACGTTAATAGGTTGTACAAAAAGAACAAAACGTCTAACTTTGTGCTATAACATTTGGGCAGCAGTGAGTAATGCTTGTTTGCACTGGAAAGTTAATCATCGCTGCCCAATGAAAAACATTTATCTCCATTTTTTGCGATGTAACGCAATCAGCCTTACTCAGTCTGTACTTAAACAACCGCATACAATGAAGGAAAAAAAGTCAAACTGCTTATAGCAATTATTTACATGGCACTTAATCACAAGCTAAAATTTCATAACAGGCCCACTCAGACTTTGAACACACTTTGGGGAAATCGGTCACAGAAAGAACAAATCATGTAGGCAATGTTTGTCAAGGGAATCACCTTAACTGGTCTACAGTTACCTGAATGGCAAACAGGCTTGTGAAATCACGTGCAGTATACTATCTCACGATCACGGCCCTGAGTCGTGGCCGACTGACGATACTATTGTTGGAGGGTGGGGGGTCACAGTGGTGACAAGTGGTTCTTACTTCCCTACCAAAATAAAATTTTACCATTCCCCACACACAGAAACACAGATCCATAAATACCGACTGAGAGACTACTACTAAAGCCGACAGACGGAGGATTCTCTGAATCAAGATCATCTGTGTGAAGTAGCCTAGTAGTAGGCTACTGCAACTGTAGTCTATAAATATTTTCTTTCTAAAAATAACTGTAGACTTATTGTTTTTTTACCTTCTTGTAACCATGTCTTCAAAACCATTTAAGCTCTGTTTACTGTTTTGTGAGGAAATCATGGAAGGCTTCACACAACTTCTAATTTAACAATAATGGCCAGGTTTAAAATAAAAATAAAAAAATAAAAAAAATTTAAAAATGTAAAAAAAGTACCACCACAGAACGCTTTGAAGCTGACAACCAGGACTGATTTATGACAGACTAAACACTTAAAAGAAAACAGATCATGACAAATACTATGAAAATGAAAATGTATGATATGGCTTGTTTTCTGACATTTGAATCATCCAGCTTGATTGACACTCCCAATAGACAGAAACTATCACGATGCTATCATCTAACAGTTTAAACCTACTAGTCTCAAATTTCTGCTCTGTAATGTAAAAGAGGTCAACTGACTGAATGACTGAAGAGATGCTGGATTACCTGTATGACTGCAGAATATCGATAATGCCAATGTAAAGCAGCAGCCTCTCGCCTTTACTGTTCCGGGCTGGGATGCCTCCCCATCTAAAGATGGACATGGAAGAAACTCAGTTTTACCATGACTGAACCCAATCTCCTGCATCTGTGATACAGGTCATAAACTCAGTGTAAAGAGACAATATTTGAAGAAGGACAGAAAAGGACAGGAAAGGGCAGGACAGTTATAGTGAAGCACTAGGTGACTGACTGGTCCTCGCTGTCCAATGCACCCCTCCCACGTGCTTCTCCCTGGATGGACTCCATGGCAGTGCTGTAGAGTGCTTTTTGGGCCTGTGGCCTCCGCTGGTCAGGTGTTACTGTGCCCTCTGCCCCTCTGCTGTCCCCTGCCCCCACACGCTCACGACATGCCTGATCCACATTATGGATTCCAACCAGCAAACTGTAGTCCATAATCTTAAAGCTCTGCAACAGCTGATACACACAAACCATCAACACTATACAAATACCACAGAATATATTTCATGACTCTAAAAGTCCACAAGCACATACACACACACACACACACACACATGCGCACACACACGCACGCACACACACACGCACACACACACACACGCACGCACACACGCACGCACGCACGCACACACGCACGCACGCACACACACACACACAGATATGCCAAAAGTCATGTAGGACCCCCTCTAGCCCAGCGAAGTGCAACTCAACGTGGCATCTTGTTATTTGTAAGGAGCATTTTGCAAAGTTCTGACAAATGGTGTGGACTGCACGTTTGCCCAACATGAGCCCAATCGAGCATTTATGGGGTGTGGTGGAGAGGTCCATTCACAACCGAGATCCTGCACTTGAAACAATTCTGGACTGCTTGGCCCTGATGCAAGAGTGCATTATTCTGCTGGAATATCTCATCACTATGGGGTTACATGAAGTCCACAAAGGGCTGCAAATGGTCACCAAGCAGTGAAACATATCCATCACTGGTCAATGACATGTTTAAGCAGACCAGTGGACCCAACCCATGCCATGAGAACACGGCCCACATCAGTATGGAACCACCACCAGCCTGCACAGTGTCTTGTTGACAAATGGGGTGCATGGCTTCATGGGGTCTGTGCCATACAGGAACCCTACCATCAGCCCAAAACAACTGGTACCATGACTCATCGGACCACGCCAAATGTTGCCAGTTCTCTAGGGTCCAGTCAGCAACCTCACAAGCCCAGGTGAAGCGCTGTGTTTGGTGTTAACAGAGGCACTCTGGTGGGTCTTCTGTGCCCATATCCCATGGAAGCTAAAGAATGCTGAACTGACCTGCGAGATATGCATGTGGGGCCTCCTGCATTGAATGTGGATGTGACTTGTCCGTTTGCACAGACAATTCTAGCTGCCGGTCTCGATCTTTAAGCAGCTGTCCACTTTGGGTGCTAATGCCTTTTATGACATATTCCCAGTACACGTGACACTGTGGATCAAGGAACATTAAATGCCCGCACAACTTCGGAAATGGAATGTCCCATCCATCTGGCACCCACCATCATGTCTTGTACGAACTCTGATAATTCACGTCGCCTTGCCATGAGCACGCTGGCCAGCGTTCAACCTCACTCACAAGATAACACTTCACAACGTATACAGATGTAGGCGTTCCCAAGCCATCCCCCGAGTTATTGCCACTTCATAAATCAATTTACATACTGCTATCCCATGACTTTTGGCATGTCAGTATATTATTAAAACTATTGTAATACCATTGACAGTACACTGATAGAAACTATAGAGAGACGGAAGAGTTCATAATCTGCATGGCATTAACCCCCATATTCAATTACAACTTAATCATAAGAGTGGACAACATGCTATTTTATTGTGATAAACTCACAATCCACATCTCTGGGAACATTGTGAATATCGTCAGAATTTAAAGAACACTGACTGACTGCATGCATGGTCCAGTACACAGAGCTTCATTCACCCTGTTTAATTAGATTTAATGTTATAAGAATTTCACTTTTGGATAGTTTTTAAAATGTGGCACTACTGGTACATTGTGTCTATTCTAACACAATCAAGCCTCAGACCAATATCAGCAGAAAATACTGTACTGGACATCGGAGGGAAAAAAGCTGAATGTTGAATAGCTGAAAATGGAATGAATCTGAGTTGATAGCCTACTTTTAGATGCTCATCTAAAGAGAAGAGCTTCTATTACATAACTTTTTTTAAAGCTTAGGGCAAAATATCAGATTAGTAATTATCTGAAGGTTTCAATATCAGTATCAGAAAAGAAAAAGTGGTATCATGCCACCTCTAATCATGATTCATATCACAAAAATGTCTTCTAGTCTCATTAGGATATACTTCGTACTATACTGCCAAGTCCTGCCAACACATCACAAAAGTTATGATTTTAAACTCTCTGCTCACTAATAATTAGCGTAAGGCAGACTGCACTCACCAGGCAGTCTCGCTGAATTGTCTTGCTGAGGGCATTGTAGTTGTCTGGCTCTAGCTGAATGCCCTCAGGCATGTCCTGCATAAAGTCCAGATCTTTATGTGTGGGTACATCTTTCTCTCTCTCTTTAGGCGAGGCCCGGCGCTTGTATGTGGAGCCCTTCAGGTCATATTTGAGATGCATAGGGACAGAGCGCGGCAGCAGGTTGTTCATCACCACAATGCGGATGTTCTTCCCCCCGGCCTGAACGCAGTACAGCCCATAGAACTTGGGCAGCAGAGTTCGTTTGTTCTGGTTCAGGTTCTAGCATGAAAGAGACGATGCAGGAAAGTCAGACAGCAAGAGCTAATAAGGTGCACCTCAGTTTGGCTTCTGTGTACTGCACAGCATTATAACTGAAGCAATCTCTCCCACCTTTTGCTCCTGCTCTTTTGTCATGCATACGCACACGCTATCGACAACAAATACAATTTCTACAGAAATCTGAATGTGTATACACATGCTCACACAATCACAATGAAAATGTACCATGAAGTATCCTGGCAGTAGTTTCTGTAAGAACTCAGCCTCTTTGTGCTGGACTGTTTTGATGATGAATTCGTCATCACTGGAAACGTAGAAGATAGAACCACTCGCTCCGGGGTTAGACAGTTCTATCAGGGGATCATTACACAGGGAGTACTGCAGAGACATGAACACATACACACGCAAAGACAAGGGTTTACAAAAAAATCTTTTTGGAGGAGATAAAACTTTTTTTCCTGAAAGAACCTTCAACAATGACTGGTATTAGAAAAATACTTCTTGTCTAGACAGTTTGGAACCAACTGCTTAAAAATAAAGCTCATGCCTTCTAACGTCCCATACAGGATTGACCAGGTATGAAAACATGCAGGTAATGACAAGAATCTATGAATGCTTTTGTGAGCAAATGTGTGTAGGGGTTTTAGCTGACCAGATAGTCATCAGGTCGAATGCCAAAGAGTTCTCTGAAGTAACGGAAGGCGATGGGGGCGTAAGTCTTAAACCTGAAGTCACCATGGTGATGTGCAGGAGTCAAATTACTGCCTTCACTGAAAGCGACAAACAGAGAAAGAGACAGAGAGAGACAAAAAGATACATTCACTGGTGACAAAAGAACTGTAAGACAGTATCTTAAATCACAGAGAGTCAAAGTGCAGACCAGCATCTATAGCTACATATTACAGCAAGTCTCTTCAAGCTGGGCCCAGAATATTCTAGAATAAGCAAGAAATGTGAGACAACAGATGGTAGTGAGCGACAACTAGCTCATACAGCTAATGAGTGATAAAAGCTGAATTTATGAATTTAATAAAAAAGTACAGAGTAATTTCTAGTGTGTGGCAAAGTGTGGACATCACAAACTGAGCACACTTGGCCATGATGCACAACCAGAGGAGGTACAACATTTCAGCTCCCACCATAAATCACAGAAAGAAGCAAAGAACACGCTCACACCTCGGGAAGAAGATACTCTCCACCACATAGAAGTCCTGCATTAGGACATCTCTCTCAGCCTTCTGGCTCAGGCTCCCCACTGTATGGGTGATACCCAGCTGGATCGCACCTTTCAGTGCAGACGAGGTTGTCTGTGGGGAGAAAAGGGCATAAATCAGGAAGTTAAGTGCACAGTGTACTATCTGAAAGCCTAACAAAAGATGAGACTTCTGGAATAGTAAATACAACTTAATTAGCTTTAAAGGAGCTTCATAATGTAGAACTCTTTAATTTATATTAGGATCAAAACACCTCTCTCTCAAAAAGTTCTTTTACGTGACACAATTTGGCCACTTCCTATTGTAAAGTAAACCAGGTTCCCTACCCTAAAATCCCCGAAGGAATGCTTTGCTTTTGTGAGCAGTCCACACTTGGAATACTGACAAAATTGGAATACTTGGAAATTGGAATTGGAAAAATGGAATACTTGGTCCACACTTGTGGAATACTGACAAAATTGACTACGCAAAGTGAATTCTTAGACAAGAAGAAGAAAATCTTCTCTTTTGCTTCAGTAAGGATAAACTGGCATGAGATGCTTTCAACAGACATAAGCAAAGGTTTACAAGTAGCTTGAACAGCTGCTATTTTCCATCACAGAGAACCAAATTTGAATCACTGCAGTGCCAGTCACAGACGAAGTACTAGCCTGCAGCTTCCCAGGCTGGTAGCTATGGAGCTATATAGCCAAAACAGACAGTTTGCTGTGCCAACATCTTATTTTTAGCTTTCCTCAAAACAACACCAAGGCAAAACATCCAACAGTTGACTTCACAACAAACTGGCAGACATAGCTTCCGGAGGAAGCAGGAGTTCATGACATTTTTCTAGAGAGGGTGAAGGCTGTGACATTTTCAGCAAAGAAGAGGGATCAGAGGAGTTCTTTAAATGCTTTGAATAACTCACCTTATGACATACAGGAGCGAAATGCTACTCAGTTATCCCTTAATTTAGATGGCTATGAGATGCAATGCTTTCAGAGTAATACCATATTTAAAGAAAATCTCTTTCCATTCTGGTGCCTTCCTTCCTCTACACAACCCCCCTTCCAGTAGGATTAGGCCCAAACCAATTTCACCCCTTGCCCCTACTTCTTAGCCCATGGGTGCCCAATCTTAACAGCAAAGGGCCAACCAAGCAGGAGCTCACATAATCAGTTGTTTGAAGACTGAGCAATTGACAAAACAAGTAGAATCAGGCGTGCTTCTGCTTGTTTGGAATGAAAACCTGCGGCCACACCAGCCCTTTGCAGATAAGACTGAACACCCCTGAATTAGCCCTTACCCCTCTCCTTTGCGCGTTCATGCCCAGGAGTAGGGTGTCCCGATTTTTGTTGACACAGAGGAGTAGGGCGAAGTATTAAGGCTAAATGGCCCTCCAAACAGAGACGCACTCCAAACGGAGTGTTATGAGAAAAAAGAAAAATCGGCAAGATGGCTGCACAAGCGACCAAAGAAACACACAAATGTAAGTATTTTCTCCATTCAAATTTATCATAATCATTGTATTATTTTAGTTTAATGTTGTTTCAATCTAGTAGCTAGCTAGCTAAATTTTCTGTTCCACCTTAAATGGTCCAGCAGTTACATTTTGGTGCCTCATTTCCAAGGAGCAAGGTGACACTCAAAAACAAGGGGTAGGGTTGGGGGGGAACAAAGGATTGGGCCTTAGTCTGACCATAGACCTGTAACTGCATGCTGACCTTTTTGTAGGTGGTCTCTCCTGTAGGGTCAACACCCCGGTGTCCAATGGTCTTCTTCATACTCTGAGATGACCCTGGACCCTAGATAGAGAGAGTGATTGTGACAGAGAGAGCCAGGAAAAATATGAATGGGGAACAGAAACAGGCATGTGGTGTCCCATTTCTTCATCTACTGGAACAAAAGATTTCATCACCCACCAGTTTCCCGTGCTGAGCCTTTAATTAATTCCCATAAAGTAAAACCTTCTGCACTCCCACCCAACCCAAAGCATTTTATATCTGCTGATGAGCATGAAAACTTGAATTTTACTCAATACAGTGACAGTAGGACAATAAAGACACTGAACACTTCTCACATTAATGTTCAGCCAAAGCATTAGTAGTAAAGTAGAAAAGTACAGCCTTAAATCCATAAAGGTCAGTCTTCTGACTTTTAAGGGTCTGGACTGGGTTAAAGCTAAGAAATATCATTCCCAAATGGCTCAGAGAGATTGCTCTATGGTAAGCATAAATGCAAACCAAAGCTGCACAAAGAAATTTTGTTAAAGAGAAACTGAACAGGACTCCACAGAGCATCTTCATTCTGAATTTCTTCCAAGTGTCTGATCTTTTGTTAATCTTCTCTGCCAGCAATCACAGCTCTCGTTTTGAAGCTCACACATCAGAATGGTTATGGAGGATTGGTAGGGTTTTCAGAGTAAATTTCACTGTTCCAAGTCAGCTTATAAAGCTGGTCTCAGATACCTTTTCTATTCTTTTTTTTTTATTCATACTTTGTTTTTCTTCCATTATAGTTTTTTTTTAAATATGGGTTTAAAATTGCACAAAATGTGCTGAAGCCAGCTTCAAAACTAACAAAGCAAAAATCCTGGATAAGAGGAGAACCCAAAACAGTGAAAACCTCTAATACAGTATTGGGCTGACAGTAGGAACGGGTGATTTGGCAAAAATATTATATCAAGATGCTTTAAGACATTTTCACTATACACAATATGAATCATTAGTTTTTCTGAGATTTAATAAGGAACAAAGATAATAGAACATGTAGTGCCACATATAAAAAAAATACTAATGATAATAAAATATCATCATATTGCCCACCCCTAGCTGAGAGTATAAAAATCCTCACATTCCCACAAACACTTGAGGAAAATATACAGTATACAGGATTACAAAAGTATTTTAAAAGAGAAAAACGTTTTTATGGATTTGTTTATTAGAAAAAAAGACTATACTAATTAGTTTAACTAATCAATGATGTGCAGATCAGAACACACCAGCTTAGTAGTACGAAAAAACAATATTCTTGTATTAACTGGAAGAAGAGAGTTAAAAAAAGGTCCACATTAGAATGTCTGGTAGATGCTATACACTTGGCTACTGGATACTATGGCATTTCATTACAACAAATATGCAACAAAAACATCAGGGTTCAACACTCACCTCTGGTGAGGCCATTTTTCGACTTCCACTAGATCCTTCAGTAAGGAAAGAAATGTGTTAAGATAGAAAAAAGAAAGAGGGGATATTTTAAATTCTGCAGGACTAAAACTCAACTCTTACATTATATTCTTAATATAATGAAAGCAATGCCAAGACTATAACTGGAATTTTCCAACTTGTTAGTATGTATAATGCTACACAGAATAAGCTTAATTCAAGCAAATATGTTAAACAATGTTCCCTGACATGACTCCATACTTCAGACATAAAAGAAGCCACATCCTACATTAGTTTTTTCTTAGGGTTTGTGTAGTTCATGTACCAAAGGCAGTCATAATTTATTTTTACAAGAGCATTTCCCGACCTCTCTTAACCCCTATAATTAAACAGGCTGTTTTCATTACTGTCCTTTGAAGTCTTATATGTGCAAGTTGTCCCTGTTTTGTTTGGCTGGCTTTTGGTGGGGGGGGATGGTGCTGGAAAATTTGTTTATGAACATTCGTAAGTATTGGGACACTCAAAATATGCTGTGCTTAAATTTAACTTTCAAACTGATTGAGATATCAACAATCTTGTTTGCCCAAACAATCTGTATACTCAAACATTTGTCTGTTATTGATATTTATTTCTCTGTAGAATACTTGGAAGCACTGTCTCTTTTATGTCACAGAAATTGTAGCCCAAATTAATTAATTAATTTCATCATCAAAGTGATTCAAACTGTTTCATTCTGTATGTTTTTCTGTTTTTTTTTTTTTTCCATTCTAAGCATTTCCATTCAGTCTAATTGTCCTGATGGTTCAGAGGAGTTGTAAAATTTGAAAATCTAATACTTCATGGTTTTCCCCATCATCCACAGGTGAACACAGACAGAAAACACCTTCTTTTTTATTATGTAAGGCACGTGTATGTGGCTTTAGGAATCAGGTCATTTACTTGCATGTGTTTCTTCACATGTGGTAGCTACCTCAGATTTTCATTTACTCAGTTACTGCTAAGAAAAGCATCTGAGCTAAAGTTAGGTCAGAAAGTAGGTCCTGGGGCATGAAATAGTCAATAATCCTGATTTTTTTAAACAAGAACATATTATGGTAATTATAATATATTAATATATAATATATTATATATAATATATAATTATATATAATAAATTTCAGATACCACTCAGGCCTACTGCAAAATGGACATGGACATATTAGCAAGCAAAAGGTCATTACAGGTTATGTTGGACCTATTTAGTTTTATCCTCTGTAACGATATTGATACCAGCACCTAAGTGTAAGCAGGAAAAACCCTCTCATTATGGGCTGCCAGGGGACCAATTACACTTTCACACTACACATTCAAACAGTGGCATATAAATATCTGTCCCAACTGACGCCTAATTACTGTAACTTGCTGGCTGACTATTAAAACATTTGAAATGAATTGAATTCACTTCAATCACCTACCTTAGTCATATATGTATGCAATGTTGAAATGTTATAACTAGTAATAATCAATTCTAGAGCAGGCTAGTGGTGTAGGTAACAGGTAAGCTGGACCACAAACTTGCTAATGTAACCAACAATAAACTCCGTATCATGCAGATGCTATTTTTCATTCCAGACACAGCTGGTAAACAACTAGACGTCTTTCCCCCCCTTCAGTTATCATCATCATCCATTCACACACTTTGAGGGCTGAAATCACAGATAAAGCCAAAAAAAAGGGAACATGCACCTTTTGCTTAAGTCTCAAGATGGAACCTAACATTTTTATTAACATAAAAAGCTTCGTAAAACTTTAAAGCACATTTAAATCTTAAGCTGTTTGCATGCTAAAACATTCCCCATTCACTTTGGCTGTAACCTTAATCTTGCGTGGTGAACTTCTAAACTCAACCCCTGTATTAAAATTAGCAGGTGGTGAACAGCAGCATGCTACTAAAATTGAAATACTTTCTTCATGTCCAAGTCTGAAAGAAAACCAAGCACATACCCCTCATTATCAATCACCAACCTCCAACACATTAGGTTATAAAGTTAGATATGTTTTGTTTACTTTTTTAGCTTCATGATGATAAAGGAGGACATTTGTATCTTCATCAATTTCATCACAACACTAGAACAACTGTCACCACAGCAAAACCATGCATGTACTTCTCTGAATGGCCAGCATCCTCCAGAAGGGAGTCCTCAGGTCTGTGGGGGGTAAAACGGTTCTCTTACCGCGTAACAAATCATAGACCAGTACCATTCTTTTCTGACTGTGGATCTCATCTGTACTTAAATAAGTAACCAACTGCATATTTTAGCATAATTAAGCCATTTAGCTGGATTTAGTGTAGCAGATTGTGTGAAATGTTGATTGGACACAGTTTGGAACAGTATTTTTGTGGTTTCAAAGTTATTAAAGTGTTCATTAAATGTAGTTTATTATTTTTACTTTTTTCTTGAATATGTATGTTTATTTGTTTATTTAGTTGCTCATTTGTTTTAGAGTGTGAAAAATTCCACTATGTCCACGAGAGAAATGTAGCAGCAAAGCCCACATGAACACTTTCACTTAATTAGTGCAGAAACAACTTAAGCTAATATGACTGACATGGCTGATAAGAAGAAAACTAGCTGTTTTAAAGATGTTAAAGATCTTAGGAACCTCGCTCGTAACTGTGTGAAGTCGGGCTATATGATATTGACATAAAATACAACGTTTGATAAAGCATACAGATTTTTTTGGATGTGTAAACGAATCTAACTAATCTCTCCTTTACGCAAACAGAACAATAGAAAATTACAAAAGCACCACTTACTATTGTGCAAAATAAAAAGAAATACTAACAGCTACTTACATCAGAACTCCAAGCATTTTTGTGCATTGAAAGGCTAAGAAACAGTCAGCCTTAATTCCACAGCTACTTCTATAAAGACTATAAAAATTAAATACATAATTTTATACAGGCACACAAGAACACATCATATTTCTGTTTATTTGTTCAGTTACTAAATACTTTTGTTGTGACAGTGGCCATTACTGCCTCCCACACTTAGAACACAATACAGGGTGTGAGAACAATCTTAACGTTTGATGCGTATGAGGTAATCTAATCTGTTGTCATCGCAGCTCTTAACAATGTGTTTATCACAGAAATTCATGTGACAGCGTTAAAAATACTTATCGTACACCCCTACTGTGAAGGGAGTGGGGCAGCGGATGCTTTGAACTAACACTATTACCTCAGTTTTTTTTAAATATATGCTGTTGACAGACTTTAATAACAATAACTCGTAAGGAAAACAGCTATTTACTAGACAGTTAAATGTTAGACAACTTTTTAACTGCTGTTGATTTTTTTTGTAAGTCTAATTTTCTAACTTGGAAATGCTAAGAAGGTGTGTGTGTGTGTGTATGTGTGTGTATATATCATTTCTAAAAAGTAATTATGTTTATGTAGCACTGGCTGGTTTAAATGGAATGACTTCTTTTGGAATGATATCTTAGTAACGGCTAATAGGTAAAGAGCAGTAAGAACTACTACCCTAACTACATATTGAAAGTAAAACAGGTTAAGAACAGCTTGCTGTACCAAGTTCCTTTGGTTTGTGTCCTTGTGGCACTGTAAAGAGGGGTCATATAGTTCATGATCAGATAATTTGACACTGATCATACAGATTAAGCTTTGTTCCCCAGCCCCAACTCATTGCTCTCTTAAAGTGGAACTGTGGAACCAAAGATTTATATCCTGGTTCTCTAAAAATTAAAGGACTTCACACAGCAGAATCTGAGAGAAACAAGTAATCACAAATAATGAGTGGAAACATGACACTGGAACAGAAGGAGGACAGCTATTCCAGTTCAAATGAAGTCTACATTTCCAAGGAATGACCAGCCATATGATTCATAGGATACAAGCAAACATGTGCGTGAAAAAGAGAAGCCTGTGACAATTACGAAATAGCTACCTACTACATATTAACTGCTTTGCAGACACGTCACAAAAACACGTAGCTGACTGAAAGAATTAAATATACTAAACGTGTATACGACTAAACGGGAACCTGACTCGGTTCAGTTTCCCAGCACTGGTCAGTGTGTTGTGCTATGTCTGTCCCTTCAGTTGTGGCTGAAATTAGACAGCCCCACACAGCATTGCCAGTCCTATAATAACATACACATGCATAGCTACGTTTTTATTTAGGAGTGCATACTAAAGCTTGAGAAAAACTAATCCGATCCGTAAAACGCACAAGAAAACATGAGCCTAAACTGGAGATCACAAAAGAAACACATAAAACACACGATGGCTGAGCTAGCTCCGTAGCTGGCTATCTGGCCAGCCTAGTTAACTAAGGTTACTTATTTAGCTAAATTAGCGTATACAACAGTAATTAACTGTGTTATATTTAATCCCGTTGCTAGCTGTACTGTACAACCAGCACCACTCTCTCCCAAAGCGTTTAGAGACGCGTTTGAGGTGATCATCGGATTAATAAACACGGTATCCAAATGCTTACAGCCAGCCTGACTCCAGCAATGATCTAGTTAGCTAACTTACAATAAAGCATCTCGGCTACCTCCGCTAACGGTGGCTTAGCCAGCTAACTTAATGTACTGGCTAACAGCTAATAGTTAGTTAGATGTTGGAAGCTTTTGTTTTAACTCGCGATATAACTGATCACACAGACCCAATGTTACCAAAGCACTGATGATATAACCGGTACTTAAACACGAAAACAATTCCTACATCCCCCGGGTGTTAAAGTGGTGGAATTAGCAGGCTAAGTTAGCTAGCTGAGCGGGTCGGGAATGCCCGGTGTGAAGATCCAGCTCAGTGTTTCCAAACATCAGCACATACTGCTTTTATAATTAGCAGTCGTCCTACTAGGCTAACTAACGTTAGATAGCGAGACAACCTGGCAAGACATAGGCAAAAAGAACCCACTCGAGGGCATTCGATACTGAAGAACTCGTTTTCTGCGTAACTATAATGAAAGACTGGCTAAATATGTTATTGTTGGTTACCTGGCGGGGCAGTCGAGCCCGAGTCAGCGGGACCGGCGGTCGCCATTTTGCCCAGACTTCATCCAGCAGCCCGAGGCTGTGCTGGAGTTTCTGCTGCTGACGCTCCTGTCTCTTTCTGGGCGTCCTCCACTCACTCAGGCCCACATTTCTATGGAAAAGGCCTTGTTGCTTAAAATTAACCCTTTACATTCATTAAGAAGTCTACAGACCCAAACAGGGTAATTGTCCAAGACCACATAGCTAACACGGTACAAAACAGGACGGCAAAGAAATACACCACTAATAGTGCATTCAGGAGTGAAGTATGAGGTTTTGGATACAGCCTGCACATTCTGAGAAACTACTGCCAGTATGATCGCCAGGAGTCAGAATCTACTTCACTGCACAATAATAGTTTGAATCAACATAACCTGTCTTAATATGACAAACTATAGGTATGTTTAAAGGGTCCATATCCCACATCTTTCTTGTGTTTTTTTACCACGACGCTTGTGTCGTTTTATGTACCAAAAATTCACTTTTACATTAATATTTTCCAGACTGTCTCTATCCTTTAGAAATGACCTATGTACATGGATGTTCTGATTGGCTGCCCTGTATTGCGGTTAATTCAAAAAGCAGCCCCAAATTAAAACACTCCGTAACTTGAATGTGAATGGGCGGGGCTAATTTGTTGTAGGCTGTATAATTCGATACATTTAAATGCGTTTTTTTTTTCATCACAAAACAAATTAATTCAATTAAAAGTTTCTGTTGGTGTCCAGTAGTGATATTTAGTGTTTTATCTAATGGGCTGATATCACAGTGTAAATTATTTTAATGGTTTAACAGGTATTCTGGTACTTATTTCAGATGCATTTCATGGTTTCCTAATGGGATCTAAAGGTGCCAGAGAGGAAACTAGGGGTCTGTAATGGTAACCATTCAGCCAATTCCCATTAGAAAGCAAAACCACCAGGCTTTAAAACTAATGGTTCTAATAGTCTTTTTCCAGCAGGGTGGGTTGGGGAATGAATGGCACGTTTTGAAACGTTAACAATGTTTGCTTTTCTCAAAGTGAGGAAATGCTTTCTGTAATACGAGACCTTTATAGCCACAATGGATTTCTAGGTATGTTTAATATTGACATCAAATATATGATTACTTAAAAATGAATTCATTTAAAAATTCTCTTGCACGTCTCTTGGAAGCCAATGTGTTTAGTGATTTAATAGCAGCACTGTTTGTAGTTCTGAAATCTTTGATTGATACTTTAAAGTTGTGGTTCAACAAATCCATACTGACAGTCCTATCCTATGCCACCAAGTCATAGCTGTTCAGCAATGACATAAGATGAAACTGCAACAGGTTTGGTTGATTCTGTTCTCTGTACACATAGAAAGGCAGGAAAATTCTGCCAGTATTTCTGTGGTTATTTGACTTGATTGAAGAAAATGATGCATTGTATTAGTCTTCACCACGTGGGATGGTTCATCCCATGGATGTGGTTCTGTTTGTATAGGCAATGTTATCATAGAAAAAGGATGTTAATACCAGCTGTTACTAGGGAAACTGTGGTCACGTAAGGCCTAACCGTCTGCATGCCTTTCCAATGTCTCAGACAAGTTTAAGATAGAGCCTACTCTGACGCCAAGCCTTTTTGTATAGAGGAGATAAAAATAACAACACGCTCTTAGGCAACAGATAACTTTACCCTGAGATCAGTTGATACATCAGGCAAACAACATGTGTATATTCAGCATAAGGAAACCCTTCCCTCATGAAAATCAACAAAAGGATGCTAGGCCAAAATTTTGTGTAGCCCTAAGGAATGTATCACACTGTTAATGCAGGAAGTAACTTAAAATAACTTTAGCTTTCAACTGAAAAAAGGGAAAAACACATTGTTTCAATATTTAGTACTCTGTCAAATCTTGACTTGCTAGTGTATTTTTTTGTCTGTGAACAAATGTTTTTTGTTTGTTTGTTTTCTATACAATGCTTTTATGCTTTTAGTATTGAAAGCATGTATGATTTGTTCATTTCAGGGTATGATTTTGATGGCTGTTTTCTTTTTCTGTTTTTCATTAGACTTTCAACGAGCAGTGGACCTTTTTTCTGTCCTGTTATAAACTGACATTAAATATCTCTTCAGAATCCCACAGAAAATGTACTGGATTATTTCACAATATTTAATTACCATGTCATATCGTTGCAACAAACATAAGAAGAACTGGATATGATAAAATGCCTTTCCTAATCTGAAACAAAACAAAAACAAACAAAAAATACACACACGAGGAAGATAATAAACAAGGAAATTATTTGTTTATTTACCACATTTACTTGAAAATAGTGATTTGCATTTAGTTTGTGGAAAAAGTGTCTACACAGTTAACAAGAACCATGCATGTGGCTCTGAAAATGTATTAAAAATAATCATTTGAAATAATTCATTAATATAATCTTTCAGGAAAAAGGTAAATAAGACAGAAAATATCAAGTGGTGTTGATATAAAATGCAGTTTTGGCTCAACTCGAAATGTAACCCATCTGAATGTGTTTACTCAATTCCACTACATTCACACCTGGAATACCAGCCTGTGAATATCATTGGCTCAACACAATTAATCAATGACCAGACACAGGATTTTAGGAGAGCGGGCATTTCTTCCGAATGTTGTAGTTTAAGTCATTAGCAAGCTTGCGCAAGATGTGCTTGGTGACACACTTGGAGCGGTTCTTGGGATTCTCCTTACAACAGATCATAGAGCTGCTGAGTTGATCATCGCATACCTCATCCACAATATTGTCGAGCTGAAACAAAACATGGCCGTTTCTGATCAATAACAGACAGGCAAGATGCTTGAAGGATCAATAACCTAACTTGGATTTAGTATTCACCTTATTATTTTAGTGTTACTGATAAAGAAAACAAGTTTAGAGCATGGCTGTCCACAAATACATCGTTTATCTTATCAACATCACAGATGAAGGAGCAGAGATTATGATGAGCAGAAATGTGCACCAATACGTACCTGTGTGTGTAAACAAGCAGTATTCTTCTCTTCCACCGGGTGGCAGCACTGCTTAGACAATTTGCTTGCAAACATCTCCAAACCAAGATCATGGCTAGAGGGAAAATATTAAGATTCACATAGGCCACACTGGTTTTATATTCCACATTACATTGACAGTTACATATTACACTTACATTACGGATTACATTGAGATTCATATATTGTATTTATATTATATTACATATTACACTGAGATTCGCATACTACATATTACAGTCTGCATAAGTATGTCCAAGTATTTCAGTATAAACCTAGTCTATCCTGATAGTTAAAGAAAAATTGCAGCCTTTCTCTTCAAAAACAGGCGGAGCAGGCAGACTACATGTGTCACCTCATTTACAGTATATTGGTGTTTATTAAGGCAAGTTTGCAGTTTTGCTCTTTGCCCTGTGTCATTTCTGCTCCATATCTCACTATGCTCTTAAAGCAATTGCACCCTCCCAAAAACCTACCAATAAGAAAAAATACTTTTAAAAGAAGAACATAAAAACATGCTTAAAGTAAGAAAGAGTAGTACTGTCTAACAGGACAATCATACCTTCTCGATGTCATGTGATAAGTAAAGTACATATCACAGAACATGTCCAGAGTGGGACGTGACACACTGTCATTGTTGAGGATGTAGTCTGGATTTGGGGCAGCAGTGGCAAAACAATCATATTTCTCTTTCCTTTCATCCTTTTCACAACAATCAAGCTGGTTCACATCAACCTTCTTCTTATTCATACAGAAGTCATCGACCATCGTCCTCCACTGCAGCAGACAGAGAGAAAGAGGCCGTGAGAGACAGAGAAAGATACAGTGCAAATGTTAATTAGACCAGAGCCTTTGTAAGGTCATCTATTCAGGAAAATCACAGCCTATCCCTACCATTAAATACACAGCATTCTCATGTCTGTATGGTTCTGTTTAGACATGCTCTATTTGCGTCACTACTGCAACACGCACTGATAAACACACACCTTCCTCTCAGCACAGGCCTGTTTTCCTTTCTTCTGTTTACAGCACTGATTAAAGCCTTTTTCCAGCTCATTGATGGCTTTTATTTCATCGGGCAGCGAGAGGTAGCCATTACGAGGAACACAAGTGGAGAGGTACTGGCGCCGTTGCTTGCGATTAGCACAAATTGATCCAATATTGCCAGAATTAGGGCGGCCAGGGGGAAAGTAGCTGTTCAGGACACTAGTCATTCTTCCTCTCACAGCTCTGGGAACCATCTGTGATCTGTTATGAGCAAGTACAGAAAAAACAGTTTTCCTCCAATATCTTCGCAAGCATTTAGAGGGAACAAATCTGGACCACTGTGGATGCGTAGAGTTAATAATAAAAACACCTAAATACTTGTAAGTCACTCTGGAAAAGAGAGTCTACCAAATATTTAAATCTGATTCTCTCTGATTCTCTGACAAAGCAGACTTATTCATTAGTCATGCAAGTATTAGTTAGCTTCCTGCGAAGGGGGAGCTGGTTTACTGCTTTTTACTATTCACTACCTTCTGGTGGACTTCATTGCTCCTTGACAACATAGTTCTAAGTGTGCACTTTGAGTTTACAGTAGTCAAATTTACCTTTTTTTCTGGCAGTTATCAGGGTTAAATTTGAAATCCACAGTCATGGATGGGATGTCAGCGTACGACTCCTGTCCGGAAGGCTCATATGATTTGTTTGGAGCAGCGTTCTCAAAGCAAGTCCATTTTTCTGACCCTTTCTTCTTGCAACAGTGATAGTGACTGGTCTTAACAGAGAACTCCTCGTCACAGAAGGCAGAAAGTGAGTTTTTCCACTGCAAAACAACAAAAACAAATGTTGCAACATAAAAAAATATATATGATTTTGGAGGCAAACCAAAGGTGGCAGGTGGCTAGAAAAGAGATATGGGGAGAAAGAATAGCCTACAGAGGAAAAGAGAGAGAGAGAGAGAGAGAGAGAGAACACACATTTGTGTTTCAACAGACTGATATCCTGTGGATTCTGTGTACAGATGATATCACTCAAGGCTGCCCACTGTTATGTCTATCTGTGCGCCACACCAAAACAATAAGAGGCAAACAAAATTATGGAGGGTTTTGCCCCACAGAGCCTTAATGCTTGTTTATTGTGATTTACATAAGGTAGAGTTTGTTTTGTTTGTACAGCAATAGCACATCTACTCAGATAATGTGGTGGAAATGAACCGAAAGAATCAATACAGAACACATCTACAAACAAGTAATGCGGCTTGAGCGGCCTATCAATGCACTATATAGTTGATACTAGGTAGCCAGTGAATGTTACGGTGTTCAAAAGAAGTGCTGAGACACTCCTATCATCATTTGTGTTTTTAAAATCATTTTATTTGTTAATGTACTATGAATATTTGGCTTTAAGATATTCAGAAAAACAGAATTTCAGCTAATTTATAACTTATAAATCAATACTTTTAGTTGAACTGCACAACAGCAAACTACAAACTTTCACCTAACCCCCATTTACTAAACAGTTTTAGGACAATTATCCAAATGCATACACACTTCATGTTCAAAACAGATCTCCAATACTACTCCTTTAAAGCAACCATCCAACACACCTGACTTAAAATGCCAGTAACCTTTTGAAAGACACTTCTTTAGAAAATGTATATAATAGGTAGTAATACATAGTTAATTTAATCTGTCAAAAAATATTATCTTGTGGTTTAAATGTTTGTGAAAATCAAGTTCCTAATCAAGATGGTAGAGAAACTGACTCTTTCTTTATTCTTGTTATTTTTGTAAACTGTCCTGTTGAAAAATTGAAAAATTCTAAAATCAATACTGAAATTGTCTAAAGAGACCAGCAGTGTTCAACACCTGCCCTGCTCATGCCATCCGAAAGACAAAAATACAACAAGCCTGGCTGGGAATCAGTCACGCAAACTCATGCACTCCTTGCTAGAAGACTTCAAGTTGTCATTCAAAAGAAAATATGCAGAAAATATATATTAAATACTGGTCTACATAAATGAAATAGACACTAACAATTGTCCTGTTAACGTTTGAGTTTTTAACTACATTACTTAGGTTTTCAATTAATTACCAATATAATTTTGACTTTCAGTTTGTAAACCTGGTCGTTATTGCAGGCTGTTATCTTTTTTGGATGGATACAAATGAATAAATGATGACTTTAGCTTGGAAAATAATAAATAGAAAGACATAAATTGTATTTAGATAGTGTCCCAAGACTGATTTTGAGCACTGTAAGTCAGGATCACCTACTATTAACTCAAGTAGAGATATTTATGTAATTGCAATTGATTTTATCTTCCCTGTCTGTATGTAGCATCAGGACAGAGAAGGTCAGTGCATGACCACACTATACAGGCCGCTTTGCCCAGAGACAGCCAGATCAAGGTCTCCGATATTGTTTATAGGGCATATGAGACAGAAAAGGCCAGGGCTGGGTCTACGGTGCATCTGGAAAAAGGTTTTTTTACTTGTTATCTCAAAGCATCACCTGTGCACCTTCAACAAAAATGCAGTGGCAACCATGCAGACTGAAGCACTGACCAGTCCATACCCCAGCAGCTGTAACATCCATATTATTTACAAATGCAATTTTCCCTCTACAATTAGCTAAGTGCAAAGGCAGCAAGTGCCTATTGCTTTCACCCGCTACATAACCATATTCATGAACGGCGTGCACTAGAAAACCGAACATTCTTTCTGAATTCTCTATGAGTGTTCAAATCTCAGGTGACTCAAACCATGGGTAACAAATCACGCCTGACTCAGCCCTTTTAATCTGAGGGTGTGATAGCTCACGGGCTAATACTAAACACTGTGATTCATGATAATGCAGCCAGTGCAGGTAGACAGTACACGTTCTCACCGCTTTCTCTGTGCAGCACAGAAGCAGCTCCTCATTCTCAATCCCATGACTGCAACACACAGAGAACCAGGACTCCAGCTGGTTGACAGCGTTAGCCTGACGAACTAGGTAACCAAAGCCATTCTGAGGCAGGGTCTCCTTAGGATACCGAGGACGCTGGTTACCATAGCGACAGATGGCTTGGAAGTTGTTGGGCCCAGGTCGGGCAAGAGGGAACGGAATCTGTGGGTGGCCCATGGAGCGGGGGCCAAACACAGGAGGACCTGTGAACAGGAGGCACACAAAGAGAGACAGAGAAGGAGAAATGAACTATTAAAAAATGGGTGATGACAGAGGAACATATGGAAAGGAATGGGATGTGGGGGAAAAAAACACAACAGACAGTTTACTCTGCACTCTGAAACTTGCTGAGTATGCACCTGTTCATTGACTGACCGTTATATCATGTACTAAAATCTCAGTTACTACAAACACACAAACAGTAAAAATGAAGTGAAAACAAAAGATTTTGGCGTTCCAAGGAAGGAGTCAGGTGCCAAAGTTTCTCTCATTGTGTCACCTGGTCGCAGCACATATCTCTGAGTCAGAGAGATGTCAGGGAGCACTTCTTTCTGCTTCAGCTCGTCTTCACCGAGTTCAGCGAAATCTGAAATAAGACAGTACAGCAAGTTAATTATGTGAACTGTTGAACTTTCAAATGAATGAAATAACATATCTGAGAGATTTTGTTTAGCCTTAAGTCATAATCACTACACAGAATGTGGCTCGGTTTGTGATCATTTATGTCCTCCAAATTAGGTTAATGAGCTTAAGTTATGATAAAACTTCAGTTTCTTACAGCTCCAGCTCATTATAAGTGTTTTGGGACACCAGGTTAAACTGGAGAATGTTATTTGGCATTTTTTTATTCAATTTCATACTAAAATGATGTTTCTAAAATGGCCTATTTACAGCATTTAGAAGGAAAACGCTACTGACCACCAGCTCAAACTGGAATAAACAAAAAGTGTGTCTTTTTCACCTGATGTCCCAGAATATGTGAATCCACCCCATGCTGTGTTAAAGGAGGGTGAATAAAGTAAGAGCAATCATAAAAATGACTTTTATATTCTAGTACAGTCAAACAGACCTCCATCCACCAGGTCGTCTAATTCCAAAATAACTTCTCTTTGGCCCACAAACAGCTCTGGAAAAGCGGGACAGGACACATGTGTTATCAGTAATGCACAAACAGACTTGACTGCACAACAGCTGCCAAGTTCATACTTCTGAGGAACACTAAGGCAAAGAGTTTCCCAGTAGAAGCCCTGCAGGCCACAGTGCTCTCAGTAAGCACAGCTGAGGCATTCCAATGCTTTTAGTCACATCTTTGAAAAAGTTGTTTAAATGAACAACTGGAGGAAAACAGAACGTTAACAGTGCAGATTTCAACAAACGAGATTACGCAAGCACACGTGTAACCCACCCAAACACAGAACGGAACAGGAGTTCAGGGATCCTGAATTTAATCCCCTAAATCCTTCCAGTTCTGTCAAAAGACAACATGAAAACTCGGACATACGAAACACGGGCGCATCCCTTACCGTCCTCTGCCCTCACCACAAACACCACCAGCAGGAGCACGTATCGCTGTAGAGAGCCCATCGCAGCTTCTGATCCCGTCGTCCACTCCTGTAAGGTCGAGTGATCGGAGGCTCAACAGCTCATCTGCCTTTTTGTGGATTGCTCGGACAGTCACGTTCGGTTCTGCGCATGCGCGGCTCTTCTAACCAAACCCACGTTTCGGTTTGTTTAGGTTTTTTGTCTCCATGATAATAACTGACGCAGAAGTAGGTTAGATATTCCCGGATGTCCAGTTGTTTCTCAATTTTTCTGTAACATATACGCGTTTTGTAGTTGAACTGCTTCCCTTTTCTTCTTAAGTAGGGGTTTAGCTCGGCTAAACAGTGTGATGTGGTTAAAATGGTTACAAGTGTATAAAACCGAAACATTTGGATTTACATGCTGAGGCCTATACACGGTGGTGCTAGAAAGTTTGTGAAGCCCTTCATAAATCTAAACTAAAATGTGATCAGGTCCTTTTTAAAGGCAGCGTTCCCAATTCACATCTAGCACATTTCATTCAACCAACTAGTGATCTGATACAGCGAGGATGAAGGTTGGTGACCACTGTTCTAGAGATTCACATACTTTTGCCACCAAAGACATTTAATTTTGCATCAGTCTGCTCAATAAACTCATGAAAACCTGTACAATTGCTTGTGTTATGTGCTTTATGGGATTCTATTTTTCTGTTGTTATGACTTAGATGAAGATCTGATTACATTGTAGGTGAGATTTATATAGAAAACCAGAAAATTCTAAAATGTTCACAAACTTTCTAGCAGAACGGCAGTGGGGCTTCTTACTAGGCTTACATTATTCATCTATCAGTATAGGGAATGAAGTTTGTTAGGTGCTATTCTTTTCTTTTTGGGATTTCTTCAATCAAAACTAAAATCCTAGCTCGCACGTGTGAGGGATCAGCAACAGCAAAGAAACTAAATGTGAATGACTTAAATGGAGCTCAGTAAAAAACTATTTAATTCCTCACAAATATGCTTCAAATATGCAATTTTTCATACAATTATTATTATGTAATACATGGTTGTAAATTTGTGCATTTCACTGAGCAAATTGAAATTTAAGGAGTTTCATTCCAAAGTGCTGTATATGCTGATGTATAATGGAAAATGTATTCCTCTAATAAATGAGGTATTAATTATAATATAGCACTGATATTCTTGTATATGTGAAACCCACTCCAAACAATGTATATCATGAAAAAAATATCTTGAAGTTACTAACTTCCTATTTTGGGTTCATATTGTTCATATTTACAAGCAGTCCATTAATCCTAGATCAAAATATGAGTTAGCAGACATATATTAAAAGATTAGTTCATGGTGACCTTTGTTAAGCTTTGTTAAGGATGGAAAAATAACATTAAATTCATATTGAATGCTGAAAGTCAGTTAGCATTGTAATGTTGGATCAAACTCAAGTTGAAGTGTCACTTAAAAAAGGCATAGTAAACCAACATTGATGTAATATTTACATTTCACCACTAATGTTGTGTAGGGGAGTAATTATCGGAAATTAAATCTACAACCCCATTTCCAAAAACTTGGGATGCTGTACATACATAATAAAAACATCATGGCTTCGTACTAAAAGAGCCTGAGTCCTAAACTGACCTGCTTGCAATCCAGACCTGTCACCACTGAAAACACTCATTATGAAACAAAAAATATGAAACATTATGAAACAAAAAATATGATAAAGGAGACCCTGAACTGTTGAGTAGCTGAAATCCTGTATCGAGCAGGAATGGCAAAACATTTCACTTTCAAAACTACAGCAACTGGTCTCCTCTGGTCCCAAATGCTTACAGAGTGTTGTTAAAAGAAGGCTTATATGAAATCAAAAACAAATATGCTAAATAAATATAAGCTAATCAAAATATTATTTTTGCTATAAACATTTATGAAAACAATTCTGATCTTGTGCAAAATTAACAGTATTAAGCATTATTTCTGACCTTGTGCTGCATTTTCAGATAATCGCTTGTGTAATAGTGCTCTGGGCTTGGCCATGATTCACCAATCACTGACCAATGATTATATATTTCCTGTTATGAGTCTGCCATGGCTCTTCATCTAGAAAAAAAGGGAAGCTAGCATTTAAAAAGCTTAAACTGCAGTTTTATTCTAGGGCTATATATTCAAGGTACTTTCAAAACAAAGTGGCCAATACATTACTTTGTAACAATGATGTAATACTTCTGATGAACTTCACCATGAAAGTTGAAAAGTGCACCATTATGAATGTGTGGATCAACAGGTACTGTTATAATGCTGTGAGCATTTTTGAGGATAGAGCAAACTTTTCCTATGAGATTTGTTGCTGGAGTTATGTTATGCATGTTACAGCCAGTTATGATTATTAAGGCTAATTTCTGGCATGTTTGTATACTGTGAAATTGAAATAGAAAAGACCGATAGTGTGTTTTATTGCAATATGGAGGAGTGTGTCATATAGTAAATGAAAATGTCTCCTATTTGCTGGCCTTTAATGAGTTTAGTTTGTGTGCACACTTATGATAATAACAGGAACATGACATTTTGGATTAGTGAGTTTTATTGGTTAATTCGTGTTCTGGTAATAAGAATTTTATGCTTGTATACAGTATATGCAAACTGTCAATACTGAAGAGCAAATAAACTCAAAATCAACAATAAATATCAGAGAATCAACATGACAATCTATTTCTGGTTGATTTTAAAGTTGGTTTTAATTCACATAATGCTAGAGTCCTTCAAAAACGGCTAATTTCAAGGTTAAGAGGAGTTATGAGGAGTTATGAGGAAAGTTATATGGAGGATTTCAGCCTGGACCACTTTTTGAATAGAGGGCAGCTAACAGAGCAGATATCATTTACATATCATTTAAACAATCTTAAAAGCACAGTAGAACAGTCAAAAGTATATAATCATGAAAAATTAATTATAACTTTTTTTATGTATATAGATCACACAAATGACATAAGTGCTTCCCATAAAGGAGCAAAGCAAATGCAAGAAAAATGTAGGACATGGGCAGGGTTGGGTAATACAAGTATTTGGAATATGTATTCAGAATACAGAAATGAGTTATCTGTATTCAGTCCAAGTTACATTGTGTAAAGGTAGTATTCAGAATACAGTCACCTTAAATTTTTTTAGGAGAATGCTTGTTGAATACTTATATACAAAATTGAAAAATGTGTACCATTTTTAAAAGAAACACCATCAATGCTTGTGAACTAATTATTTTAAAATCACATATGGCAGAAAGAGAAAGACATACTCTAAAGAAGACCTCAATAAATACCTCCTTTACAAACACTGAAGTTGCTGCTAAAGCCTACATAGACTGATAAAACACTGTGATGAGCCACTTATTAATCACAGCATGAAGCTCTGTTAAAGCCTGAGGAGACTGATAAATCACTGTGATAAGCTATTTATTAATCTCAGTGTTACTGAGCTCTGCTAAAGACTGAGTAGACTGATAAACCACTGTGATGAGCCAGTTGTTAATCTCAGCATCACTAAGCACTGCTAAACTGAGTAGACTGATAAATCACTGTGATGAGCCAGTTATTAATCTCAGGGTTACTAAACTCTTTTGAGAGATGATAAAACTAAACAGTCTCCTTAATAGAGGACATGTTCACGTTTTCATGAGTGATAGGCTTAGAAGTGTTGTTGTACTGGACTCATGCATGTCATTTACATGCAATTAACCGAAAATCACATAGCAACCCACTTTACAGTCAAAGTAGCTTGGCTTTGCTACTGGGATTTGGCCAATTGTTTCTTTAGGTCATGAGACAGCAGTGGGATTATGGGAGCAGCAGTGGACTGAAGCAGGAGATGAGAGCCAAAATAATGTTGAGAATTTTGTTCATTCAAATTATTTTTAAATTAAACATTTTAATTACACACTCTTGTGTTCTAAATTTATTCTAAATACATACACTATACCTTTTTATGCATTCAGAATTCAGGTATCAATGCTTTCTGCACAACGCTGAATGGGGGGTCCTTTAATATTAAATTGACCTTGGAGCATCTTACCAACCCTATCACAGCGGCAGAAAATTTCTAGCCAGTCCAAAAGCAGGAGGCGGGATTGGAAGGAATACCGGTGGGAAAAGAATGTGTCCATGCCAACTCAGGTCAGGTTTACGAAAGCAGTGAAGTTGTGCTATCTTCCTTAGACAAGCTTTTTGTGTGGGAGAGATTAAGAGAGTGAGGAAGGTCAGTTTTACTAGATGAATCACTCAGTGGAGAGGAATAAACACTACTGCCTCTCAGCACTAACAGTGTGGCATATTATTAGCAGATTTTCTGTATCTAAAGCATATTCACCCTGCAGTAAGTGTGTCATTACCACATTGTGTTATCAGTGTTCATGAAACCTCGACTGGGCGAACTCTTAGTACGGGGCGTTTGTTCATCAACACAACAACATCAGAAGCTATACACAATTAGTTACTGTTGCTTAGAACTAGCTGTCTAGAAAACAGTCCGTGAAAAGTTATGTCTGGACAGAATGTATTTCAGGCACCAGCCAAATGATAAAAAACTTATATAACTTAAACTCTAGTAGTGTGTTTCAGTGATTCCAACATGTTATGAGGCCGAATGAAATATGAGGGTCAATTGCAGGGCTTAGCTGTGTATGACTTCTGTCAGACTCCCACAACACACACAAACACACACACTCACACACACACAAACATTTGTATGTCAGGACATAGGGTCATACAAACAGACCACCCTTCATTTATTATATTTCAGCATGTCAGAATGACCATTGAGTTTATTTTTCAAGATTTGTCTGAGGAGATTAGAAAATCGGTCTCTTAACAACCAAACTGTCACCAACAGATAAAAAGTTAAAGCTTTCATCTTTGAGAGAGAGGAAAAATCAAGATCCACTCTTGCTTTGAATCTGAAAAATTCCACAGCTGTTTTTGTCTAGTTCCAAAGAAAATAGATGAAAAAAGAACATTTGCAAATCAAACAAAGATGCTGGTGTTCTCAGAACAGTGAACTGGTTACACACCAACTTTGTAGGTGTGGAAAAACATTACTGCAGATTTATTCAAAAAACCTGAAAGCAAGCCTCTGAGTAGAATTCAGCCTGAATAGTAAATACTAAAAAAATGTATATTTACTTGTTGATTCTTCTTTGTAATTGTCTGTTGAATATTTGTTTTCTGCTTTTCATCCAGATGCTGAAAAATGAATAACTTGGCCGTTGACTAGAAATGAAATAAATGAAGGGTGGTCTATGGCTTTTTCACAGAACTGCATGTCCCATATGCATTACATATGTGTAACTGCCTATCTGTAATAAGAAGTCTAGCCCAAAATGTGTCCCTACCTTTAACCTCAGTAACCAAAAAGAAATGGGTTTGCCTTGTCCCTTTTAAAAAATGAAGTGTAAAAAAAGCACTTTATAAACTCAAACTTTGTTCATCTTGATGCTATATGTTGGATACTCCTTCTGTTTTTTGGATAAAGGCATTTTTCTCCTGAAAATATATGTAAACTAATACACACATATACGCACATGGACATAATCTGGCTGTTTGAAACCTTTTCATTAAAGTAGTGGTCAAACTGTTGTTTTTCTCAGGTACAGGTGAACCAGTCAGTGTTTGTCTTGGACCCATACTTACATACCCAAAAGCTGCCCTCACAAACAGACATGACAAACACTGTTTAAGCCTAGCCCAAGAGGATGAGAGTGTGCTACGTAATCATGATTATTCATTCCATCACAACCAGAACTGGACACTAAGTAACTGCACTTACTATGCTGCATATACCTAAATTAAAAAATCATTTTAAAAGCTGTGAGTATTTTTGCTCAATAATACTACTATGTACATTTGAATATACACTCACCAAGCACTTTATTAAGACCACTACTAATACTGTGCAGTGCCTCCCTTTGCTTTCAAAACAGCCTCAATTCTTCGTGGCATGGATTTCACAAAACTTTGGAAACATTCCTTTGAGATTCTGGTCCATGTTGACATGATTGCATCATGCAATTCCTGCAGATTTTTTTAGCACTTTCATGTCCCGTTCTACAACATCCTAAAGGTGGATTCAGATCTGGGGACTAGGAAAGCCGCTGAGAAACAATTAACTCATTGTCATGTTCATGAGACCAGTTTGAGATGTGGTGCATTATCATGCTGGAAATAGTCATTAGAACATGTGTAAACTGTGTCCATTAAGGGATGCACATGGTCGGCAACAATACTGAAATAAGCAGTGGCATTCAAGAGATGATTGATAGGTATTAATAGGCACAAGATGTTCCAAGAAAACTGTCCCCACACCATTACACCACCTCCACCAGCCTGGACTGTTGGCACAAGGCAAGTTGGTTCCATAGATTCTTGCTGTTGGTGCCAAATTCTGAACCTACCATCTGTGTGCCTCAGCAGATATCCAGATACATCAGACCAGGCTACGTCTTTCCAGTCTTCAATTGTCCAATTTTGGTGAGCCTGTGTCCGCTGCAGCCTCAGCTTTCTGTTCTTGGCTGACAGAAGAGGAACCCAGTGTGGTCTTCTGCTGTTGTAGCCCAGCCACCTCAAGGTTTGACGTGTTCTGTATTCTGAAATACTTTTCTGCTCACTACAATTGTACAGAGCTCTTATCTGAGATACTGTAGCCTTTTTGTCAGCTCAAACCATTCTGGTCATTCTGCATTGACCTCTCTCAACAACAAGGCATTTCCATCCACAGAACTGCTGATCAATGTTTTTCTTTATTGCTCCATTCTGGGTAAACTCTAGAGACTGTTGTGCATGAAGATTTAATACTTAAACCAGCCCGCCAACAATCATACCACGTTCAAAATCACTGGGATCAAATTTTTCCACATTCTGATGGTTGAAGTGAGCATTACCTGAAGCTGCTGGCCTGTATCTGCCTAATTTTATGTGCTGCACTTCTGCCGCATGATTGGCTGATTAGATGAATGAATGCATGAATAAGTATGTGTACGGGTGTTTCTAATAACACGCTCGGTGAATGTATATGTGCTGAAAAGAATATCCTTTTAACTAAAGCCTTGCATGTCTACACGTACACAAGTATCTTTTTTTTTAAACATAGCTTTTTCTATGTGTTTGGTCTTGGGCCCACATGAAAACTGTTTTTAGGTCACTAAAAAATTGACCTTTTGAGAAACTCCTAACAGAGTGAAGATATTCAGAAACTCTGTTTTCAGTGTTGTCGTGTAGATGGAGAAAGCAAAGTTTTTGGCTTATAACGTCAAGAATGTGCCCCATTATCTCCTTTGTTTACATGAGCCGATTCTGTGTAAGGGCAAACACAGCCAAATAGTGCTGGTTTTAACATTGCTAACAGGACTTGCTTTATATTTACATATAAATGTACAGTTACTCTCACACTATATTAAAGAAAAGAGGAGACAGAATGCACTCCGGAGGTCACTGCTATATCCAGCAGTCCCACGACATAGATTCTGCCACCAACGTCGCTGGTTTTGGACAAGAACCAGTTGGACCTCTAGCTGGTAGGTCAACTTTAAAAATAAAACGATTGTTGCAGAAGAATGCAGAGAGATTTTTCACTTGTCAAGGACATTGCTGTTGTCGTTCAGTGAGCTGCTGAGAGTTGAATCATGAATGTTTAATGGGGCAGACTGCTGAAGTCTGTTGAGCGTCGGCCTGTGAGGACTGGAGTCTGAAACATTCTAAATTGATTACATTTCGGTATAGAATACAAAATATTCCTGTATATTAGAAAATGCTTTATATGTGCTTTTCCTATTCAGTAATGAGCGCAAATAAGCTATTTTTTTGGTACTAACTTCAGACATCAAAAGTGAGATCACCAGACATAAGGCTGCTTCTCATGAGTAAAAGATATTGTTTCTTGGGCTCATTTTCTTCTTACTTGAGTCACTATTTAGATAAAGTAGGCATAGTTTGACTGTGCTACCCACTTAAGCTCAGAACTCATAAATCATTGGAGAAAATTACTTGTTGTATATTACGTTGCTTGTGATTCACAGGGCATTGCGCTTTTCACCCAAAGGTTTGGGTCAGTTTTGGTCAAACACATTGCTTAGGGTGCTTCTGTGGGGTGAATATTTTAAGGCATTTCCTTTAGTATTTTCTTAATCAGTGAGCTAAAACATTACACTATATATATATTAAACTCCAAAGTCCCAAACCTCCACGGAAAAATGAAACTATTATATCCAGTAAAAGCTTTTTGGCAGCTGCTGCAATGCTTTACACCACATTTCCTGCAGCGTCATATTATTTTACATAATTATGAATCAAAAGGTCACAGTTAGTCATGATGGTTCAATCAAACCATTTAAGGTTTTTATCCAGATGTGAGCTAAGTGAGCAAATAAACATTCCCTGAAATCAGATGCAATTCTATACACAGTCATGGAGTAAAAGTCCTTGAGGCCAAATGAAAACTGTGGATGAGTTTAAGGGCTGATGTCAGTGTTTTCCTCTCATTGGTGAAGTTGCATAAAAAAGGTAAAGCTCAGACATTTAGTCACTTTGGCTTCCTTCATATTCAAATCCACGTCAAAGAAACTTATGTGCTCTTGCTGAAAATTGGTTGACTGAGGTGATGACAAATCGCTGGCAAGTTGCTGGGTAACTGTTGTATATGACTGTTCTCCAAAACAAATATATGTACCAAGTATGAACAAATTATTCAAACACTTGCAAGGTAAGTACAATCAGATCACTGTGCATGTTATATGTATTAGTGTTAGCATGTTAGCTGGTTATTTAGTACTTAAATAACTAGTTATCTTTGAAAACCTTACAGACAGCTTATACAGTGTGGAACCAGTGCATACTAAACATTAAAATGAAAAGCACAAGAATGCAATTAAAAAAGATACTTTTTTCTGTCTTGAGGTCAAGAGAAAAAAAAGAAATATTTTCACTTTTTCACATATTTATTTGATGCCTTTTCCTCATCATAGCACGTCGCTATAGTTATTGAGGGGGGATTAAAAGTTCAAAACAAAACAAACAAAATGCATAAATGTTCCAGAATCAACCAAAGTTACAAACAAAAATTTCATCAAACAACAGCTAGGAAATCACAGCAAAAGAATCCACAGCAATACTTAAGTTAAATGGCAAAAGCACAGGACTTGATGATAGACTCATAAGACATATATCACACTCTTATAAACAATACATAAACATTCATAAATGCTAATGTTGGCAAAGCTACCACAGGTTGTATGTCATCTTACATCATACTCATCAGTGCTAGCATTTGACTACACACTGTCTTTTTAAACCTGCGTTTAAACACAGGACGTGTGACCAGTAAGCTCACAACATACGCCCAATGACTTTATTCAAAACCGTGAAACTGATTGTTAACAAAGCCAAAGGTAGCATGAAATTACTCAGTAGCCTAATGATTAAACTGGGCTGCAACAAAACTGAAGCCAAGAATAATGAACGTAGGGAAACTGTTGACGTTTACATCCAAAAGTTTGTAGACTCCTGCTCATCCAATGTTTCTCCTGAAATCAAGGGTTTTAAAAGGGCGTTCGTCCCACGTTTGCTGCAGTCACGGTCTCTACTTTTCTGGAAAGTCTAGATGGAATATTGCTTTGCAGATTTGATTGTATTCAGCCACAAGAGCATGAGTGAGGTCCAGGTACTGATGCTGGATGATTAGTTCTGAATCACAAACGTCAATCCAACTCATCCCAAAAGTACTGGATGGTGCTCCATCACTTCAGATAACATTGTTCCAGTGCTCCACAGCCCAATGCCGTGGGTCTTTATGCCTGCCCTAGCCAACACTTGGAATTGGGCATGATGACCTTAAACACAGCTGCTCCAGAGCGTCCCATTCTATTGGCAATGCTTTTCTATGGAGGTTATACAAGCTCTGTGTACACAATTTAACACCTGAATCAGCAACTGGGTGCACCTTAAAGAAGCTGAATTTACGGGTGGGCAATATGGCAAAAAATGTTAAATCACATCACTATTTTTAGTTTTTCTAAAATTTAACAAGTTGAAACAGACAAAGCAGAACCTGTAGTGCCACATTTATATAATACTATATTATATAAATACTATAATAATAACAATAATAATAATAATAATAATTCTTTAAGTACTGACAATATGCTCAGAAAAGCTTATCACGAGTTATGAATCACGATAAGACAAAGTATTGTCATACTGCCCACCCCTAGCAGAACTGACTAATTAGAAGGGGTGTCTGGAATCTTTTGGATACAGTTTTGACTCTATGAGCTTTGTGTCAAAAGGCATTAGTGGAGAAAAGACAGTTGTCCCTTAGAGCACAGGTTGTATTCAAATTAGGGGAAGGATTACAGATACCGGACCCAGCCTTAGAAATGAAAGTTGTGTAATATGTCAAACTGTTTGTTGTCAAACACATTTTAATTAATGCAGTTTGTGCAAGTATCCATAATTGAAATTCCCATTAAATTACTCAAAACATAATGGCCTCCAGTAGTTGCTCCACTTCTTTACATAGCATGAGAAAAGAAGATCGAACTGAAATAAACAAGTATAATGCACTAATATAGAACATTGGTTCCACTCGCACAGAAAGAATATTTGATGCCAATGTAATCAGTGGATAATCTTCAGTGCTATGGTTATTTAATAAGGATAGAGTGCCCTCACTTCACATTCTACCTATGTAGGATTAGGAGAAGCAATGTGTCAGAGGAGACCTGATACTATTATAATTGTGCAAAAACTCAGCAACCAGGGGTGGAAAAAGTACAGAGTAATTATACTTAAGTGAAGGTAGAAGCACTTACTCAATCAAAAGTATGGAGCCACAGATACTAGATTAAAATTTAAAAAGTATCATCATTTAAACATACTCAAGTATATAAAAGTAAAAAGAAAAATTTTTTTGGTGGGATTAGTCCTCGTAAAAAATACAGATTAACATAGCTGTGGGCTGTTTTATTGTACACTGATAGGACTTTACCTGGATGTTTTAATGAAAGCAGTAAATTCAAACATACAGAAACTCAACTGATCTCACAGCTTTGTATGTTGAAAGTCAAAATGAAAATGTAAGGAGTAAAAAGTATGTTTTTTCTGTTTAAAATGTAATTGAGTAAAAGTCCAAGTATTCAATGTTGATATTACTCAATTACAAATCAATACCACTCTTCCAAAGTAATACTTAGGTATAGTAACAAAGTATTTTCCACCCCTGTCTGTAACCTGCTGTGGTGTTGAATTCAAGTACTTCATTTTCAATGCAACTGTCCACTCTCTGGAAAGATTCACTGTTACTGCAAGCGGCTTACCGCTAATCAGAACCTTTTTTTCAGGATGTCAGCACGATAAAAAACTTTTGATCACATTTACAAATATTATCAGTTGTGAACAACCTATAAAACACAAATTCAGCTCAAAGGTGCAGACTATCAAAACTACTATCACAGCTCAGTAGCTTAATATTTGTAGCAATATTTCTGCTTCACACTACAAAATAGCATCTGCACAAAAATACAGACTCAGAAACACTTATATTGCTATTGACATTACCTTCTGTTCCTGTCAGAATTACAAAAATATATTCATCTTATTCATAAGGTAAATAGTAAATTTAAGACATACTGATTACATAATCTATTAGTAAATGTACTGTGTCTGAGTGTGTGCGTGTTCATATGTGTTAGAGAGTAGCCATTGCTTGTATATCGGTGTCTGAGCCGAACAGCTCCTTGTAGAGAGGAGGGAATAGGGAATGCACTGTGAGAGGGTAGAGCTGCCGGAACCAGCGCAGCTTTTCAATATGCAGTGCACACAGGCTCTTCAGCATAGACACCTTCTGATATAACTGCAAAAAACAAACAAACAAAATCAAACTACTGAAATAAACATGCCAAACTTGCAAAACGTTTTCAGTCTTCTCATTCTTCTTGCCTTTTCCTTCCTCTTTATTTTTATCACTACTGCTTCCTCTTTTCTTTGCTTGCTTTCAAAATATCTTAAAGAGCCCATGTTATGGAAAATCTCATTTTCCTCACCTTGTGCAGTAGACTGTCCTGGTTGTCTCTGTGAAGGATGTGACTGAGGGCCAGTTCCACGTCTTTTCTCACTCTCAGCACTCTGTCTCTTTCCTCCAGACATGGACGATCTGCACACATACAAACACAAATTTATACCCACATATGGTCAAAGCTTTGGAATAACAGTAATATATAGTGTTCAGTAATATAAAACTATTTTGTTGCAGATACTGATTGATTAAAATACGATAATACAGGTTTCGAACAATAGATAATTGTGTAATGAAGAAGGGAGCTCTACATGATTCTAAAATAATTTAGAAAGCTGTATGGTAACTAGAACCTTCATCCTGGAGAAAAGGTGACCAAATCTTGCTAAACAAATAGCCATTCATATCAATTTTGTAACAAGAAATTAATTTAAATACATAACTACACTTTACTATTTAATTCATTCAAATATCACTATAGTTTTACCATGTCATAATTTTTTGTTGTTCCAAAAATTCTTCAAATTGTGAATAAACCATCACTATATGCTTGAGTTTGTAGTTTATAACATTTCTGTCTACACTATGTAAGTTGGTGAATAATATTGAATTATTAATATGGATATTAATAT
The DNA here is from genome assembly GCF_904425465.1 of Colossoma macropomum. Classification (NCBI taxonomy): domain Eukaryota; kingdom Metazoa; phylum Chordata; class Actinopteri; order Characiformes; family Serrasalmidae; genus Colossoma; species Colossoma macropomum. The sequence goes on along the minus strand of NW_023494785.1, from coordinate 16,741,291 downwards.
GATTCCAAACTTTTGAACAGTAGTGTGCACCAGCAGACACACACAGACTAACAGTGTCTGAGTTATTTGTATGAGGACATGTGTGTTAGAAATGTGCTGGAAACGGCACAAACCTGCGTTTATGAGCACCAGAGCACTGAACAGCGCCACCTGCTGCTCAGTCAGCCTCAGAGCACAAAGACTGTGAGTAAAGTCAAATACGGCTGCGATAAAATCACCACATGCTGCAACACAGTTGCACACAAAAAGAATCATTTAGAAAACACAAACTCTAACGTAAACTATGAGTTACATTGCCAATCCTAGATAAAAAGGTAGAATCTTTTATTTCTGGTTTTAACCCTCAGAAACCCTCTGCTGCAAAACTGCAGTTCTTTGAAGCACTTTAATGCTTACTTCAGACTAGATTTCACTAAAACTACATATTCTCACAGTGCGCACTCTAAACTGTAGCATAACATAATTTGTGGTGAAAAAAATATTTAATATTCTGAATTTCACACCAAATTCATGCCAAATTCAAACAACATGTCTGACAACTTTTGGCATTATTGCTCTGTGTTTTGGAGCCAAAATCTGTAAAATATATGGTGTTACGGTCTTCCTACAAACAGTTTAAAAGGGAAAAAAATGAAAATACATTAGCAAAAGTAATTATTGAGGGTTAAACTATGCATTTTGTATGACATTGCAATGTAAAGCCAAAAAGACCAGCGGCAAATTTAAGTAAATAGAACTGAATTGAACTGAATTGAAGTTTTTAGATGTTCAGCTTACCAAGAGACTTGAAAAGCTCAGTTCCAGCAAACTTTCCATCAAAGAAGACTGTGCTGTTTTCAGTGTTGAACATTCGACTCATGCGGACCAGAACCACCTCCATTGAACCTGAGCAGGAGAGACACACAGACAAGCACACAAGAAAAGAGTCAAAAACATACAGAATTAAAGCAGAATGAAAATAAAGGCAGACGTGGCAAAGAGCAAATGAAGACAAAAAGGAAAACCAGAAAATAAGAGAAAGAGTGAAGACAACACAAAGACATATGGAGGAATGAGTACCAACCCTGGAACTCCCTACAAAGCACAACTGCAAAATGTTGGATTGACAGATGTGTCTCACCACTCTTCAGCAGAGCGATTTGATCGTTTTGACCAAGCTGACGGAACCCTGGGATGCGCTTTGCAAACTCCACCACGTACTGCACTGCATCTGTCAGTCTCACTGCACAATGCTGCCACATCTCATCCACAGACTGCAGAGAAAGAGAGAGCATAGGCAAATATTCACATGGTTGCTGTAGTTTGCAAAGATCTTGGTACTAATAGGTTTAAGATAACTAGAGATACGTAGAGCAGCCTAAAGTCATGAAACAATGACTGTAGAAGAATTAAAAGTAACCTATCAAAACATCTCGAGTAAGAGTACAAAAGTGTAAGAAAACTAATCAAGTATGAAGTAACTTATAGAACAGCAGTGGAACGTCTCAGTACATCCAGCAGCTGTCAGCAAGGAAACTTAAGTTTGTTAGGAACTATTCTTCTCTTTTTTTTGTGATTTGGGATGAAACAAAATGCTAAACAAAAATTAAAGGTTTGAGGAACAGCAAATCAGACCAGGTGCTGTGACCAAGAGAATGGATGCAAATTAAACACAAAAAGAGAATTAATAATTCACTGTGAATGACTGAAGTGTACATAAATTAAAAGTATAATTCTTTCCTCTTAAATACTTAAGTAGAAGTAAAAGAACTACAAATCCATCAAAACTGGTTAAGTACATGTCACCAGGTAAATGTAACTAGTTACTACCAACTTCTGAAGGTAACATGGTTAAAGTGTTGCCTAGTACGGAGGTGATGGAAACCACACTATATAATAATAATACAAAATATTTATATTTCAGGATATATGATTATATAGTAATGGTATAAAACATATGTTCAAAACCCAAATTTCACATTTAGCCTAACACAAACATTGGCATGTGGCCACCAAGAAAAAACCCTTGGGTACCTCTAATTTGAACAGTAGTGATGGTATTGTCACAGTAAAGGTGTAGTACCTTGCTCTGGTAAGCATGGATCTCCTCCCTACTGAAAATCTTCCATCTGAGAGCGTGTATCTCCTCCACTCGATACTGACTTGTCTCCCTGTGAGAGCGTACTATACTTGCACACAGCTCCTCTACACACACACACACACACACACACACATAGAGCTTTGGTGAGAATCCATAAAAGGGAATTCTACAGATTCAAAATATTTGCACAATTCATTCACTGAGATGTGAATGCAGTCATTCAGAGTGGTTTGATGTGAAATGCTCTGTTCTAGAGAAACTTACAGAGTCAGGATTGTTCACAGTGGAGGTGATGGGAACTACATGTCTGAAGAGTTTAATGCCTCTTAAAGCTACTTCAAAGAAAGCTATCATATGAAATGGTTATGAATACACTGCCTAATGCTTGAAACATTGTTGTACAAAAGGTCTGAGATAAGGTTAAGATTTTTAAACTCCATTCAGAGGTACATGCAGTGTGCTGCAAGGCAACATAGTCCCCAAAAGTGATCTTGGAGTTATTTATTTAACACTATTTTGTCATTATCAACAGTACACATAAAAATTTAAAAGACACGTGTAGATTCACTTGTGGTTTTGGATAGTAAATAAAATGGCTATATTGGTGTTGTAGACGTTGCGACCCCTGGTTCCTCTCACCATCACAGTAAAGAAAACAGACTCAGTAAATTTTTCCTGAAGGGAGTATTTCACATTAAAGTGAAATATTCCCTTCTAGAGTACTGTTTCCTATGGTTTAATACAATCTCAACAACTGAATTAAGCAGAATATTTGAAAAATTGGAGAAATTCCTCTTTAAATTTAACCTTTTCAGCTTTGCTCACATCAAGGGCTCTTCTTTTCACTTTGAACTGCTCATGACTACTTAGCATCACTTTGCTCTACTGTGAGCAACATCCAGCCACACCAGATGCTTCTGATAAAGTCACTTGAATTAAAAATTCAACAGACACTCTCTGTCTTTCTCTCTCTGACTCACCTATGTGCATTGAGGTAGGGTAGGGGCAGAACGAGCCTTCGAGGTCAAAAGGTCGTAATCCTATTTCACTCCCAGGCAAGCTCAGGATGGTCTCGGGAGTGGATCTTCTGGACTCAAAGCCTAGAAAAGAGGAAGAGAGACAGTGAGAAAGAAGAAAATGAAGAAAGGGGGAAAACAGATTAATAATGGAGTTGATAAGCTGTTACTGTCCTCTACTTTGATTACCTTAAATATATGTTTTGTTTTGTTTCTTTGGCAATTGTAAAATACAACCCACTGACATGAAGGAAACACACAATTATGTCCCTGATAAGATAGAGAACAATGAGCCTCTTTAACTTCACCTCTTCCTGACGGTGAAAAGCTGCTGCTGTCCCCGCCTCTCTGAGAATTCCTGTAGGCCAGAGCTGCAGCCTGGGCCTCACCTGCGGCACAGCCCAAGTAGGGGTGCACTTCTGGTGGGCAGCTGGGGAGCTCCTGGTCCAGGGTGTAGGAGTAGGTTGGGGCCAGTGGTTGAATTACATGGGGCGAGCGGCCCCTGGGCTCTTTGCTGGGCCGGTACGCTGGCAGAGGCTGGGGCTCCGCTTGGCTGGCCTGGAGACGCTGCTGCTGCCGGTGCCTCTCCACCTCTGCAAACAGAGTGTCTCTCTGACGCTTGGACATGCGGCCAAACTTCACCGCTGAGCAAGAGAGAACGCAGTTAATCAAACAGGAATGCTTCCTAAGTACTAGGCTATCTACAGTACTGTACCAGGCCAGCAAAGAAAATTGTTTAAAACTAATTACATGGGGAGTAAGTTTGTTTTTCCTTGTAAAACCATTTTGAAATATTAGAATTAATACAAATATGCTTATAGCTAGTATGATTGATCTTATACATTTCTAACACTTGCAATCATACTTGGGAAGTCACAAAGCAACATGCTTTACTTTTACAATAGGGGCTATTTCAAAAAGTGATGGGGATTTCAAAAATGCATAACGGTTAGTAAAAATCTGAAAAATGGCAGAAATCTCCTGCTAAAATTGTGTAAAATGTTTTCCATCATATTAACATTAAGTCTTTATTTCCTCAGTAGAGTTTGCAAGGTTTTATCCTAATGCTGGACACGGTGAACTCATGTGGTTGAGTCAGGGCGCAGGCTGCTCGTTTCAAATTCAAAATTTAACGGAAATTTAAGGCCATTTAAAGTGCTGCAGGTGAGAAAAAGAGCTTGTTGTTCTTAGAATTAAAATCTATGACATCTTATCATCAATGGACTTATAATAATAAATCCAAGCTAAATAATTTTGATAAACTTCAGCTCATTTTATCCTAACGTTAGTCTGTTAAAGAATTTAGTCAGTAGGATTACTAGCTAGCCCGCTGTTCTAGGATTGCTCCATGACAAGGCAGGCTATGTAATGGTAATAGCTGTGGTTTTTCTTTAGGTGTTTGAGGTAGAGTGGTGTCATAAAGAGCAAATCTCAGATAACGAATTAGTTGGTAATGAGTTTTTGTTTGGTAACGGCTAATTTAGCTAACTTAGCATTTGTCCAGTGCTATGACGGTTGGTAAACTAGCATGTAGCAAAGCCTGTTTGGAGGTCTGATTATTGATCCTGTTTCCATACCACCGGCACAACGATTTCAAGCCTTTATTGCTGCACTGTGCTGTGCTTATGTTAAAGATTCATGAACCTGTTCTGACGAATTGTGCTACCTTGTCGAAACGTCCTACCATAGCGCAAATTTATAGTTAGCTAACTAGCTAACTTTTTACTTAAAACACGGACGGATGTTTTGATAGCTTAAATAACTGAATCTGAAAAAGCTACCAACATTACAACAACAGGTAGCGTTAGGATAGTTTAATAGCCTAAACCTTCTTAGCAGAAAGTGTCACCAGCATTAAAAGAATAATTAGGATATTTTGATAGCATAAATCAGCTTATCAGGGAGTAACTGGCAATATTAAGATTAGTCTGTACGATAGACTTGAAGTAAGCCTGAATTAACATGAAAAACACAAGTTACTGCGCTGTTGTAATACTATGCGCATGCTCGGTAAACCACTCGATGGCTAGGACAAATTGTTAGAACAACGGTGTTGTCGAAATATCTTAACTTAGTTTGCTAGCTAGGTTAGCTACCTTAGCGTACATTTATAGTAGCTAGCTAACTTAGCTATTTAAATCCCTATATAAAACTACAGGTAGGACATTTTGATAGCCTAATTCATCTTCTCAGAAAAATGTTGCCAGCATTAAAACTATAGTTAGTTAGCTAGCTAGCTATGTAAAGTGTTTTAATAGCCTAAAATATTTTGTCAAAGCTAATTTAAACAGCTTTACAAAGCTGTTATTAAGCTAAGTCTGTATAATAAACGTAAAGTAAGGCGGAATTATGCTGCGTTCACATGTTTACGTCGGAAAAACATCATTCCGACCTCATTGCGGACACGGCCAACGGCGGCAGGAAGCCATGCAGCGGTTGGCATGGTGACCGCGGAGCAGAAATGTATATCAGACAATGGATGTATATCAGAGGAGAGCTTTATCAGTGTAGACTGTTTATTTAAGGTGATAAATCGATCTGTACTCTTTTATTTTGTATTGTACAATACAGTGCTCGTCTGGAGAAAGGCCACAGAGGACATTAAATATCTGGCGAAATATGGGTGTCGGATATGTTAGTGGTGTCAAAGTTAAGCTAGTTAGTTAGGCTTTAGGCTGAGACCTATTCAATCCCACATAAAACGTATCTGTCTCTAAAGTGAATTAAAATGCAGTGATCAAATGTACTGCGGTTAGGGCTCATTGCCTGCTGCCCATCTTCTCAACATAAGTATGGATTATATACTGACAGATGCATTTTTTAAAATTGATAAACACATCATTACAGCCATATCTAACAGGCATAATCAGTCTTAAGACTTTTAGGTCATAGCAGCTTTTTACTTACAGTATAATCAATAATTGTTCATTGAAATAATAAGGGGTGGCCTTTTTTTACGGAAGTTCACATCCTTAGTTGCGTAATTATTTTAATCATTTGCCTGATTCCCACACACACATTTCTTTGACCTAAATTTACAACATATCATTTTCTTAGGTGTTGCCTCAGGGAGCAAGATGTCCCATTTTTAGGCTTGCTTCTTCTCAAGGTTTCTTCCCTTTTGCCATTACTGGGAGGTTTTGCCCTCTATCCCAACTTATTTATTGCCTTAGGCTTACTCATCATGGGGATCAGATCCAAATTTTTGTAGTGCTGTGAGTGACAGTGAATTGGACCTTGGGTGCTGGAGAACATTAGAAGATTAGCACTCTGTACGCTGTGTTTTGTTTTGTTTCTGAACACCATAGAGCTTGGGGGATGATTGTTCCTTGAAAAGGATGTTGTGATTGAGATAAGGACATGCTTATACCCAGACTATTCTGGGAGTCATGACAACACTGCCCAAGGATGTGGAACTGAGCATATATGTATATACGTGTTCTGCTTAAATATAAGTGTTCTGGTAGTAGCATTCTGATTACATCAGATAGACTAATGGATGTTGCAGGATAATGTATTATGCTTCACCTTTATTCTTCATACTTTTGGTTTTACCGCAATGACTGTATAAAGACTTTAAATGTCCCATCATATCCTCCATTTTTCTTGTATTTTATTTTTTTCCCTGAGATCCCCCTCAGATTTTGTTGGTTTATTTACGAAAACCATTAATATTTTATGTCTCTGTTCTGATTACTATGTCAATCTGTTTCATTTAAAAAAAGCAAGAGAAATTTGAACACATTTATCTAGTTTATAAGTTGTGAGAATTTATCTAAATTATTAATACATGTCTCTCCCCTTTCTCATTCTCTCTCTGTCTCTCTCTCTCATACTCACCATCCCGACTCATTCCCTGGGCGACACATTTCTTGAGGCGGCAGCTCTGGCAGCGGTTCCTGCTGGCGCGGTCAATGGGGCAGTTACTCTGTCTAGAGCAAGAATACTGCACACTCGAAGACTGACTCCTCCGGAAAAACCCCTAAAGAGAAAGAGAAGGCAAGCATGAGTCAGAGAGTGAGTGAGAAAAAGAGAGCAAAACACCACAAATCAAGTATGTTAATTTTAACTTAAGCACTATGTGCTAAATTACATGCCTGAGCGTGATTAGTATAGGTCCTGTTCTCACCTTGCAGCCCTCACAGGTGATGACCCCATAGTGAACGCCTGATGATTTGTCTCCACAGATCTTACAGGGGATCACCTCAATCTGAGCTGTACACACACATAAACACACACGCACACAAATTCAGTGACAACTATTGTATATGACAGCTACTCCAGTGGCCTTACCAATATTACACCCATGGGTGGGCATATCAATATGTAGACTTGGCAGCGACATTCAACATTAAATGAGATTGACAGCAACTCCTAAACTTCACTGCCTGCCTCTCAAATGAGGTAAAAACTTAAAAGGAGAAATTATTCTCATGAAATGTGACATTTGTTCATACAAAGTAGAAAATATTACTGTTTTAGAGCATTAAGTATTTACAGGAGCTTTATTAATTTAACTCCAGTTTGATCTTTGAACTTCAGTTTGAATTGACAAAACCTGATATTAACCAGCAATAAGAGAAAACTGCAAAACTGGTCCCAAATCAGTATAAAAATGCAAACTTTTCCTAATGCATATCTGTCATTGTATCATATCTAATATCACATCTAACCAACGTCCCTGAAAGTCCCGAGATAACATTATGAACTGTTGTGAGCTCTCATGTCCAGGCACTCGCTTATTTTATAACCAGTGATGTGTGATCACTGAAAGCTGAGCTAATCCCAATTTAATGTATGAATAAAGCAGCACTGCTGCTGTACATAAAATTATAGAACTATCAGATATCAGCCCAAAACCCAAAACAGGGCAATAAATTAAGGGTGTGTGTGCGTGTGTTGTGGTGTTAGGGGTGCGGGTGCGCATGTGTGTGTTTGTGGTCGATATTTCAGTAAATGTAACCTGCTGACTTCTTGGAACTCAAATGTGTTTATGTGGCTGTCTGGTGTGCACACACTATCTTGTAACCAAAGAACCAAAACCCACCTTTCTCACTTATACCCTCACTCACTCCCCACACACACACACACCGCTCACTATGCGAGGAGCAGCTAAAAAACGAAAAAGAAGATAGTGACCGCTATGGCTGGTCAAAATGTAACTTGAATGAAAGAACTAAGCCTATAATGTTAAAGTGCATTGAAAAGGCGTTTTATTCAGAAGTGAATAAAGAAGTGAATAAACTTAGCTAAGCACCTAAGTTCAGAATCATGACTACAGCCAAATGCAGTATGTCAGTAGTAACTGTTTGTCCTAAGGTCAGCGAGTAGCTTTCCTGTAGAGATGTAACAATACAATCAGTCCGTGTTTCAGTACTGGGTTCACAATTTAGTATAGTATTGTGTTGAATATAGTAATACTTGGGACAAATTTTAAGTAAAGAGAAAAACAACTGTTGTTGTACAACCCCATTTCCAAAAAAAAAGTTGTGACGCTGTGCAAAATGTAAATAAAAACAGAATGCAATAATATGCAAATCATTTAAACCCTATATTTACCTGAAAATAGTACAAAGACAAAATAGCAAATGTTGAAACTGAGAAATTTTATTGTTTTTTGAAAAATACTTGGCTATTTTGAGTTTGATGCCAGCAATATGTTTCAGAAAAGTTGGGACAGGGGCATATTTACCACTGTGTTTGCTTCACCTCTTCTTTTAACAACACTCTGTAAGCATTTGGGAACTGAGGGAACTGAAGAGACCAGCTGCTGTAGTTTTGAAAGTGAAATGTTTTCCCATTCTTGCTTGACATAGGATTTCAGCTGTTCAACACTTTGTCGTATTTTTCATTTCATAACGCACCAAATGCACCAAAAGGCCTTCCCTGAAAAAGACATTGTCTGGATGGCAGCATATGTTGCTCCAAAACATGTATATATCATAAAGTATTAATGGTGCCTTCACAGATGTGCAGGCCACCCATGCCATATGCACTAATGCACCCCCACACCATCACAGATGAAAAGAGCCAGAACCTGTGTGCTGATAACAGGCCGGATGGTCTTTAGTGCAGAGGACGCAGTGTCCATAATTTCCGAAATTTCCAAAAAGAATTTACCTCAGTCCATCTTAACTAAGCTCAGGCCCAGAGAAGGCAGCAGCATTTCTGTATCCTGTTTATATGGTTTTCTCTTTGCATGGTAGAGTTTTAACTTTGTGGATGTAGCGACGAATGGTGTTCACAGTGGTTTTTAGAAGTGTTTCTGAGCCCATGCAGTGATTTGCACTACAGAACCATGTCTGTTCTTAATGCAGTGCTGCCTGAGGGGCCGAAAATCATGGCCAGCCAAAATTGATTTTTAGCCTTGTCCCTTGCATACAGAGATTTCTCAGGAAAAGATATTGTGTACTGTAGATGATGAAATCCCCAAGTTATTTGTTATTTTACGTTGAGAAATATTATTCTTTATTTGTTACACAATTTGCCTGTGCAGTCTTTCGCAGAGTGGTGAGATCCTCTTAAACTTTACTTCTGAAAGACTCAGCCTGTCTGGGATGCTCTTTTTATACCCAATCATGTTGACCACTTGCCAATTAACCACCAGGTGTTTTTTAGCATTTCATTTTACCGGTCTTTTGTTGCCCCATTCCAGCTTTTTTTAAACGTGTTGCTGGCATCAAATTCAAAATAGGCATCTTCACAATGTACACTGTCACGGATGTGATGCATAGGTACCTCCCTACTTTCCTGTAATCAGCTAAACTGGGTAGATTATCATGAAGTGATGTGCTCTTCTAACAGTTCATTCTTCGAGAGTAATGAAACTACTTGTTTCTAGGACACAGAAAAAAGATTTATTGTTTGACTAGTTGTAAAATGTTTAGTCTGAAACTGACTCCTGGAAACTGACTCCCAAACTGCTTTTGAAACTACAGTCCACAGATGATAGGGAGTATGCAACACAGTCTAAAAAGTGATGTGTTAAATAACAACACACTATCTTGTGTTACCCATTTTAACACTATTTGTATCATACTGTAATGTATTATCCATAACTGGGTATGAAAATATTTCAACATATTTTGTGTTAAAAAATAACACAAAATGTGTCATTTTCAACTAAACACACTGATGTGTCTATATAGAGACAAAATGTGTATGTTTGATGAGTGTAGTCAATTGATTGATAAAATATTGTTGTTAATAACTTTATATACACCATCCTTTATTTTTCAAATAATTCTGAGTTTTTTTCTCTCTTATACCAAAAAAAAAACAATATGGAAATGTAGTATTCCTACAAATTATCATCTAAAAGCAAATTCTCAACGAGATACTGGTTGGGTTTTAAACTACAAATGCCTGAGTGAAATTAAAATGATTAATAAATACAGTATTATTCTACTGTACTGTTACTAGTAGTACTAGTACTATTTATCTTGGCAGTAAGTGTGTGTTTTCCTGCAACACGTTTTAGAACATTAGAATAAAAACAAGAAAAAAAATAAAAATCAATAAACTTGAATACAGTAAAAGTGTTTTCAGATTTTGAAAAGTTATTAATATTTTAGTTAGAAGAATACAGTTAGAAGAACACAGGTTTGGTACCTGACATATTTATCCTTGGGGTCAATTGGACCCGAGCAATTTAAACATCCAGAAAATGATGATTATTAAAATTGTACTTTGTTTCTTTACAAAAAAATAATGTCAGTCATTCATTTAGTGACTTTAAACATTGAATGTGGTCAAATTGACCTCAAAGATAATAGGAGGGTTACATATAATTTTCTAATATAGACTACCTAATACTTTTGCACATTTCTGTACATGATCAGGCTTTTGTCATTTGTCTCATATTGTGTCATTATGAAAATATGAAAGAAAACATCAAGTTTGAGTCTAAAGAAAAGTGGTAAATGATGAAGGCTATTTTTTGCTTTTTATGCAGCTTATCTTTATCAAAGCTCTCAGTAATTGTGGAAGAGATTTTTAGTGTAAGTGTAATAGCAGAGATACCTTGGCAGAGGTTTGCAATCAGTGAGCATCCATCAAAATTTCTACACTGACAAAGGTTTGATTAAAACAAACATATCAGTGACGTGGATTTAGACACCATCCTGTCTTTGTTTGAGAGCAGGTCTTTATAAATGTGTCCAGTGAATTTTATTGAGGAGATTTTTAACATATTTGGGTGAAACTAAAATTTAAGGAAACCCAGTAAAATTTGCTCCATTCACAGCTTTCATTTGTTGTTAAGGTTCACTCCACACGTTTGTCAGTGTCTGAAATATTTGTGAAAACTCATTCATTAGAGGTTTAGAGGGTTAAAATCAGCATTGTTTCAAAATATCTGTAGATTTTCCTAAAATGTTTTTTTTACATAATTTAATTACTTGAGGTGTGAAAAATAAAGGAAAAATCCAAAGAAACTAAAATCTAGAAATAATAATAATATCTAAAGATATTAAATTTTGAACTGTGGCTGAGCCAAGAACAAAACAACCTGCAAGCTGTTCCTCAATTCAATTAAAATGAAAACAAATTTAATGCTTTTGATACAAGGACAGGACACAGTGATGTGGAAATGCAGTTGATTAAAATCCAAACAGTAAACAGAATACAAAGCTTTATAGCTTTTGTCCACTAGGGGGGGGAGAACACTGTGCCTAAACCGACAGGAGCCCCCCAAAACTGTGTATTCACTTTTTCTTTTTACTTTTCTAATATTTAGTTATCTCTTTGTTATGTAACAACAAGACTCCTTGCTTACTGTCTCTGAAAATCTACAAACACTAATGTGAGTAAATTGAAGGTTCTGTCCCTGAGCCTTATCTTTTCACTGTGAGATTTTTCACTGTGTGAAAAGAGTGAAATAGTCAGTGGAATCAGAACAACATCATATTAGCGTAACCTTTTACAACAGAGACTTAAAGTTTCCTTTTGCCCACTTTCCCACCAGGGCCATCAAAGGCTCTACCATGCTGAGGGGATTCAGTATGACAGGGGCACATCTCATTCAAAGATGAAAACATCAAAAACTACAAAACATCTCACGAAAAATAGAGAGATACAAAAAAAAGACGAAGAGAGAGAAAGATAGAGAGTGGGGGAATATTTGACAGAGAGAGGAGGTGGACTTGAAGGTGTCAACCTCAGAGGCTTTTTAAGTGGTTTACTGGCTTTTCTTTCACTCTGACTATCCCTCTTTCATGCGTTCTCTTGCTTTTTCCTTCCCTTTCTCTGTCTCTCTCACAAAGGATGTGCCTGCCAGTAAGAAACTCTTTTATCTCTGTTTTTCGCTGCCAGGAATGTCCATCCCCCTCTCCTTTTCTCCCCCACAGCTATCTCTCCTCCATCACGACTTCTTACCCCCTTTCTTTCTCTCCCCTTGCTTTTTTTCTCACTCCCATTCTCCTCTCCAATGAAGATACTCAGAATCGTACACATTCAGTAAGGCGTTTCTACAGGTGGAGGATCAAAACTGTTCCTTTTGGGTATAAACAAGTTCAGCCAACTAAATTTGTTCCTTTTCATGGGAGCACTGTTATTGTGTCAGATAGTGTGTAAGTTTCTGTGTCAGTGTGTTTATGTCAGTGTGTCAGCTTTTGTGTGTGCCCTGATTTTGGGCACAGAAAGGAACTCCAGAAAGCTCTTCATATCCGCAGAATATACAGTATGCATAGAAAGAGCGGGGGTGTGTGTTTATTAAAGAATGTATAAAAACGTGGATGTCAGATAGATCCTTGTTTGTTGTGTAATGTTATAGGTACATTGTCAAGCATGTGAACAACTTAAATGGCTTTGGTTGTAGAGTGTTGCAGACCGTAAGGCAGTTTGTACATGTGTGTATGTGTGTGTGCTGGGGGCACAGAGAGCACAGTTGCGGGCCAGGTGAATTTCCTGTTGTTTGATGCAGACAATAACAACTAAGTGAACCACAGAGAACTGATCTGCTCTTTCTCATTTTGTTTTTTTTTTTCTCTCGCTCTTCTGGTTGGGACTGTCCATGCTGTCTCCTGACTGGCTAGTTAAAAGGAAATACCTCATGCTTGCACTAAACACTCCCACACTCCTCCTTCACACCTTCACATTTGTTAGACTGTGGTGTTTTTTCTTTGACGGGATGTAAACACCTTACGACGGGTTTTACATTATTGAAATGCCTTCCTCTGTTTCTTTTGGCTCATGAGTAATATGAATCGGCATTTGATCCTCGAAACCCGCAGGCTCACTCTGTGTTTTCTGTTCATGCATTGAAGAATACACTATCATCTAGCTCAAAATTATGAACCAAAGGGGTTACAACTGACCTATCCATGCTCTGCCCATTAATGTTATTTCATAGTTGCAATGTTAGACAAGCCTTACAAAATGTTTACAAAAATCCATTCAACTTAATGAGCAGATAACTCAATACATAAATTTAGAGTGCATTAAGTTCAAGTGATATTTATTTTGTATGTGTGTTTAAGTTCACACTGGTAGGACATATCAGGTGTAGTTTTCTGTTATGTAATCGAGCTCATGTTAACAATGGCAAATTCTAAATCAATTTAGCTACAACAACATAAAGCAGCTCAGTAGTGTAGCATTTCAAAATGGGATAGTCAGCGTTATGTAGTGAATATAGAGCTAGATTTACTGAGAAGGGTGTGTTAAAATTCTGAAATTTAGCACATGCAGCTGATTCTATCTTGAGACTGATTTTACTATGACCTATCATTTAAATGACTTCACGTTTCAGCAATTCTCAGCTGCTAAAAGACGAGCAGTTCTGGAAATCACTGCAAGGAAAACTACTAAAATATCCATGGACAAACTAAAAAAAACATCAAGGAGACTGTGCATCCTGCATTTCATGGCACAATCCCTAAAACTGTTTGTCTCACATGCCACATAAACAGAAACAGTATCTAGTGTTTCAAAGATCATGGAATTATGTTTTTTTAATTTTTTTTTTTTTTTACACTTTTTAGATTAAAACATTGAAACTGTGTACTGTTTAAAATGTGTAGCCTTGTTCCAATGATCATTCTCACTCTTATTGAGGAATTCCCCATTGAGGAAACATCATTGGTCAGGGTAAAAAAAAAAAGAAGAAAATACATGAGTTTGTGTTTTTTTTAAATATTCCAAAAGTGCACTAAACATCTTTGGCCATTTTCATATATATTTTCATTGCATATTGCATAATTTCTTATGTGACTGAATGCAAAGTGAGGGACAAGTAAAAAAGAAAACCTAAGAAATAAGTAAACTTATAAAGTGAAGAGAACAAAAAGAGAAGCTTGCATTTAATACATTTGTCTTTTGAGTCCAAAAAAAGGCCATTTTCAAAGTAATTGTGCATCCTTCTCTTTGCCATTAAATAATATTCAGTTCTTTGGTCAGTTCACGTCGTTATTAAGTTGTTAATATGCATAGTGTACTCTGCTGTTTTTCACCTCAATGAATGCATGAATATTCATGAAGTCAGGTGCACAAAAACATGCAGCTCAGCGGCGACCTCGTGTGCATGTGCAAAAGAGTTTTGCACACACATTGATAAATCAGCTGTGAGTATTCTGCGCTCGCAAAATACATTAGCACCACTGCATACGTTCAGTAAATAATGACCCATACACTCCAATCTAAATTCACTGGGTTGAATAGGTTTTTGGCAACATTTGGTAATGCTTGTTCAACCTTGCAGCGGTCGCTAGAAAAGAACGCATTTATTGCTGAAGCATAGATAGGTCAGCTGCAGATAATGTCAGCACAACTTGCACACTGAAAAATTTGACATAAATTGCAAATGCATTTTATGTTGAAGTAACAAAGTCCATGTATGATGACTCATATTTGACTTAATTTGATTGAATGAAAATGTGTGACATAACTAAATTAATGGTAAACAAGCAAACAAACAAATGCACACACACGCCAATGCACACACACAAATGCAGACACAGCAACTTCCACACTTTCAAACAAAGCGTTTACCTAGCATTCTAATTCTGCCTCAACACCCCACTGAAACCACATGCTGATAAAGAGTAAATATTCTCTCTTGACTTTCCATCTCTCCTCCATCTCTCTATCCACCTCAACCACATGCTGATACGCAGAAAAAGCTGTCACGTTTCTCTTTTTCTGCCCTCATTCCTTATCTTGCCCCTTCTATGTCTATCATGCTATCTGTCCATGCTAACCACTCACAAAGGTGAAGGTACGTAGACGTTGCAGTTGAAGAACACACAAATGAAACTAATGCTGGCCAAGCTTCATCAGATATGATTAAATAATGCCGCAGCATACAAGAGTGGTGAACAAAATAAGAAAAGCAGCAGATAGAAATGCAACATACTGGAGCACTGTAGAAAATCAAACACATCATTTATGATGAATATTAGCACTTTAAGGTTATTAAATAAAAATTATATTATTTTTTCTAATGCCCTAATTAGGCCTGTCACAGTTATTTGAGATGATCACAGTTATTTAAGCTGATTGCAGTCATTTTCCACAGTCCTTAGATTTCACAGTCATATTATGCTGCAACAAGCAAATGTGGATTGGGTGCATTTGGTTGAGGCAAATAAAAGTAAAGCCATTCATTGAGACATCATGCGGCTCATTAAAAAACAAAAAATTGCTTTAGCTTCTAAATTAGCTACTGAGTAAATGTAGACAGAAATAAGAGGGCTAATCGGGCAATGTACTTCAATAGTTGCGAACAATAAACAAGAAAAAATGACAATCGTTAGTTAAAATTTCATAATCGTGACAGCCCTAGCACTAAAACATTTCCCGTAGAATATTCACAGGTTTGGCAATTTTCTGTGGTTCATTCACTCATATATATTGAGTGATGCTTTAAAAAGTAAAGACTCTGTGTACAAGCTTAATCAGTACTATTACTCGTTTATCTTTCATAAAGCTGCTGAATCTAACCCAACTGCCAAAAAAGGATGCTAACAGACCTAAATAAAGTTAAATGTTATCTCTACCATGCAAATCTCTTACCTCAATTTGATTCGATTATATCTGTGAAGTTATGCTCACTTACAGAAACAAAGATATGATCACCTTTGCCCTGTAACCGTAAGTCAGATGGAAGCGGAGATGTTATCTATTGCTGATACAACAAAATACCCCACACTGAACTTCCATTCAAAGGAAAAAACACAGGTACAAACCTCATGTATATCAATTATTTCTACAAAGAGCTATAGTTGCTTTGTGTGCTGAAAAATCAAAATAAAAAGGAAAACATGAGAAATGACAAAAATTGAGATACAAGGTTTTGTCCCGACAACAGCGATATGTATATATATATCAGATTTTAAGATACTTTTTTACTCAGAAAAGCATAACAATCGCATATGTTTGTTTTTTTTCTAAATACAACTTTGGGTTCAGTTCAGATACCATAAGTGATTTGTTTCATAAGACATACAGTATTGTCTGAGACCACCCTTCATTTATATAATTTATAGTCAAAGTGACCATTAAGTACAAGTTATTATTTTTTCAGTGTCAGAAAAAAGCGGAAAACACATATTTAACAGGACATTATAAAAAAGTCTCAACAACAACAAATAATATGATATATAATATATATTTTTGCATTTAGTGTGTCCACTCTTTGTCTTTATTATGACTTTCACTATTTTAAAGAAATTTGCAGAGATATTGTTCCACACCTCCAAAGTTTGGTCTTAGATTCTGTCTGCATTTTCTGCTTCTCACGATCCGAGTTATCCCAAACACATTCAATGATGTTGAGGTCTAAACTCTAGGGTTGTCATTCCTTTGTACTGAGAATTCCATCGATTTCCTGCAAGTTTTCTTCTTTTTTGTGCAACAGCTTCTTGACAGCTACACATTCTTTCAGACACAGAGTGTTAAGTTGTCTTCTCACAGTGGAAGAGTCTTTTTGACTGGAAATTAAATAAAAGTAGTCTCTGACTTTTGCGCTGAACTTTATATGTATAAATCATTTTCTTCATATATGCCCATTTTTGAGTGTGAAGTTTGCACCTGTATATCAGAAACAGTTGTTGCATTCCTGTTATCGTCAGCCATCTTGGATTGAGAGTGTCAGCACTCAAGGAAAAAACTGAATTCATGATAATTGTTAATGTTACATTATGGTAATGGATCTCACGGTTCAGCTTGCAAGAAGTTTGGAGATTTACAAAAATAATAGCATTAAAACTCTTCACGTATCTGGACACCATGTATGAAATAGTCAGTGATACTAGACTACACATAAATTCATAAGCCCTGCGCATCTTCATGCACAATAACAACATTTTTGATGAAACACCATTCTGTGCCTCAGAAATCTCGCAGGACTTCAGCCCCTAAAGCGTCCGTCACAATGTGCTGAAACAGCACCTACTGTTTACTGACCGAGAGCACAGGAGATGGAGTTATTCTTATTCACTGTGTGTGCTTTTTGCCACAGTGTTGTTGAAAGTTCTTCATTGTCACAGTAGTAAATACTGCAGCGCCAACTCCAGTTCCTGATTTGGGTTTTCAGGAGCTCTGAGATGTCACTGTGTCAATGCACAATACACTCTGATAACTCATAATAATAATTCTCAATAATCCTCACCCTCCTGTGACATAAGCATAAGCAAATACCTTTGGCTAGTTAGACATATTTTCATGATTTTACTCTTGTTTTTGCATATTTTGAGGTTTTTCTGTTGTTTTTGGCAAGACGACATGTTTTACCTTGACCCTGGAGACAGGGGGATGGGTATACTTAAAAGGGTTAAGAGACAAGAAGTTATTGTTTCCTATCAAATTACTGAACAGATATATAATTTTAGAAGTCACAAGTTTGAAGAAATGATTGAGAGTCAGATACATTATTACACTTCGACTGTACAGTGTGTTATTCTATAATCTTTATTGATGTGGTTGGAAGCAGAAGTGGAAAATCACCCACCAATTGCTTCTAGATAGGGGAGTGAAAATAATGGGTAAACGCTTCTCACTGTAACCTTCATCCTTTTTTTCCCTGAAACCACCGTCAGCATTTTGCATGGTAAACACTTAAAAACCTCAAAGTTCCACTAACGGAAATCCTCAAGATGAACAGAAGACCGCCTCATCAAGACAAAACACAAAGAGAGAAAAACCAGACAACTGGTGGGAGAAAGTGAATTAACCCCTTTAATAGCCAGGGCCCAACGACCCAAGTTTTATAACACTTCTATAACCTAAGAATAGCTCAGCCGCTTTGCGTTAAAGTCCCTGTAGTTACTAAATAATAGGCCTTAGTATGTACTAAGTCTGGGATTTTATGGGGTTAAAATGCGTTCAACACAGACTACTGCAAACTACCAACCAAGGTCACCAACTGGAACTAAAAGGATTGTATACAATGTAGGCATCGCGCTCAAAATATGTTGGAAACTTCTCTTGTAATTGACTAATCTTTTCTAACTCACAATAAAGCAACAAACTATCTATTCCAAATCAGTGATACTGTAAAAGCCACAACTGTGCTCTAATATTCAGCTGTAATGATAAAAAAAAAATACAGAAGATTTAATTTGCCTGAATTTGTATTTGTATATATATGTTGTTGGAACAAAACCTCATATGGTAACTTTAAAGGAGAAGGAAAAACATACTTTACTTTTAATATAAGTCAGTGAAATCAGACTTTTTTCCAAGTAATTCTGAGCTGTTTCGTTTGGTCCATTCATCATGAAATTTACATACAATGTAAAGGGCAACAGATGTTTTCAAATTATGTCAAAAACTGAAAAACGACAAAAAGGAGATATGGACAGCATATATATATATATATATATATATATATATATATATATATATATATAATATATATGTGTATATATATATATATATATTATATGTGTATATATATATATATATATATGGCTGTTAAACTATTAAAGGTGTCAAAATAATTATATAGATGTTTGAAGTAAAGGGTTCACTGTAAATAAGGTAATACCAACACTTTCTTGCTACATAGGCTGCTGCAATTCACACAAGCACACACAATATTCTGGGTATTTCACAGCGAGAATCTCTGTTGTTACAAATGAAACATAGACAATGACAGAGGGGTGGCAGGTCGTAAAGGTTTCATAAAGGTGAAGGTTTCATAAACAATGTATGAACATATCAGAGAGCACATACTAGTAAAGTGTAAAGGACTCACAGAAAACACAAAAAAAAACAAAAAAACAAAACATTGAAGGTACATTTGAGTTTTCTGAAGAGACTGTGTTTTTTTTTTTTTCAAGGAATCAGAGGATGTAGTGCCTGATGTCAGTTTAGCTGGTTTGAAGATATGAAGACCAGTTGAACAGAAAATAAATTAATAAGTGAACACAAATAAATGCTGCCCTTCCCACATATACAGAAAGACAAAACTGAATATGTGCAGCATTGTGCTCTGAAAATATCACTCATTAAAATTTATTCTTAATCTAAACATTAAACATAAATAAACATGTGTACTTGTGTTGGTGATGAAAAATAGCTTCAAATAAAACTATGCACACCTGTGCACATAACTATGCTTAAACACACACACACACTCACACACACACACTCACACAAACACTTATTTGGCATTGAAACAGTGGCTCCGGCAACAAAGAAGTTGTGCAGCTGGTAAAGTTCTCTGTGGCAGTGTGATGTGAAGTGTGTGTAAGTATGAAGTGAGAATCTAGTGCAGCAGTGCGAATGTATTATCCTGCAAATACTGGAGACATCTGAATACATGACTAGTACTGTTTTATCTATCCCCTTTTCTTATTCCCTTCTCACTGCTGGAAAAGACCTGTCCAGAAGTGGCCCTTTCTACCTGTCACAGGCACAGTCATAGCGCTACTTTTTTTCTCCAGATTTCATCCTACTGAATAGTTCCTCGTTCGGCGTCTCGCTTTCTCTCTCACACATACAAATTGCAAAAGTTGCATACTCATTTGAGAGATACACAATCAAAAATGATTATAGAATTCAGAAGACAACTGATTGGAAAATTATTTAACTGCTTATTACATTTCAAATGGCCAAGAAATAGCTTAAGAATAACTCAACAACTTCACACTGTCGTCCATATATTTTAAATAATAACAAGCCTTAGAATCTTTGATTACAGATTGATCTTTGATTATAGATAGCACTCATAAAATTTTGATTATGCATTTTAGTTATGCTCACATACAATGTCAGTTTTATCAATTCTGAAAGAGTAGATTGGCAAAACACAAAGCTAATTTAAATGGTTTTTCACCTGTCTAGAATGCCGCTGGTAAAACAAGATGGGCTTTGATGATTTGATTCAATATTTAGGTAGTTTTCAGTTTTTTTGTTAGCAATGATAGCCTTTAAGTTTCAGCGTAGATCTGTGGAAGTAAAGTATGGACGCAGGACCAGCTTCAGCTGAGCTGTATAAATAGAACTGTGAGTTTAATTTTGATCAAATCATATTTGTAAATATTTCCTGACTGGGCTTAATCTCTTTCAGTGATAATAAACTAATCAAAGCAGATACTAAAAGTATGGCGTATGGAGGTCTGCACGGCAGACTAACTCCTGTTAGGTAAACTGTAAACCTGAAACTGCTCATAAACATGCTAAATCGCCACAGCTCTTCGGTAATTCAGACCTTTCAATTTATCATTATTTTGCCAAAAGGATATTGACTGTGGGAAGGGTGTGGGCAGGAATGGAAATATAGGTGTTTTGTGGGCAAAAGGAACCAAATGACAGGAGTCATCTCTGAATCATGTCCACAGTCATGACAAAGGTCATTTCAACCCAAAAAGGGGGCCTTGGTTTCTTGCTGTGGGGTGCAAGCTGCTTTTCCAGAGGCCAGTTAAGCCTAAAATAACATCCTGAACAGAGAATTTTAAAGTTAAAAATAATTTCAAGCTTAAGCTAAGATTTTGTTTATTTAAATAAGACACTGATGATACAGTGTAGTTCCTCTGATAGTCCCATAACTATCTAAAAAAATTATTTCTCTGCATATTAATATTATTAGAGACTAATCGTGGGATAATGATAGTATGTTTAGCTGGTGTTTTGGAAAATAAGAATTAAAAAAAAAGGAATAGGATTTTTAGAAACAACAACAATATATACACAAAACAACATCTGGGAAATGCATTATAAAAGCATTACAGAGTTAATGTGAACTGTTTAAGCAAGGATTCAAAGTGGTGATACTACCTTAAAGGGAACTTCCACTAATTTTTCTAAATTTCTGCATAATTCAATTCTTGAGATGATTCAGTGTCATTCTGAGTGTTTGATGTGAAATGGTTCATCGTAGAAAAACTGACTTCAGAGGTGGTAATAGGAACTAGAGTTGGAATATCTATGCAAATATATCCAAAATGACGAGTGAACCTACACATCTTCTAAGCTTTAATGTATAATGTTGATATGGGTAAAACAGTAGTAAATCTGAAAAAGTAGCTTTCTGTAAGGTAGGTTTTAGAGGCGTTAAACGCATCAGACGTCTAGTGCCTATCACCACCACTGTGAATAATTCTGACTCGCTCAGTTTCTCTAGAATGACACATTTCACATTAACTCTGCATAACTTTGTTTGCATTTCAAATATTTAATTCTGTAATTTTTTAAAAATGGTGAAATTCCCCTGTAATGTCCTACCATTTTATGTCCTGAGCGTTACAACATGGTTTGAGAAACCAGGTCTTGTCTAGTCATTGAAGAGTGTGCATTCAGATAGAGGCCTGTGCTCAGTAAGCCTGTCAAATAAAGGCCAGAGCACTCTGACAAAGCGTTCTGCAGTGAACACCCAACAAAAATTCTGATGTTTGCAGTTGTCTGTAGGATGTCCAGAAAAAGCCGTTGAGGCAAATGAAAAAGAGTGAATACAAGCACTACTCAAACATCACAGTGAGAGTCAATCAAACGTGTTTAGAAATGTGGCTGGCAGATTGCATTCATCAGACCTTATATCTCTTCTACCATGGCCTATCACTTTCTTCATCATCCCTCGCTTTCACATCATGTAACAGACTGCATGTGATATGCTCGTTCAGCTCTTCACCAGAGGTGGGTAGTACCTAGTTACATCTCCTCAATTTGCTAAGTAAATTCGGATGGATTCGTACTTCTCTGAGTACGGAAATATAATACTTTTACTCAAACATATTTGTGAGAAAAGAAATCGTTTAACTTTTTCCACTTTAGTCATTCAGAGTACGTTGTTAATTGTGTTTGATTTTTTATCCTGTTAGGTGGTAAAAGCATCTGTACTACTTTGCTGTTGTTCACACCTCTCATGTTTTTTTAGTTTTAGTATTCCATTTTAGACCAAAAAGATCCTAAAAAGAGAAGGAGTGCCAAAAAAAACATCAGTTCCCACGCTGTGCTGATAGATACTAACACGTTGCAGTATCTGTTCTGTTAGTAACTCCATAATTAATAATTAAACAATTAATAATATTTTTTTTTCTTTTCTGGGTTACTTTTACTGTACTTTGGCTTGAGTCATTAATTCTTTGAAGTGATCATACTTTTACTTGAGTGTGAGTTTAGGCTATTCTATCCACTTCTGCTCTTCACTTACCCCTCTGTCCTTTACAACCTCTGTACTGGCTTTCTCTTTCTTGCTTCCCCCCTCACAACCTTTAGCGCAAGCACTGATGATTATCAAATAATTACAATACATTACACTAAGCTTGTTTTATCACATTATACAAAAATTCTGATGTTTGCAGTTGTCTGTAGGATGTCCAGAAAAAGCCGTTGAGGCAAATGAAAAAGAGTGAATAGAAAGCAAATATTCTAGAGTCTCCCAACAATCAAACACATATATGGCACATCAACCACCAAAGTTTCTATTTGTTTGTATTTGTTGGTGTTTGTAGTTCCAGTCTGAAAAATGTTGAACTTCTTTTACACTGTATGACTCTGAATCCTACCCATTTTTTCACTGTTCACTGGCAAATTTGATATTTTGTGTTCATAATTGCTGCATCCCCTGCATATTATACTGCAAGTAGCTTGTATTTACCATGGCAAGGGTACTTTCCACCACTGTCACCACTGAGATTTTTGCATTTATTTCAAAGAGAGTGTGCAGACTGACTCCTTAGTTTCTAAAGTGAGGATGAAGGCAAACACAAACTATGTTGTGGCATATTTAAGGTTCAGGTATGTGTCAGAACAGATATGAAAACCCCCTCTCATTCACTTTGCTAACAGAGGCTCCTATCCCACACCCACAGAAACACTCAAAACACTAAAGGCTTAGCGTTGTATGAACCCCAATGTAAAAAGGTGTACACAATGAACACGCTAAGGGAAAAAAACGAATGTTTCACGATGATAAATTCTGGTGAATTCCAAACATAAAAGTGTTCTGTGTGACGGCTTCTTGTACTGTTCACACGAGATTTTCAATCCTTTCATCCCACACACGCTCACTTTCTGCTTACGTACATTAAGGCCCCCAAATGTCTCTTCAAAAAAAACACTAGATATTTGATTTTCTTTGTCATGCTGGCTTCCCACGAGCCCCGGGCATGCCCAAATGTGCCGATTTAGTTCAAATACACAATGACCGGAAGTGCATGTTATTCAAAATCTCAAGCTTAAAATCAAAGCAATGGTAGGTTTTTAAGAAAGTGTTGCATTCTTCGCTGCCACACAGCCCATGCAGTGCAGCACACTGACAAAGATTTTGACTACAGCGGTCTGACTTTAATTTTCAGGTTTTGCTCGATCACAGATAATATGGCGGCGTTCGTGGCACACATCCAAAAGCAAAAGATTTTCGTTAGCTGGAGGGTCAGAGGTTGCTAATGAGTGGAAACAGCTAGAGATGACATTTATCTTGACCATGATTGCTCCTAAAGTATGGTACACAAAAAGTTGCCCCGTTCAGAACTGTCTATGCTACATCAGATTTCTTGTTCTGGCTATAAAACCAATAGCGATAGTCAGGCAGTGCCAACAATGAAGCATATAGAAAATGCGTTGTGATGTAAACAAGCATCACTCACACACTTCCACAAACATACTGCATCATTCGTACATACATGTACATCACTTTTCATATATACAAAACACAGCAGTTCCTACCTCGCATCATCTTCACAGTAGTGAAGTCTCTCCCTGGCGAAGCTTTTTACTAAAATTCAGAATATCTCTCACTGTCTGTTTCACTATCTGTCTCCTTGATGATACTGTTTAAGTGTGGGAGATCAGACAGAGATTAGGTGGTTTACTGTCGATGTGTGTGCGTATGAGTGCGGGTGTGCATTTGAGAGTGACACAGCGGGAGAGGGCCTGTCCCTTTCACACAAACCAACTGTACTGAGTCTGTCTGTCTCTCTCTCTCTCTCTCTCTCTTTCTGTCTCTTGCTCTCTCTCTCTCTCTCTCTCTTTCTGTCTCTTGCTCTCTCTCTCTCTCTCTCTCTCTCTCTCTCTCTCTCTCTCTCTCTCTCTCTCTCTCTCATTTTTACTCACTTTGCTTTTCTGCACTACTTCAGTAGTCATTTTTCCTTTTCTGTCTTACTCTCATATTTCCTCTATCAATATAACAAAGACACTACAAGCACTACTCAAACATCACAGTGAGAGTCAATCAAACGTGTTTAGAAATGTGGCTGGCAGATTGCATTCATCAGACCTTATATCTCTTCTACCATGGCCTATCACTTTCTTCATCATCCCTCGCTTTCACATCATGTAACAGACTGCATGTGATATGCTCGTTCAGCTCTTCACCAGAGGTGGGTAGTACCTAGTTACATCTCCTCAATTTGCTAAGTAAATTCGGATGGATTCGTACTTCTCTGAGTACGGAAATATTAATACTTTTACTCAAACATATTTGTGAGAAAAGAAATCGTTTAACTTTTTCCACTTTAGTCATTCAGAGTACGTTGTTAATTGTGTTTGATTTTTTATCCTGTTAGGTGGTAAAAGCATCTGTACTACTTTGCTGTTGTTCACACCTCTCATGTTTTTTTAGTTTTAGTATTCCATTTTAGACCAAAAAGATCCTAAAAAGAGAAGGAGTGCCAAAAAAAACATCAGTTCCCACGCTGTGCTGATAGATACTAACACGTTGCAGTATCTGTTCTGTTAGTAACTCCATAATTAATAATTAAACAATTAATAATATTTTTTTTTCTTTTCTGGGTTACTTTTACTGTACTTTGGCTTGAGTCATTAATTCTTTGAAGTGATCATACTTTTACTTGAGTGTGAGTTTAGGCTATTCTATCCACTTCTGCTCTTCACTTACCCCTCTGTCCTTTACAACCTCTGTACTGGCTTTCTCTTTCTTGCTTCCCCCCTCACAACCTTTAGCGCAAGCACTGATGATTATCAAATAATTACAATACATTACACTAAGCTTGTTTTATCACATTATAGTGGAAAGAACCACAAGCCACTGAAAACAGACTGAGATGGAAGATATTAGCGGCTTCTTAAAATGTTTCTACACGTTAATGGTTACTGCTGTAGATTCTTTTTTGTGACAAGGTCAAGCAGTAGATGTAAGCTGGTTCCCTCTTTCATGGTGTCAACAAGTAATGGCTGAATAGGTGCGTTTAACATATGCCATGTTTGTAAAATAGAGACAGAGAAAGTGAAATGAGAGACACAACTGTGTGTGTGTGTGTGTGTGTGTGTGTGGCTTTCACAGTGCACAGGTGTAATAAAGACCTGTGCAAGTTCTGAACGGCAGCCTCACAAAAATACACTCAGATGTTATCTAGACTCAGGTGGTGCACACACACACCCCTAGAAAGAGAGAAATAGAGTGTGTGTGGTAAACAATACCATCTCTACACGCACTTAAAACACATAGCTCCAGTGCCAGAAGTAAAAATATATATGGAAGCAGGTGCAGATTGCAGTGGATGTTTGGCAGATGTAGTTGTGCGCTGCTACTTTGCTACAAGACCACCTCTGTAACCACGGTAGCACAGCTGCCCGACATGCACATATCACTCCTGCACAATCCATGGGCATATTTGCACATCTATGTTTCATACACACACACACACACACACACACACACTATAGAAAGGGTGTAACAATGTATCGTGACATCATGATATTGCAAAGCAAAA
The DNA here is from genome assembly GCF_904425465.1 of Colossoma macropomum. Classification (NCBI taxonomy): domain Eukaryota; kingdom Metazoa; phylum Chordata; class Actinopteri; order Characiformes; family Serrasalmidae; genus Colossoma; species Colossoma macropomum. The sequence goes on along the minus strand of NW_023494785.1, from coordinate 16,715,081 downwards.
ATGTGACAATGACCAATGTGGAGAGTAAACAAACTATAAATTATGCCATCTAATGCAATTGCAATGTTTAAACACTAAATTTCTCGAAAAAAACATCAGTCCATGATCCACTTCAGCATGTTCACGTGACGTGCCACACTCGTTCTACCTTGCGGTTCAAGTCTCATTAGCAGTTGTGTAACATGGATACAGTCATCAATTTTCTTCATTCAAATTTTGGTCAAAATGTCATAACAATATCTAATCGTAATCTCAGCAACATTAATCATATCTAATCATGTACTGACTGTATCCCTACCCCACTGCTCAATACCACAGCTAGTGGTATTTAAAGGAGCCCATTGAGTCCTTTAAACTAGCTAAACCCTACAGAAACAGCTCTGCAGCAGCAAATGCTACATTTCTCTTTAATGCTAATCCAGGCGAATTTAGTCCCAGTTTCTACAATTTATAAAAGTTTATATATCGGCATCAGTAGATGATGTATATGAAAAGTATTGGATATCATTATCGGCTCACAATTTCCATATCGGAACACACTTTGTCATTCCCTTTCAAAGACTACACCCTGGAATAAACATCACAGTGTCTTAGTCAGTCCCTTAGAAATGCTTGTTCCATTAGTCTGTTCCATTAGTCTATTATGTGGGCCTGGACTGTAATATTACATTGTCATAACTACAAAACTTACATATTAGTTTCATAGAAGTTACCAAATAATTTGTAGTAGTTACTAAATAATAATAAGGAATACTCCAGCGTTTTTTGACCTAAAATCCATCTGCTTTATCTGTAGTATACATTCAATTACCATGGACAGTAATTTCAGAATGTTTTCCTGTACTTGGTAAAAAAACAAAACAAACAAAACAAAACAAACAAACAAAAAAACAGAAAACCTGCTAGCTAGAAACAAAGTTATACTAGATGTCACTGGGCATATGTTGAAGTCACAAACTATAAGTACGTTTTCAGTGAAGCAGTTAACTGTTCTTTTGCTGAGTACAGGGAAATATGTTCTATTCTAAAACTATTCTGTCTGGTAATCGACCATAAGAAACAGGTGTGTACCAGCATCACAGTTTCCACGACTGGGTGAAGCACAAAAGCCGCAGTCTATCGGCACCAATAGCAAGGCCGCTGTGAAACCAGGACAGTATGATACCATGGATTTGACTGGAGTGGCACTTAGATTCAGAAAAGACGGAAAGCAAATTTGAGCACATTCATGTGCTTCTATTTCAGGTTCAGTGTGACAAAGAGGCACACTTTTAAATACACATTAGTAATGGTATTTGTAGGTACATTAGTAGATAGAAATAAAATATCAGAGACTATACTCACTCAAATGTGTCTTTTTGGGTAGTGGGTTTCCTAAACAGGGAGAAATAAGTGAAATAAGAATTAGATACATCTTAAATATCTGAAGACACACACACAGTGAACAGTGCTCAAGACAAGTAAACAGACAAAAATGTAATTGGTGGTCACATCAGTGGAAGAGGATGTGAGCTGCATGTTTGTCCCAGTATGTTTGAAATATTTTACTTTTAAGTAAATACATAATTAAGTGTGATGTTACAAATTCTCCAGCATACTATTTTGTTGCAATCCAGTAAAAGTTTGCAATGTATATATTAAGTTTAAAAAATGCTTTCTGTCCCTGGGAAAATAGACTCAAGTTGGAAACAAAGACCAATACTTTGTCTTTTTCACACACATACACACATATTCTCAGCTCAGCAGTGATGGTAAAAAGCCACTGACTACCCCCCTCCCACACACACACAAACACTCACACACAGCAGCTCTGATCTCCACTGTCTGACGTTTGACCACACTTTGAGTAAGTTGAGATTTGGTGCTGGGTTGGCCGTTTCCGAAGTGTATTTTTAGATGTGTGTTTGCGTGTCTGAACATACAGCGCAGGTAAGATAACAATCACTGGGCAGTGGGCTGCATAACTCACTCTGTCTCTCTCTCTTTTTCTCTCTCGTTCACACCGTCTCACACAGTGTCTTTGAAGGGCTGTGTGGCTTTTTGAAAAAAGAAAGAAAGAAATCATTTTGCCTATGTAGCGGAATACGCACAAATAGGTTTGTGACAGCTTGCAGATGTATTCGGAAACAGACCCAGAAAACAGACTGTTTCACAATCATTTATTCTTTACATTCTCTTTGTTAAAGATTAAATCTCAAGTGCTTGTATCTGGCAGGCATGCATTTGCCTTTGCAAGAGGAAAGGCTGTCAGTTTTAAACAATGGACATAGTGTTTGCTTGTGTGTGTGTGTGTGTGTGTGGTGTGTGTGCGCGTGTCTGTCTGTGTGGGAGCAAGCGGGTTCATCTTTTGGCCATTGATTAAGGGCTTCCCTATACCTGGATTGCCAAGGTGACAAGGTCCAGCGGAAACAGATCTAAATGCTGCTTGGATTACATAACCCTTAGTATTTACTTGGGGGAGAGAGAGAGAAAGAGAGTGAGAGAGAGAGAGAGAGTGAGAGAGAGAGAGAGAGAGTGAGAGAGAGAGAGAGAGAAAACACTGCACAGTGCAGTACAGGGCTTTCTGAGACCAAGGTAAACAATGAACAGTAAGCAGATTGTCACTGCACAGTCAGAGAGTGTAAGAAGTGCTCCACACTTTTAACATATAGTGTTTGTATCCTTTAATGTTGAAGGAATCTTTACATCTTATATGTTTCCTAAAGCCAAATACTTAAATAGTAATACTTATATACTTAAACACATACACATATGTTTTTATGTATATATTAACTTAAATGCAACGGAATTTCTGGTTTTAAAAAATGAACTGATATCAGTTGTATCTACCATATGGTAAATGCATTACATGTACTAGTGAATTTTGTACTACAGAATTTTGATATTTTGATAGGACTTTGAATGTTGGTATACACAGCATGGTATTGATCCATTATGAATATTACTCCATAAATACATTTTTTAACAGCATAATCAGTAAGGGATCATTTTTCTTGGGGTAAAAAATGCCCATATACTCCCAGATGTACACACACATCACATACACAAAGTCTGAGAGGGGTGGTTGTCCTCTGCTGTTACATAACCCAGCCTGCGAGGACCCATGTAGCCATAGGAGGTGTCCACACAGAATGCCTGTCTACTGTAAAACTAACCTTTCTGGCTCACATTTGAAAATTCCCTTACGGTTTTAATGTTTTGATGTACAGTAGCTTGTCTGACAAACATCAAGTTAAGGCACTTATTCTGACTAACTATGATGATCATAAGGAAGCATGTGTTAAAAGTACATTTCTGCTTAAATATATTATAAAAAGCTTATAATGTCAATGTGGATGTTGTAAAGAATACTTTCATCCAAAGTACTTTTTCACAAGATGTAAAAATGTTCTTAATTTTTAATGTATGTCAGTGTAATGAGGTTTAAATCCAAATCATTTTGGACCTTTTCTGTTGGCCCTATTCATCATGAAATACAATGTAAAGGACAGCTGGTGTTTTTAAAGGATGCAAAGAATAAATAAATAAATAAAAAACAAAAAAACATTCCATGCACATCATTTCATTCACGGCAATTAGTTTAGAATAAACTGCCATTCTGCCCACTGCATTGTGTGTAAATGTGTATGTGTGTGTAACGAGGTAATACGTGCAGTAGGGTAATGGAGGTAAGTTTGCAAATCTGAAATTAGCCAATCGGCTCCTGGAAATAGATGAGGAGTCCAAACAGACTCACTGACCGCTAATCCTAATCCAGATTATCTCCACTCTTACAACACACAGCAGTATTTTTACAAAGAGAGAGAGTCAGTAGTCAGCCTGTGTAGGAGTTATGAAATCGAGAGAACAAGAACAAAAAGAATACAGAAGCAAAACCACATGGAAACAAAAAGAAAAAAACGTAAAGAAAATTTAATCAACAGGCATCAAAGAAATGTAAAAGCCTGTGAAGGGAAGATAATATGAGGGTATAGCACATCATTGAGGAAAACAACATAAGTTTCACTCTGGAAGACAGCAAAGAAGTCATTATCCCTATGAATCACTGAAAAGTGCCCTCTTCACCCTGCAGTGTTTTCTGGGAAGTTACCTCTACAGGGGAAACAGGTGCTTGCACTCTTCTATTTTGCTTGAAGCCTGAAACTAAGACATTCCACTGCACTTCCATTAGGGAACTTGATGACTTTTTGGACCTGATACTTTTACTCATGCTCAAGCTGGTAGCTGCTTTTATTTTGACTGGAGTGTTTCTTTGAAGTCACAGCACTTCTACCTATGGATGGCTCCTCTTTCTACCTCTGCACATTAGCTAACAGTCTTCAGACCTGGTCATTTATAGGGGGGCTGAGCAGAGCTAGCACAGCTAGAGACCCTCAGCCCCTGTCCTCTGCCATTAACTGCACCAAGTGCCTTGACAGTGGCTGTCATTTAATTCAGAAAGCCTGGCCTTTTACTTTAGGCACATTCACAACTTGAAAATATTAACCTTATCCCTCTCTCTCCCATACGATATAAATATGATGCTATAGTATTTTTCATTACTCCTCACATCACTTTGTAGGGAACATGGAGTAACTTATGTATGGCCAACAAGTCATTCTGAAACCTAATGCTACAGAAAACCTGCTTCTATTTCCTGAGTTTAATTGCATTTGACACCTTATGGTATTTAGTATTTTAGAAGGTTATGGCATGACCATAAAGGTTAGTGGTAACTAGCGATACATAAGCAGTCGGGCAAGTGTGGGTTTGCGTGCAGGTTTGGTTTGAAATGTATTTAGAGTCATAAAATGACGGCATGGGTTAACATATGGTCTAACTAAAAATGTTTGAAAAATGAACAAGTCCTACATTTTGCAGGCAGGAAATCAAATATTTGATTTTGTGATGTAAATGTTTGCACTGTAAGATAGTTAAGCAATTCTAAAAGACTTTTTTACGGTATTGTGCAGTTATTTTTCTTATTTTTAATAAGGTCAGGTGAATGGGGGTCATGCTGTGGAATGGGTGTTGATCTGTGCGTCATAATGTTTACAATGTATACTTCTGCATGAAGAGAGTGTGTATTGGCACTGAGGGTCACTGAGAGAACAAAAGAGACAGGATTGCATAAGAAAGCAACAGTGCAAAAGATAAAAGAAGAAAGGTAAGAGTGCATGATTAGTAGAAGACTCATGGGGAAAGAGCGAGACAGATAGGGAGGAAGGGAAAGTGACAAGACACTGCTTGAAAATAGTACAGATTTGAAAATATTCAAAATCTCACCCAGGAAATACCCTTACATACAAGATGTGCTGTCAACATTTCACCTGTGTCCCATTCAGAAAGGTGAACGTGAATAACGTGTACCAAATCTGTACAGATGTGGGCTGCTAGTTGCATTTACTGAAGCACAGTTTTGATGTATTTGTTCTTAAGTATTTTCAGTCATTTTATTTCTACTCAATAATATTTGTGAGGAAAAGAGTCTACTTTTCACTTGATAACATTTTAGTTATTGAAATGTAGTTATTCATTCCTTTTTGTGTTTATTTCATCATGCTCCATTTGTGACAGCATCTCACTTTGGAGTGTTAGCATTGCAGACCAAAAGGATCTCAAAAGATTAAGAACAGCTCCCAACAAACTTCACTTTCTATGCTGATGCTAGATGTACTAAGAAGTTCCGCTGCAGCTCTACCAGTGTTTAAGAGGTTTTTGATCTGCTACTTTTGTAGTTCACAAGGTGTTTTTCAGAAGCATACTTTTACTTGAGTCATAAGTAGACATAACAATACTACTTAAATATGAGTTTAGACCACTCTATATGATCATGAAATATATTCTTACAGTTACAGCAGAGTTTTCAACCTAATGAGGGAACTAATTCTAATTTAGGTCACAGGATCACTGGCTCACATGACCATATTTATGTAATCTGGTTAGCCTAAAGGCTGTTAAGGCCTGTGGGTCTTTTTAAAAACTTTCAAGCACCATTCATTTTACTCATTTGCTTACTATGATTATTGATATTTCAACTTGCCCTCACATGACACATGCCATACTGCAGAATGATTTTAGAAAGTCTCTTATAGTTTCGGGGTCAAGCAACTTGGTAAGTTCTTAATCATTTCAGATACAGTTACTCAAATCATAAACATATCAAAGGAAGTCACAGTTCCTATATGCACGTGGCATGAGCACTGAGGTCTGCTATTAATGAGCAAACTTCCAATTTTCCTGGAATGAGGTCCTTGCATTGGCCACCCTCTCCAGCAAAGAATTACTAATAAACTGCATGTATGCCAGAGTAATTTATTAAATTAAAGCTCAATTGTTAATTTAATAAATATCCCAGAAAGAAAAGGGCTTCTCTTAGAATAAGGTCTCTCTAAAGGTGCTCTGGTTGACTTTTCCTGCAGTTATCAGTGTACTACTCTTACCACTCTCTCCCTCCTCATCCAGTAGTATCACTTTCCTGTTCTTTTCTTTCTTCAGCTATGTGAGACAGGCAACCCTCTGTATACCTACAGTGCTCCTGAGAATGCCTTAGTGATCTTAAAACTTAAAGAGGGACTGATGGGTCAATACTGCTAATTGTGTGTATGAGATTTTCATTAAGCCTATAAAGTTTTAACCCTTTACACCATAAGGACTCATATGTAGGCCCACATTTCAGTTCCCCACAGCTATGACTACTGAAGTTACAAATTAGCATTATAGTAGTCACCAAATAATTTACAGTAGTGACCAAATAATCTTATACTAAATAACTGAAAAGTAAGCCAAGGGTTTAATGAGTTTTCTGTTCTCACACACAACATGGGCACCTTAAACCAGTACATGGAGCACGATTTGGCACAAACTGCAGGTGTTCTTGTGGCATCTACGTCCTCCAGTATGGAGTCCAGAGAAATATAGCACTTGTGTTGACCAGAGGTGGGTAGTAACTAGTTGTATTGCAACTAGTTACATGTACTTAAAGTATGCATATCCCACATTTCTCTTGTCTTTTTCTTTTTTGTTTGTCTGGGTTAATGTATCGAGGACAGTCATAACTCTGATTCAAACTTCAAAGTAATTGTCCAACCTATTCTTTAAAATTAATCAGACTTTTTTGTTGCTATGCCTTTAAAACTGATATATAAGTGACCTCTGTTCCTCCTAATAACTTAGACATGAATGGATGTAGCTAAACTGTTGTAGATATGTGAAAATTCTTTGGTTTTTATAAGATCACAAAAATGATTAATTTGCAGCTTAGTTTCCATGTATGGATTGTGTGCACTGATGAGATGATTGTTTACATGATTATCAAAGTGTTTTATTTCAAAAGGGTGAGGACAATTTACGTTTCAATTATATAGGCCATTAATTAAAGTTTGGAAATATTTGTACCTCCGAGTCTTTTCAAATGATAACACTTTTACTTGTACCCACTTGTGAGGAAAGGAAAGAAGTGTATGTTTCACTCATCTATTCACATCAAGTAATTCATTTTGTTTTTGTGTTAGATTTCATTTTGTTCTGTTGGTTCAGCTCATGTATTGTTTTGCTGTTGCTCACACCTCTTATTTGTGAGTTTTAGCAATTCTTTTAGACCAAAAGTATCCCAGAAAGAGAAGAATATGCCTAACGAACTTTATTTCCTATGCTGATAGATGCTGGATGTACTTATCCACTAAAGGAGCTGACTCTTCAGTACTACAATAGAGTATATTTCATCTGTCAATTCATTCTTTTTCTGTTTTTTTTTGCTAAGCTATTTTTACTTCAGCTTGAGTCAGTGTTTCACTGAGGTAACAATGCTTGTGCTTGAAAATGGGTTTAAGCTACCCTATCTAACTCTGGAGTTGACTGTGCTGCAGAACTGCACCAGAAAAGTGGAAAAGTGGGCTGTCATCGTGTGAACTCAACGACATGTGAGCTTCCAAAGCTTGGTGCTTCAGTAGATGCAGTGATGAGGATTTAACTGTGTGTGTGTGAGAGAGAGAGAGAGAGAGAGAGAGAGAGAAAGAGAGGGATCTCGTGCTCCAGAGGATATTTATAGTGTGTCACTGTGCCAGCCCTCATAGCTGCAACTAAGTGTGTGTTAGAGAGAGAGAGAGAGAGAGAGAGAGAGAGAGAGAGAGGTGAATGTAAGGCTTGCTGAGGAAAATGACACATTATACAAATATGCAGGCTATAATAAGAGCATGTAACTTGTCCACAGTCACATTGATTCCTACCTCGTGCACTCTCCGTGTGGCTGATCTGCTCCGGAGACTCGGGGTCTTCATTTTCCATAACTTTTTAGTCAACACCCTGTAGCAACACCCGCACCTCACAGCACGTCCAGCCGTCCACTCCTGGTGGCTATTTAACTTCAAACTCGATTACTAAGAGACCTACAGTAATAAATAAAGTACGACGAAGAGGAATGAGGGCTTAACTAGCGCCCAGGTCGCCGTAATCGTTTTAACAAGCACATCGCCATTCTGATGAGATTCCCGTATGTTGATAAATAAATAGTGAATAATAACAAAGGCTGGGCTCCTCGGTTCCTGTAGAAAGCAGCGGAGTGTGCAGGCCGTTAGAGCGCGGCGATCACCCGCTGTGGAGAGAGTCCCGCGCTGGAGGGTTAGCGGAGCTCCGTTATGTCACCGCCGTTATGTAATCAGCCCGGAGTGCTTTACAGTAACGGAGCTGGAGGAGCTTTACGGCGCACTGAGGGAATAAACACTCTAACACTCAGAGCTGCTCATAAATAATCAGCATTTTATTATGATTCTCCGCTTTCACAAAGCAGGATTCATCCGTCCAGCCAGATAACTTGAGCCCAAAGTCAAGCCTGTCCAAGAGCTGAGGGACATTCGTATTGGACAGTCCTCATCTTTGGGCTTAAGTTATCCGGCTAACTGAGAACATGGAACATGAATGGGTCTATGCACCTGTGTTTGTTGGTTTGAATAAAAAAGGAAGCTGTTACAGTCTGTCTGTTATCACAACAGAGGTACTCCTGACTAATCAATACTTTGATAGGATCTCTGCTTTACAAAGCTTATCAGATGCTTGTTTGTTTGTTTGTTGTGGGAAAACATGGTTACCCAGGGGAGGTGTAACATGGTAGGTTAGTGTGTATGTTAATTAATATAAATAAACAAATGCGGGGGTATAAATATGGATCAGTAGGTGAGAAGGACAATACTTTTTGAAAATGGTTCTACATACAAGCTCCACATCGTAACAATAGAACCATCCTTTTGGGTGCTATATAGAACCCTTTTCAAAAAGGTTCTGTGTAGAACCATATACAACACAGTCTTCATCAATCTGAAGAACCATTTCACCATGCAAGGAACCATTTAAATATGAAATGGTTCTATATAGAACTTATGGTTCTAAAAGGAACCATTGCCTTTACTAAGAATGCTTGAAGAACCATTTTTAAAATTGTGTATGATATTATGTAAACGATGAGCAGGTGTGCCTCATTTTAGTGAACCTGTAGATGTAGTGTAGTAAAAAAAGTACATGATTTTATTCAAGTAAAAGATTGGTATAAAAGATGGGTGTAAAGGGGAATATTTATTTAATCTCCTTTAAAAATGTCATAGAATCCACTTGCTTTTAGGGGAAAAATAAGTTTCTCAAAGTTTTTGAAGTGATTATGTAATACAGTTATGTTTGTTAATCCTTTTTGTTATTATAAACACACTGCTTATATAAAGTCACTATCAAGTGTAAAAAAAAAAATAGTGAAATATAGGCTAATGGGCACAAATTCTAACAGAAAGCAGCATGTAAAGTTTGTGAATAAAGCTTAAGTTGGTTTGTCAGAGTCTATTCCAAGCCCAGAGTCTATGAATATGGAGGTCATCTAGACTGGAGATTCCTTTTTAAAATGTTTAGGGTTTGATACAATAGAGGATGGATACAAACAGAGGTAGCAAAGCAGGGTTATTATGCTGTCAGTATGAAATGCAGCCATGTGCTTTGAGTGAAAAGAGGAATCTTAGTACCAAATATATAAAATTGTAGGATCAGTAAAATCAGCTGGATTGGAGGAGTGAAGAAGGGAAGCCAGTTAGATCAGTACTTTCAGCTTTGCTTTCAACACCGGAAACTTTGTGTAAGATTTGGTGTCTCAAAGTTGACTACTAAAATCAATCTGTATCTATAGAAGGATGGAGTGAAAAAGAAAGAATAGCAAGAACGAACAGTATGAAAATTCAAGTAATAGACGAGCTTCAATAGAAAGATGAAAGGATAGAAGAAAGAATTAACTTGAAGCTTCATTTGGGAGCAGTTTGCTCTACTATAAAACAACATAAATAACATATTTTGTATAAGTGCAGTGTTTTCTCCTGTTCTGTCCTACATGTGAGAGACTCTACCAAAGAACAGAACGAGCATTAACACATCAGAGTCCTTTAGCTAAATGTAGTATGATGAGGGAAGATGCTTCATTGTTTGTTCTGATTCATCTAAAGTGACAATTGATGAGTGTAGTTTTCAGACATTATAAAGCAGATGAGCACTGAACAGAATCCATTTAAATGTTTGATTACATTTAATTTTCTTAATTTTAATCACAGTCAGTTTGGGATTATTTTTGTTTGTTTCGTTAAAAATCAGTATGTGACTACAAAAGACTATATTTCATTTGAATAATTAAGTAATTAACTTTATAGCCGCGTGGTTGAGTGGATTTATATATTATTTGTTAATTCAGGCATCATTTATAAAGTTCAGGCATCATTTATAAAGACATACATTTTAAGGTATAGATATTAATGGGTTAATATTTATACGATCTATCGCGTCTAAGATAAAACGCTCGAGTCGGCATGTTTTACTGTGGAAGAAAGGGGGAGAGAGAGAGAGAGAGAGAGAGAGAGAGAGAGAGAGAGAGAGAGAGAGAGAGAGAGAGAGAGAGGAGAGAGAGAGAGAGAGAGGTTTTAACGTTCGTACCGCGGGTGGAAAAAAAAGCCCCACCGCGGATATTCGCTTTAGTCCCACACAAGCCATCAGCTAAAGCCGCCTGGACCAGAGCTGAGCTCGGCTACTCCTCAGACACCAACACACAACCTGCTGCCCTACATAGAGAGAGAGAGAGAGAGAGAGAGAGAGAGAGAGAGAGAGAGAAAGAGAGAGATGGAGATAGAGATGTGGGGCCCGCTGGGACAGAGAGATAGGGATCTAAAAATAATTTCTGATGAAATCCGCAAATACTTTAAAACTCTACAGAAAAGGTTTCATTAAAAAGGTGACATAAAATCCTGAAACGGCGTCTGCGCTAAAGCGCTGCTTCGTAAGAGCTTAATGAGCAGCGTTTCTGATTGACAGGTGAAAAACACTGATCAGCTCTGTGTGAAGGTGAAGGGTCAGTGAATATACAGCAGGTCTAACAGTCCTATGGAAAAAAAGATTACTGTAAAATTAAATATGTTACAGCCAAAACAACTGAAAATGACCTTTAGTCGAGTTGGTTCGTTCATGTAGGAGCGTGAGAGGTTAATATTCCTGGAATGAATTAAAGGACGCTGCTGAAAAACTCATAGAACCCTGTTCTGTTGGTTCCTGATTGTTTTGTTATGTGTTTTGGCTTTTTTGATGGGTTGATATCACAATATATCACAGAAGTTCCTAAAGATTTAACAGGTGACCAATGGCTGTTTCTAAATGTATCTGATGGTTTCCTAATGGGATCTAAAGATGTTCTACAGGAAGCTAATGAAAACCATTCGGCCAATTTCCACTAGAAAGTATTTTCTAATTCTTAATTCTAATGGTAATTTTTCTGCAGGGGATAAGAGGATATAACCACATAATGGATCTAAAGGCTAATTTGTTGGACTGTAATGTGTCAGTTAGTGTTACTGTAGTCAGTTTACGCCTTTAATTGCGTAATGTATGGCCGCTGAATATCAAGCGCTGTGACTGGAGCGCGCTGGAGACGCATGGAGCGCTGGTTATTGGGCTCGTCAAGTCTTTCTCTCGGGACTGATGGTCACAATCACGCACAAAATACCAGATACAAACATTTCTCGCTATTTTAGGTTTATCTACAGTAGGTCAGTCTCCATTACACCCACGGGCAGTGTTGTGTAGAATGAGGCGTAAAGGGGATCCTTGATTTGTCAACTCTTCTGCACAATGCAGTCTTTGAGACCAAATAACCAAAGTCATTCAGAGTGGTTTGATGTGAAAGTGCATTACAGAGAAACTTCCAGATCTGGACTTTCTTTACAGTGGTTGTCATTGTAACCAGGGTTCATGGTGTCTGGATAGAAAAATGACCACTGAACCTACGTTGTCCGAGTAACGTTAATAATGGTAAAATAGTGGTAAAGTAAAGGTTTTCTTTTTGGTACCATTTGCCTTACCATGTTTTGCCTTAACCTCTAGCTTCAACTCTGTCTTTAAGGACCTGACCTGAGAATTGGTTGATGAAGGGGTAACTCTATCCTCCTGTTAGTCTGCACCACACACTAGGAACTTATCTAAAGTTGGGAAGGCCACTTGTATAGTCTTTCAAGAAAAATCTGTTCACCTTTTTGTATTATCCGTTCATCCGTTCAAAACCATGTATGTAGTCCTACAGATCAGATCTACAAAACACTGAAAAAAAAACTAAAAAAATACTGGCTTCATAAAACCACATTGTTATTTAATGTCTTTTCCATGTTTTCTGTCTGTGTGCAGTCTTGGTAATGTGTTCTAATCCTTCTCAAAGCTGCTGAGACGTAAGGAACGGAAAGAGCCCAGTGAGAACGGACAAAGGCCATACCACGCTGTAGCATGCACTATAGGTGTCATATTGAATCACTGTATCATCACTGAGGTGCTAACTTCAAAGACTCCCAATATGAATGCGTCCTCTTCAGATGTGGACAGTGTGTCATTCATTACCGTAACTCTGTGGTGTTATTTAGGCCTTTTTACTGGAATAATAGTGAAAAGGGGAGGAGGCTATAGCAAGGTATAGATGAGATGCAAGGTTGGAAGCTCTCTGTGGTGGAATACGGAAGATAACATTACAATTGTGTATGTGCGTGTAATCTCGGGTTTGCTTTGTGAACGAAAATTGAACCATCTCCAATCCAGAAATGAAAGGTTACCTCTATTCAAGTCACAGTTATGAGCCTCAGTCTTGCAGACAAGCGACTGTAATCTTCACTCTCACTAGTGATTTCCTCAAAGGGGTAAGCAGCATGATATAAATGTCACTATATTTTATTAATATGTCACATTTTCACAAAACACAGTACATTTCACCATATTTAGCTGGCCTGAATGAACTGGTTAAGCAACAGAAACAGCGCACCTGTAAAGCAATAGCCTATCACAATTTAAAAAAAAAAAAGATCAATGAATAACAAGTTCAGAAACTAGGTGAGGTTAGATGTGAGCTCATGAGGAGTTTATTGAAAAAAGTGACACACAAACAGTCCAAAAAACATGAGAACACAGAACAAGAACACAAAAGACCCAACAAGAGATACACCAGGAACCAGCAACTATGGACAAAAGACACCCAGAACTGCAGAGTCAACACTTCGCAAAGCAGACAGAATGGTCAGGTTTGTTCAGCTGTGTTTTGCTGGTAAATTGCGATGGACAGGTGACCAGTGTTCCGGACTCAGGTGTAACAGCAAGGGGTCTGACAATGGAAACCAGTCATTTTCTATTCACCATGTACAAAAATGAACTATTTAACAAAGGAAAGGAAACTTAAATAAGATGGTGGAAAAATGGTATAACATTCAGTCAACTACAAGTGTTACTATTCAGTGATATTACAGTGCAACAATACTGATTGTTATTAACAACCTCTCTGTAACTGGCCGTTACCTGGTGTTGTAGAACCAGTAACGTCAAGTGGAGCGCTCAGAAAAGTGCAACATGCCATGTTATTCCATCACCCAGGCTTACTTCCACTTACTAGGTCCAGACCATATTTGGAAACTCAGAACACTGAGTCAGCACTACTGTTCCATACGAAACAAAGCTTTGCTGGACTTCTATACTGGCAGTATAAAAAACACGGATAACATTTCTTAAAAGAAGTCTCAGCAAGGCTTCATGATTCCAGTCCTATACTGTATTTTATTTGTACCTACTCCTTACAGCAGGCACGTCAAACTGGGGACCGTCTGGGCCAAAGTGCTGCGGAGATTAGCGTTTACTCTTATCTAACCCTCTGAATTCAGTTCATAAAGGCCTTGCTAATTAGCTGATGAGCTGAATCAGGTCTGTTTAATGAGGCAGTGTGCTGAAGTCTGCAGTGCTTTGGCCCACGAGGACTGGAACTTGACACATATGCCTTACAGCATGTTTTGCTGTAAGGATAGTTGTGTAGACTAAGTGAAGTACACTTTTCAAAAATAATGGCTTTACAGAAAAAACTTTGAGGCATTCACAAAACAAATTTACACAGATATAAGACTGCATATTTATATAAAAATAATTCCATTATACATGAATAACTGCACAGAATCATCAAAAGGATATTACTTGTAAAGTATTATTTTAATAACTTTAATGGTAGTTAATGTATGATATGTCAAGCACCATCTCAAAGCTTATCCCAAGTAAAAGTCTAACACACAGTTCATGAGTAAGTAGTAACGGTGGTAAAATGTCAATAAATACACAGTTAAAGAAATATATAAAATAAATATTTGCTCTCTGGCATGTTAAGGTAACTAAATATCAGACACATCAGAGGAAGTCTCATGTGGCTCTGACAGCTGGCAGAGGTCAAACATTTGTACCACTAGCTGGTCATTTCATACACGCACACACACCTACCCAATCCACGCACACACAAATATGGTGGCTTCTGGCCTGCTTTAAACCTTATGTCCCAAATAAATGGCCCATATTAATTGACACAAATAACGCTGTGGGGAGGGAGGGAGGGAGGGAGGGAGGGAGGGAGGGAGGGAGGGTGAGAGAGAGGGTGGGTGAGAGAGAGAGAGAGAGAGAGAGAAAGAAAATGTTTACTATATGTATTTATGTATTTTAAGCATTGTGCAATATACAGTTTTCTGTAAGTGGCGGGTGTTTAAATGCGTTTATAAATGAATTTTTGTAATTTACAAACTTCATAATTCTACAGTTAAAGGCTTCTATGCACAGTTAATTATTCCTGCCCTTTAGGTGACAGAGGTGATTTAAAAACATTTAACATTAATCTTTTCTACACTTTTTTATATTCCATGTTGTTGGGTTTGCTATGACCAGCTATTTTTTGCCATTTTATTTATACTTGTTCAAAAAAAAACAAAGGCAGTGTACAAGGTATGCATGCAACAGATGAATTTATACTATATTAATTCATTTAAATTAATTTCCCAGTAGTTAAATTTACTTAAATGGGAAAACTGAAAAGCTATTACCACAAAACAACCAAACATGTGCATGGAAGTGCACAGAAATAACCAAAAATAAAAGATATAATTATGTCCTTTTGCCTATTTCATCTTTGGTCTTTTCATCTTTACTACTTGAGTAGTTCATCACTTCATCCCCAATATCTGGGCATTAAAACACATGCCTGCACACAAGGGCAAAACATCCTAACTCCTCCTTGTCGTTGATCAAAATTGCAAGAGAAAAACAAAGAGCCGAGAGGTACAGTAATGTGGAAAAGTTCAAAAGCGAGATTCTTTCTTTTTCACACTGCAGTACGTCTAGGTTTTTTCGCTCCTGTACTGCAGGCATGCCCTCACTGAGACATGTAGACTTTTATGGCATTTAGTTTTTCCCCTCTAACATGGGTAAACTATTCGTACTGATTTAAACAACAGGAACAGTCACTTCTAATACACAATACTAATATATGCTCATTAACTTGGAAACTGTCATTTTTAATGGAATATAGTCCATGTGATTAACATAGTAATGCACATATGAACTGC
Organism: Colossoma macropomum; assembly: GCF_904425465.1. Lineage (NCBI taxonomy): Eukaryota > Metazoa > Chordata > Actinopteri > Characiformes > Serrasalmidae > Colossoma > Colossoma macropomum. Next base: position 16,699,194 of record NW_023494785.1, on the reverse strand, counting down.
TATAAACTATGAATATGTCCTTTGTGGCCCCCACTGTGCTTTTGTGTTTGTGTGCGTCTTTATTGCTCTACCTGTTGCATCTGTGTGTAGTCTAGTCTCATCAGTGCTGGTCACCCTACAGGTTAAGAAGGTTTTTCTGCCCTCCACACGATCCAGAGCACTGTGAATAAGGACTACACTACCCAGCGGTATCGGGCTATATGAGAACAAAGTACAAGAGAGAGAACATCTGTAAGAAAGACTGTTGGTATTAAACTGCTTACAGGTTAGGTAGACAGTGTGGCTTTGAGGTCAAAGTGTAAAACTGAACATTTTCAATGGACTTTTGTGTTACAAGGTAATACACATTATATGGTAAACTACATTTCTGTGCAGTTCTGTAAAGGTTACATGTTTTAAATAAGCTCTTAGTTTTTATTTTCTAACACAAGTGGTAAAATATGACAACATTTTATTCTGAAACGAATACTGGGAAAACTACATGACAAACAATGCTGGAACACTGTGCTGGTGGCCACCTCTGAATTTCTGAGTTAAGAACGTTGTACCTGCGATAATTGATGTTGAGGTTGGCAGTCATTATGGGCCCAGACAGGCAACCAGCAAGACCACCCGTCACAGTATCAATCATGGTAGCTATTGCTCCTCCGTGCACATGCCTGTGGCACAGGAAAGCAGGCTTACATCACTTCCCATGTTACATGCAAGGGGATTCCCCCTTTTCTCACAAAAAGGACCACAGATATATTTGTCAATCAGTAGTATACATTGCTTATAATGCTTATACTCAAGACCGGTAACTGTCTCTGCCAAACCACAATGTACTGTGACATTCAGATATTTGAGTATGTGTTTCTGTGAGATGGTGTTTGCTCACCCAGGTGGTCCCTCCAGTAGATGTCCAGATTGAAACACACATACACATCTCTTCTCCTGCTTGTTCACAAAAATGGCATACTCAAACGCTGCTCCGTGCTCCTTTATGCTCCTCGTGAACAGTCGAGCTTTGGACTGGATCATTTTACTAAGATATGCTCCTCCTGATGGATGGAAAAAGGGTAATTTTCAGTACTTTTACCATAAACTATGTATTTTCATATCCTCATATTTGTCTATGCATCTAATGGCAATGCCAGAGCACGAGTTATCTTGTTTCTCTCAGGTTGGATGGTACTGGCGACATGATGGAGGCATCTGTCTATCTAGACATAATATGTAGCACTGAACAAGTCAACAGTACTGTCACTAAATTATACATCTATGCTTATCTATAATCTGCTCTTTGAGGGTAAATTCAGAGCTCATCTGAAGTGGCTGTGCTGTTAAATTTGCAGCACATTAAAGTCAACCTGAAATCAAAATTGCCCCTTTTTTTTCCACCATGTAATGACTTTTGCGCAACTCTAAAACATCTTCTGGTTTTTGGCTGTCACAATATACTAGCTGGCATCGGACAATCATATTAACCAATAACATCATCTGTCACCTGCTCCTCCACCAATCCTACCTTCAGTAATATCATGTTTCACTCAGAGTTACGTCACGGTACGGAAGGAAGGATTTACGATTCAGGCCAGCTTTAATGGAAGGGTGTTTTTAGAGTTGGGACATCGTCCACTTATGAGGTTTCGGCCTAGTGCCTTGACCAGAGCCCAAACATCGTTCCTAGGTCAAGATGGACTGTGCAATGGATTATTACTATGTCTACTAATTAAGCTTAGATGTATCTTAATTTCTTAAAGACTTTTCTTAATGCATTCCTCGAGTAAACTGAGGCAGCGGGAAAGTGCCTCTCAACAAAGAGAGCAAATGAACGAGTCTGGCTTCAAACTTTAGTGCACTGGACCTGGGTCAGGAAAATCAGCCACAAGGAGAGAACGGACCATGTAAATCACCTCTGGCGTATTTTAGAGTACGGTTGTAGCTGGGCAGCTTCCGCCAAGGTCCCCTCTTCTTCTCGCCCCCTACAGTCTCCACCTCACACAGCGCAACATAATGATCATAAACTCTCCGCATCTCTGGGCTCCATGACGCATTGGGCTGGCTGAAGTCCCGCGGCTGGGCACCGAAGGGCCACAGCGACATCTTGTGGATAGAGAGAGGCAAGTCAGACGCTGGAGAATGACGAATCACTACATTTCATCAGCCGGTTTACAGGAGGCAATTACACATTAGTATTCATTATAAATTCACAGTCTTTAACACTATGATGTTATTATACATCCATCCACAAAAATCAGAAAATGTGTGCAGACATATAGTCAGCTTAGGGGATTCAGAGTATTTGAGTCAGAAGGCAGGACACTCGCACAGAAGCAGTTAACGCTATAATAGCCAACTAAGTTGAACCTTACCGAAAGCGGGCGAATGTTCTGGAACGCTGAGGGCGAATTCCACTGTGTCTGAAGCCCAAGAACGCCGGGCACGTTCGGATACGAGAACGCACGGATGATGCTGGTGAGCCCTTTGGCTACCGGCTGCATCATGATGAAGGAATGTCCGCACTAACACCTACTAATAAAACACAGTCCCGCAGTCTGAGTCCAAGAAACTACTGCTAAAATCATCTCAACATGATGATGAAACGGACAGCGTTCTCAGCGCCCACGTTAGCTAACTAACGTTAGCAGGCTAATACTAAAGACTCGGCTGCTAACACACGTGATAGCTTTCTTCTGTGAGTGACTATTAAGTTCTCACTGTAGTTTTATTTAACCTAGATGTGGCACTGTAGTGTAAGAAATGTTCCTTTTTTACAAGTTTTCCTTTTTTAGACACTGGCTAAGCTACATAAACATAGCTAATATCATATGACTTTCAGCGCCGGACTAAATGACATCGAGGTGTCTCTGGTAACTGTTACCAGAGACTGTGTGGAGAGGAGAACTGCCACTCAGTAATGTCTGTTGGGTTTGTCAGACACGGGAGGGCGCTCCCGAGCGAGGCCAAAATAAATGGGTTACTACGGAGCATTTGAGCAAAATCATAGTTTATAAATAATGAAACTTTTTTTTTCATATAGAAGAATGCATTTCATGAACACAGTATAAAATATTTTAACACCGCTGTTATATTTTAATGCTTTTGAACTCCAGTTCAAAATGTATGAAGCTTTATAATAGCGCCTCATGAACGTTCATGACGTCAGTGAGTGCGAACTGCTTAACTCAACCAGAGCGCTGCTCCACGCGCCAACCAATCAGCACTCAGGAGCAGTAATACCAGCCAACCAGCACTTAGTGGCAGTAATGCTAACCAATCAGCACTCCGTAGCAGTAATGCTAGAGTCCTACTGCTTAAAACACGTTTGCTGTAGAAAAGGGAAACATACAGGTAGGTTTTCTTTGCTTTTTTAGTAAAATACATCCTTCTACTTTACACAGTTAAATGAAGGTCCTGGACAAGTGAGTAGAAACTATTTTAACTTTCATTTTTAGTCGTTTAGCTCCGTTCACCCCCATTCATTGAGGACTCGCTCGAGGGCGCCCTCTGGCGTTTTGCAGTCATTTTTTTATTTAAAGGTAGGAATAGGAAGTGGTCATGCTCCTCTGCTACTACTTCCAGCAGCATGAAAGCTCTGCTCTCTTTCAACATACTAAACCCTCCATACTTCACCTTGCTAGGTTAACTCCACTAGGGAACCATGCGAGTCTCTCGTTTTTAATATTAAACTGATTATAACAGGCGAATGAGTCTTTATGATTTTACAGCTGAGGTTGTCGAAAACTAGTATCAACCCACGTCTGCAAATGCACTTTGAATCGAGCAGGGAAGTGATTAGCCAACCCGTTGGACGTGTCGAAGCCATGTTTTTTTATATTTTGTGATTCCCTGAATAAAAGTACACCGAGAATGCCCGTGTTAAAATGAGCGGAGATGTGAACTGATGCTATTTAAACAGCAGTTACGCAGAACGGCGCTGTCTGCACACGTTACCGAAATCACGGGTCACATGACCTGATCAGCCTGTTGCCTTAACAACCGGATGGCTTCCCTAGCTAACGTTACTACTTACAGCCAACGGTTAACTTACATGGTGTTATACCAGAAAGTCTACTTGTTTTTGTTAATTTGTTTGTTTATTCATTTTTATATGTAGTTCAAAGGATCGAATATATCGCCTGTCTTCTAAAAAAGCTCGTTTAATACTTACAGGAAATGTTTGGTCAGACTGATCGGCGTTTTAGGAGCACTCTTGTGCAGAGAGAGAGGGACAGAACAAAGGTAATAAAACAGAGATAAACAAGCTTCGCCTTTATTTGCTCATGCCGCTTACTCGTGTATCTTTGGCTCTTAGAAATCTTTCTAAATATGCCGCCCTGTTACCTTTCTGTGTCGCAGAAAGAGGAAGAAATAGCTGACAGACTTGCTGAGCTGGAAAGGTGTGTTCTGCTTGTTTTGTGTCAACATTTTTGGAGAGACCGTGCTCTGCTGTGGCTTTGGCTTCATGGCCACAGAGCAAAACTGGTTACATTATATGTGAGATTCCTCAGTGTCATTTAAGGATTTGTTGTTTGTAATATATGGTAACATCTTTACTGGGGTTGTTGAGATTGCAGGAAATTAGCGCTATAACGTGGTTTTCAGGAATGTTTTTCTAGTGATGTGGCATTCCCTGCTGCAAGGGCTGATACTTTACAATGGAAAAAAGGGAAAAGGCCTAAACAAATAGTTCAGCAATAATAATAATAATAATAATAATAATAATAATAATAACAATAATGATAATAATAATCATGATAATATTGTAAAAGACATGTCAGTCAAGATATTACATAGAATTTGTCTGGTGAAACATATTTGGGAAAGTTTAAAATTTAGATATAGATGAGCATAAATTCATTTGTTTTACCACTGTATTTACACCTTGGTTAGATGTGCAAGACTCTATTGGGAAAAAAAAGCTTGCAAGTGGCTTGTAAGAATTGCTTTATTTGATGTATTGTTTTATTTTAGACCTGATGAGCTGGAGGCAGGAAAACTGTACACTATACAACTCAATGTAATAGAAAGTTAGGAATTAGGAAAGATTAGAGGAGTTTCATATTCATAAAACAAAAGTAAACACCCTCCAAACCTCATACACTTTTAGCAACATTTCAAACAATATGTCAATCTTACACAGTTTTTGAATGTAATGTAATGTTTTGTCTGTTAAAAAGGCTACCAGCTTCAGTTTCAAGCTCAAAGGTCTTTTATCTATCCTTGCAATTCTTCTGTATGATTAAACAAAGCCTGAAGTGCTGAATGCCTTAAAAACCTTTAGTGACTAAGTCAGCTAACCCTTTTAACTAACCTGCAGCTGATCTGTGTTCAGCACCAATAATGCTGTGCAGAAGGCAGAATTTGAAGGAGCCATCCAAGCTGGGTCTGTTCAAGCCAGGACCCTGATGCACCAGGAGCACGTCCAACAGAGAGAGACTCGTCTGGCTCACACTGCACTCATTCTGGTGGGTAACATAACTCTTATAGAGGAGTTTTATCATTGGAAACCTCTGAGTTTTGTTCTATTTAATGTTTGATTGATTAGATTAGATTCAACTTTGTCATTGTGTGGAGTACAGGTACAGAGTCAATGAAATGCAGTTAGCATCTAACCAGAAGTGCAAAATACAGTATTATTTACATATAAAGTGCAGAAGGACGGTAAAGTGGTAAAAAATACAGATATGCAAGTATCAATATAATATACATATGTACAGAGTGAGTGGAGAGAATGCAAATGTAGGTTGTATGTACTGTGATGTGTAAAAAAATATGCATTAATGCAAATGTTACTGAAGCTGAAACAGATCAGATCCTCTCCATCTCTCATCAGAGAATAGGTAATGAGTTAACCTGACCTCGGTGTGTTTCTCATGTTTCATCAGGTGCGTAGAGAGGCACTGCGCAGAGTACTGGAGCTGGAGAGACAGCTGTATAGCAGTGAGTTGAGCCAGAGGGGCTTGACCATATATCAGCAGAGGATATAAATAACACCTATTGCAGTCTCTATAACATCTACCTTTTTTGTTCCTCTGCCCTTACTACACCACTGTCATTGTCCTGCACACGCACATGAAGTAGGGTCTGTGTCCATATGGGGTTTTCAGAAATCCAGTTCACGTTCTGTCATGTCATACTGATAATTTTTTGGACAAATTGTCCTTTCTTTCTTTATTGTTATGTACAGTGAACGTTACATTTACAAACCTATTCCATGGTGTTTTCTCTTGCCAGACAAAATGGAGACGTAATGATCAGTTAGGTTTTAGCCTTCTTAGGCAATTACTCATTTTAGTTTCAGAAATTGTGGTACGATAGTAATATCGACAGTATTCATAAAGTACATGTACATAAAAATAAAAGAATATGTTCATTTAATGACAAAAAAGAGGAGTTTGAAGAAAATTGGGTAAAAAATGACAAAATGACATAACTCTTTGCCCTGCACAGTTTGGTAGCAGACCCGGATGATCAGCTACTCATGTCCTAATGAGTATTCTTTATACCTTAAATAAAGATTCTGATACTCCATCTACCATCAGTACTTGTATCACCACTGACGTCTCAAAAGCATTTGATAAATAGTTTTTTTGCCATGTCACCATGATGCTCTGTCGCCATGAAGTCTCTCCTGCAGCTGGGTGTCAGACCTGTCCTAATGCTACAGTTATGTAGCTTTGTTTTGGGTTGTAGGCAGAGAGTTTGACATCAGGTTTGCTGCTCTGATTTGCAAAAGCTCATGGGCCTCTCATCTTCCCTGTCCTCATGAACGATGTGGATCCATGGGTGCCAAGGACCCAAAGTAACATCTCCTCAGTTGGTTCTAGATAACCTAGACAGATGGTGTCTGAACAGTCAAATGGCTTTAAATCCAAACAAATACAATTCTATGACTGTGACTTGTATGAGAACTCCACCTCCTTCTATGCCTCTTTATGTCTTAACAGGAACCATTCTGTTGCAACATCAACAGTGGCAACTTCAGACAGGACTTCAATGCACACCTGTTACATCTGACACAAGCCCTGTTGAACCAGAGTGGGAGTGTCCACTAATAATCCATAATCCATCCAAATCCTCATTGGCATGGGGTGTTCTACTTATCAACAGCCTTGACTCTTTGCCTCCCCTTGAATAGTTTCTAAACTCTCCTTTCAGAGAATGTCAGCCACCTTTAGGGCCTACACATCCAGCTGGTAAAACCAGAATAGCAGCTCCCAAAAATGAGAACTGGTAGATATCAAAAGTGAGTCTGCCCATTTCTAACAAGAATTTTAAATGTGGATTTATAGAGTGTTCAGTATGTTTTAAGATTTGCATTTGTTTGTGTTTAGGTAAGATTTATTTAAATGTATTTGTTTGTAACTGTGTAAATGTACAAGCAGACTTTGTAAACACTACTCAGTTTATGTGGTAAAACTACTATGTGAGTGTGAAATAGAAATCCATTCTAAGTCAGTCAAAAAGTACGTAAATAAAACAGAACAAAATAATAATCACAATAAATAATGTAAAAAGTAATAATCAGTAAATAATGTCAAAAGTCATTACATCTTGGTGGAATATTACAGGAAAACAAGAATTTGGGAAATGGGGTTTCAAAGGTGACAAGTCAGGAAGAACACCAAGATTATGATTTAAAGGGATCGACAAGATCTCCATTTATATTAATGTGCAGATCTTAATAACTAATGACAAACGTTTAAAGGCCGATCAGTAGCAATTATGCCAACATCTGAGAAAACTGGTGTTCATTATCTTATGTAACAGACAGCAGCTGTTAAAAGAGACTTTCATCTCTTTTTTGGTGGTTTGGTGTGAAGTGCTCTAGAGGAACTTACAAAGTCAGAACTGTTCACAGTGGTGGTGATAGGAACCAGACGTCTAAAGAATTTAATGCTTTTAAAAGCTCCCTCACAGACAGTTATTACACAAAATGATTATGAATATGCTGCATGATGTGTTATAATTATTGTGGGATAAGATTTTGCCCTAAAGCATACTTTTTAAAATCTGGAGAGGTACTAACAGGGTACAATAAAATAGTCCCAAAAAAAACTTATTTTTTCAGATTTTTTTACTATAATAGTAGATGAAAAGGAAGATGAAAGGAGTGAAAAATAATTTGACCTGGAAGAACTGGAAGATCCAGAGTGTAAGGCAGCACCTGAATCGTTCATTAGCAAAGCCAGAACTACACTGTTGCCCTAGAAAAGTCATCTGAGAGTGAGTAGTAGACCTTTATCACCGTGCTGAAGTTCTGTTGTTCCCAAGTTTGACGAACAAATATGAATATACGGATGCATGCTACATGAGTATGCTGTGAAAATACGGACATGCTGTAATTATTTGTTCTTTCATCCTCCTTTTTTTCAGACTTTCGTGACTCTTCTTCCACCCCTCCTTTTCTTACTCTGTCACAGAAACCCACACTCTTTTGTTTAGAGTACTCCATTTACAGCAGTGTCCACTGAAGGCTTTTTCATCTGCAGGATAGAGGCTTACAACATCCTGCTGAGTGTGTTTCTCTGTTTAAAGAGAAGACCAGGAGCTAGTCTACATCAAACAATGGAAAAAATGTTCAAATAGAACTGAAAACTTTTGTTAAACAATGAATGAATGAAGTTTGATCACAGTGGGCAAAGGAAAAAAAAGGAAAACATTTCCGTAGGTTTATTTGTTATGAGTAAATGCTTTAGTTTTAGCTCTGTTGTAACAGATATTGAATTGAATCGAGACAACGCCCCTAATCAGCACTGCAAAAAGAATATGAAATTTTAAATGGAAAACACTGAGCCACAGGAATGTTGACATTGTGCTGTCTTCAGCAAGTCCAAATGCAAATGTTTATAATCCTTCAAACGTAAAATTTGCAGCTCCTCCCTTTTTACAATATTTGCTGTGACAAAATACATATTGTCTTCCAAAAAATGGTAACTTTACAGGAGAAAGCAAAAACCTCTCCAACATGAATGGCTTTTAAAACATTGGTTTTAGGCCAAAACCTTCTCAAAACTTTTGTTAAACAATGTCTCGGGTTTCAGATCGCATATTCTTAACCATTTCATGTAAGAACTTTCTGTGAGGAGCTTTTAGAGGCAATAAACACTTCATACGTCTGGTTTTTATCACACCACTCTGAACAATTCTGACTCTGTAGAATTTCTCTGAATGACTTTCTTTATATGTTAACCAAATAGGTAAGTAGAAATGTTTAGAAATTGGTGGACTTTAATATAAAGTAAATTAATAAAAAAATAAATAATTTTGAAACATTTGTATTGGTCCATTCTGTATGAAATTTCCACACAATTTAAAGGACGGCTGATGTGTTTATTAATTAAAAATGTAGGTATGTTTGTTTCCTTTTGGACAGTGATGATATTTAAAGGTTGGTGTGCAATTTTCTATTATGAAGTAGGTGTAAACTAGAGAAGGGGGTGCAGTGCTTAGAGGGCCTGCAGAGGCTAGCAATTATACCTACTACTTTCTCTTCATCGTCCTTGTCCACAGCCTCAATATCCAAGCTTCAGTTTCCCCTGGACAATATCATCACTGCCATAATAGCACAGGTAATATACAAAAATTATAATGACAGCAAATATCAGTATTAATCTCCTTGTTGCACTTTCTTTTAAAGGAAGTGAAACAATAGACAACAGATAAGGGCACATATTCTACAAACCCACTGTATGTGTAGATTAGAGGTGTGAAGGCACACATTATCAGCATTACATATTTAAATGTAGAACACGAACTATAATCTGCAGCAGTCGCAGAAAAGCAGAAACTATCAAATTAGACTTTGGAAATCCCCAGACTGACTGCAGTGCATACCAAAAATGGTATCATAAAAATTTTATAAGAGCTCATTATGAATTACCGACAGCATGCTCAAAACAACGATCAGTGACGTTATCTAAAGCACTATATGATATCAGTAACATATTTCAAACATGTTTTATTGAGGTATACCATGGTATAATATGAAGCACTAGTTTCCTTATAACGTCACAATATCAAAGGTTATATTTACCATCAGTGTTTTATGGTTTATTGTCTTCATCTTCAGACATTCCTGCCATCTAATGCTGTTTTTCTTTTGAAAGCATTTAAAAGTAGTTTAAAACGTCTAAAACTGACTACAGTTTTTCCAACTAAATAGGTTGCATTTTTGATTTTGATTGATTTCTTGTATTTGAACTATATGATTACTCATTATTAAAAGTATAATTTCACTTATTTCCTCATGAACCAATTCTAATACATTAAGCAACAGAAAAAGCAAATTACAATAGATTATTCCATATATAAACACTACACTGTAAGTACTTTAAGTACTGCACTGTAAATGTTTTAATTATGTTTGACAAGGTAGACCCAGAACACTAGTAATAAATAAAAAAGGCTCAATTATTTAATTTCAGATATAACAGAGCATATCTTTTACGCTTTTAAAAGCAGCACACTGCAGACCTCATGACAGTCTGTCAGCATTTTACCTTTTTCTTTTTTATTTAATTTTGACTACAGAGAAAACATACCCAGCAGCAGCAGTACTTTAGGTAAAGTTCACCAGCAGTAATATTGAATGTTTACAAATATCAAGCAGTGCTGTGACTAACTACACAGCTACACTTGAAGTGTGGCAAAATGTGTTTGTATAAGTGCAGATGGTCACTAGGTCCGGAAACTGACATCTGACAACATGCACAAGCACACAATCTGACATAAGTATGTGGTACAATAGAACACAATATGGCCTGAAGAGAAGTGTCAACCCTTTTTCTGTAAAAGCTTTTGTGGCATTCAAGCGCAAAGCTGGAAGAACGAGAGCCTGATGAGCCACATAAGCAAATCAGGTGGCGACTGTCATAGAAACCTGCCAAAATGTAAAAGCATATTGCATTCAACTTTAAAATCTTTCCAAAAATGAAGTGGCAAGTGGTATAAAACATGAGTGTAAAAACTGCTTCAGTCACAAACGCTTGCCAGTGTCATAAACCCACACCTTTTCTCTTTGTCTGTAGTCTCCTGTAACTCTTAACAGCATTTGAGATGTGGAGAGAGATTTGTTTGCAGATCATATCAACAGCAGGATACAGCATTTGCTAAAGCATTGCTGCTGTGTGCAGCTCTCTAGTTAAAGGGAAGACCTGATGCTTGCGTATGTTACACAAAGGAAAAAAAATTTAGTTTTAAACAAGCATTTTCTTAATTTTTCACACTGAATGGATTTTAAAATATATGTTTCAGGCCAAAACCTTCTCAAAACTATCATTACACAATGGCTTAATTGTCAGGCAGCATATTCATAACCAGTTTGTTTAATAATTTTCTGTTACAGCTTTTAGAGGCATTAAACTCTTCAGACATCTGGTTCCTATAAGCAGTACTATGAACAATTGTTGTTTCAATAAATACAGTATAAAGTCAGGGTTTCACATGAACATAACATAGGAAATTGTATTCCTGCCATGTTGATTCAATTCCAACACCCATCAGCCACACATGCTGTTGTTTTAATGTCAAAGTGATTCTGAAAATATAATGTATGTTTCTTCCATATTGTGATATATTTCCAAGTGAAACACAGCATTAGGGAGGATCCTGAGTGTATGTTTTTTGACTAAATGTTGGGTGCACTGTTTTTTTTGTTGGTACACAGTGATGTAATGAAAAAACAGAAGACATTTCAGAGGTGACAATAGTCATTACATTTTGATGGAGGTTTTTAATTTTGTCTTTTAAAGGGAAATGTAAAGTTTTTAACCCAATTTGTATGCCCAGTTAAGAAGACATTTTGTGTTCTTTTAACACAGCCAATATGTTTTTAACACAGGCAACGTGTTCAGATTTGCAACATAACTATGTAGTCTAATTACCCATTCTCATCATTGTCAGAGCAAAACCTCAAAAAAATTAACTTGACAGAAGAAGAAAAAACATTCTTAACTTTCAATGTAAGTTAAATGTTACAAGATTTTTTTCTGTGTCATTTCTGACCATTTCCATTTGTCTTCAATGTTAGGGGCAGGTGGTATTTTTAAATTATGCTTAAAAAAAAAGAAAGAAAAAAGCGAACAAAATGGAGATACAAGGTTTTGTTCTGACAGCGACAATATGCCATATTCCTGTAGCCTGGCACAAAAGTGTTCTGTAAATTAACAGTGTTTGAGAGTGTAGGATAGTATTACTTTTTTGCAATCTCTTCTTTCTTTTTTCAAATGCCCTCTGCGCCAGAGATGGATATCAAAAACATTTCTATATTCACGAGTGTTACTGGAGATCACAGTCATAAAATAACAACATTAAAAGACCAGAAAGCAAGTTTTCTTAATTAAACTACAGTTTATTTTCTGCATTACAAAATTAATTCCATTACTTTGGTTTTCTTATGAACAGCATTAGAACAACACATGGAGAGGAAAAGCTGTACATTAATACACTATTGAGAGGAAGAGTTTTTCCTGAGTTTCCGTTTTGTCTTCATTATACTTTACCGAGCAGCCTTTTTGCCCTCACACAATTTCCTGCACAAACACAACACAAGATTAATGGTATACTTTAACCACAAGCTATAAATCATAAATATTGTAATTCATACTTATAATATGCATGACAGAAGCTTGCTACTGTACATAAACAAGGTCTACTTTTGATTAAAGACAGTAACATATTCATTAACAGCACAGACTGCAAGAAAATGATTAAATGTTTTCTCCAGAACCATTAAACTCACTAAAATCTGAACATTGTTCCTCAAATAGTTCAAGTCGTTTACAGAAATACAGTTAACTGTCTGCCCATCGATTTTACTGCAACACATAAATCTATTAAAATGTGTCTCCTCAACTACTGCAGCACCGAACACAACTTCACCAATGAGAGTACAGTCCTCACCTTCCTTCCTCTTTGTCTGCATCCACAAACTCACAGATCTTGGCATCTCTGTCCAGAATTTGCTTTTGTAGGTTCTGAACCTCCACCTGAGTTTTCTCCTCCTCAGCCTTCTGGTCGACTAGAGACAGATATATATTAAAACATGGATGGTTGGGGATGGGGGGAGGGGCAGACAAACCAAGTTTAAAACATTTTGGCAGTTTAAGACCATTTTCCAGACTCAAGTTAAGCATAAATGCACACTAAAGAGAAGTTCCAGTGATGAATCACCATTGGCACTCTGATTTAGTCAAAAAACTTGGCTTAAGCCATGTCTGGGAAACCATCACTTAAAGGAATATTCAAAACTCATCTAACTTTTCAACCTAATCTGCCACATCCTTAGCATGTAGTCGATTACGATCCTCTGTACTTAACAAAAGAACAGAAAATCTGCTGACTCAGAACACAAACTAGACTTCCATGCACTTATTTTTATAAATTTTTTGACATATTGAATAAAATAAGAAACATAAATATTGAATAAAATATATAGTATATTATATATAATATATAAAATTCATATAAAAGTTGGTATGCTCACCTTTGATAAAATTAATGATATAATCTCAGCCAATAAAATGAAATGTAAAAAAATTACAATGGAATCACATTTGCTGCATAAATAATACAAATTAGAACAGGTAAAAGTCATATGACTGGTCAACTATTTTGAACTATGAAAACTATGAAACATGGCAGAAAGAAGCAGGTACTAAAAATTAAAATGCACCTTTATCTTATAAAAGAAAAAAAAACGAGATATTAGACAGTAAACAGATAAAAGGTGCCTGCTGCAAATTTCCAGAGCCATTATGCTCAGTGCTCTTACAGTGTAAAATACACACAAAAAACAGCAACAAGAAGCTGCTTAACACTAAACATTAGGGTTTGTACATAACATAGAATGTTTATTGTACAAAGCTGGTGGAAACACAGCCCTGTTCATATTATTATTTTTTTGCAACATTTCAATTATTTGCAAATCATTGGCCTCTGTGAAGACTGGCAATGTACGTTGGTGAAGGGAGTCACTGGTGACCCCCCTCATTCACATATCCTTTATCTTTTATGCAAATTCACATATTTTAGTCATCCTAATAATAAGCAATTCAGGCTCACCTAATCATGTATTAATATGAATGACAACAAGACAGAAAGTTATCTGAGTGACGTACTGGTGACTTTTACTTTAGATTTTAAAAGATTTAAGACTTGTACTGATGTTTTTTGTGACGCTTGTAGAGTGATTGTTCCTTGAGAAGGACGCTGTGACATGAGATAAGGACTGTTTATGTCCGTCTCCAATCTATCCCACTAGACAAAGCGGCGGTCTTTGGTACTGAGTATTTCCATTATTGTATAACTAGATGGAAACACTAGCCACAGTACAACTGACTGGGTCTTTTTTAAATTTTTATCTTTATGCTGTGGTAACCTACCCAACAGCTTTTGGTGTTTCCGCTGGTTATACAATGATGGAAACACCCGGTACCATAGACTGCAGCGATGCATAGTAGGACAGATTGGAGACAGGCATAAACAAGTCCTTATCTCATGTCACAGTGTCCTTCAAAAGGAACAATCACCCTCCAAACATCACAAAGAACATTAGCACTAGTCCTTAAATCTTGTAGGGTCTCAGAAAAGAAGTAATTGAAAATATGGATGATTTTAATCTTCTAGCCTGTATTTGACTACATGACACATAGAACAGGCATGTGTAGGCCATACTGAGGAGAGGTCTCCAGTACATCTCTCAGACAGCTTGTTGTCTTGTAGTCTGTCTTACTGAAAAAACATGATGAGGTTGATTATTAAAATTATTAAGATTATTAAGACGAGTAAAACATTCGAGTTTGCATAAAAGATAAAGGATACGTGGGGGGGGGTCAATCACTCCCTTCATTGGCTTCTATTATAAGTGTGTTTTGAGTCAACAGGTCTTCTGTTTTACTTCCCCAAGTGCAGAGAACAGGATACAGAGATTAAGTTTAAAAAACGCCGCAGTATTCCTCTAATGGTGATCTGGATCAATGAGGAATAAACTGATATCTTACTTTTTAGCTTCTCGAGTGCTTCAGTAGCTTCTGTTTTTTTCTTCTCAGAGTCAGTCTACAGAGAACAAAGAGAGATGAGGAGATTAAATGAATGCACCACCTAGCTATGATGCAGTCTATACCAGAGCATTTGTACATTTCTCAGAAAATGATGTAGCACCTCCAACACTGTGATGAAATAAACATCCACAGTAGTTGGTTCAGTTCTATTAGTCTAATGCTTTTCACAAAATATGTGTGAAGTGGCTTCACAGCTTCAATAAACCAGACCTGGCCCTGGCCTCTAAGAAACCAGACCAAAGGGTGATAGTGGTAAAAGGTTGAAGTGTTTGAGTGGAGAACCTTATAAAAAAAATTATAATTCAATGAAAATGGTACTTAAGGGGACCAGAAGTGGTTCTTCCATGGCATCACTCAAATAACCCTTTATTTATACAAGTGTAGTCAAATGGCATTTCTCCACGGGGCAGTGTGGTACGGTACACTGTTAGGGGTAGGTGGTATTTTTAAATTATGCTTAAAAAAGAAAAAAAAAAGAAAAACAACAATTCTGTTATCACACATTATGTTGTCATTTCTCACATTTGAAAAAGACCACATAAACATAATGGCCATAATGGCCAGATATCAGCTATAGTTGCTATTACCCATACCTTCTCATTCCAAATGTCCAGTATACTAGACATTTTATTCCCAGGTACTGTAGCTCCATAGAAGCGGGTATGTCCCCACACTCACCTGGGTTTCTACAGAACACAGTCTTTGTACTGGGTAATTATTTAATAGAATGTTTTCTTTGTTTATCTTGTCATAAACAAATACAGCAGCTGGTGAGACACTCACCGCCTTCAAGACCAAATCAAACACTGTTTCTGAATGATACTGTTTTTATTTCCTAAAGGTTTCTGTATGTATGTCCTCCTAGAAGGTCCCTCTTGCAAAAGAGGGGATGCACAAAATTGGAAGTTTAATGTCTAGTGATCATTATGCTTATGCCTATGATAAATATAATAGACTCTTGCATTACAAAATGCAATCAGATCAAATTTTTGTTTATTTTTTAAGAACAGTATCTTGTATTTATTTAGGAGTCACAGCAGATGATGTTCTATGAATTTGGGGATAATACTGTTTTTTTGTTATTTCAGTGGATTTCACTGACCAGTGTGCTGGACAATGGAATCAGGCACAAGAAATCTGCAAGATTTGGAAAAAGTAACACATTATTTATCATCAGGATAACAGACCCAAACAAAAAACTAAACATTTCCTGTGTTTCAGAAACATGATTTCTGTCTATGACACTGGCCTAGCATATAAAATGTTTGTAATATGTATAATATTTCATATATATCTATGTATCTTTTTTTTATCAGTGACCTTGATTGTGTCAACTATTTGTTCATTTTAGATTTTGTAATGTAAATCAGTGTGTATGTTGTATGTTAAAAAGCTCTTTGTTTATTACTAGGTTACAAAAATTATTAGGACAATTATTTAATATTTTAAAAACCGTTCATGCATCTAGGTAGTTCCAAAAGTTTCAAAATTTTTCACACAACTGTACATGCAGAATACCCAGACCAAGGTAAATGCTTGCTTTGTGTCTTGTTGTGTTTGTTATAATTAATATGTTAATTGCTCAAAAACTCATTACATGCGCCCAGTATAGTGGACATTATTATACCTTTCCTACTAAACAAAAAAATAATTAATGTATTATGTTATTTAGCATGCAGTAGAAAACATGTTTCATAACAAAACACTGTTTGCTTTTAAAGTGTCTAGTCCTGGGACTATACTGGATGTTTTTACAGGTCCTCTGTATTGGCCTTTTTTATGATACATGCAGTTGTTCAATGTTATAAGTACTGACCATAACATGGTTTATTACTATTGTGATAAATTATTATATTTCCCACCTCTATTCCTAACTCCACATACCTGAACCCTCCCTACATCCTAAAGTACAGATAAAAACAACACAGGCACTCTGTGCAGCAGGGGACGACTGTTATGGAGTCTTGTTTCTGCCACAGTATTTATTTCACATTGATACAATGTTGCCTTTCACAGGGCTTGAGGCTACGATTCATCCTAACTCTGAATAATGACTCAGGGCGGGTTTGAATGACTAAGATCTTCTGTACATACACTGTGTCGCAAACTCTGAAAGTGCTATTGTAAATGCTAAAGCAAACTCTGAAGAGGAACATTATGCTCTCATATTGCAGTCAGTGTCATTTCAGCATGCACGCAAATGAAGTGCTACCTACATGCAAATTGTATGCAACACCAAGAGAAAAGAGTAAATGTGTGTCCTTGTGCTTGTTTGTTAATGTCGTCAGGTCACTCTTTATAGCAGTTTTATAGCAGGCGTTGAGCTGTTAATAACTGACTGGAGTCTACTGCTTACTGCACCTTACAGGTCACGATGAAAGCAAATAATCTCAACATGCTCAATGTTACCAAAACCTAATCTGAATCCAGAAAATATGCTAATGCAGTTAATCCTGACAATTCGAAGCATAAACACTGACTTCCAGTCCCCTGGAAATAAAGCGTGTGCCAAATTACAACCTTTAGATTAAGTGTTTACTGCACAATTAATATAACAATGTAGTCAACACAGAAGAAAGTGAAGGGCTTTAATATTAAAATGAAAGTTTGCATGCCTTAAAATGCCCATATCCTACATTTTTCCTGTTTTTCAACTTTTCTGTGGTTTTATGTACCATAATTTACATATTTTATTTTCCAACCTCTCTTTATCCCTGTTTTTGTTACTCTGCCTTTAAGACTGATATATGTAAGTGAGCTCTGTGCTGACTAGCCCTGTATTGTGCTTCATTCAAAAAGCACTCTGAGCTGAAACACTCCTTATAACTTCAGTGTGAATGAGTGGGGCTAAACTGCTGTAGGCTGATAGGTGGACAGATGTAAATGAGTTAGTTCTTGTGACATCACAGAAACAATATTATTAAAAACAGGCTTGTCTTGCAGCATCTTTTCCATACATGGACTGCATTGACTAGGTAGTGAATGGTAAGTTTAGTTTACATATTATTTTAATGACTGTTCTTCAATACTGTTATTCTGGATTAAAGCACACTGCAAGAGAATCCTAAAGAGCACTATCATACATTCCCAAACTGTCCATGGTATCACTAAAATGAGTATCTCATAATTCTGGGTGTTTTTGGGGAACCCTAAAATAAAACAAAAATTAAAACAAGCATAATTAAAACAATGCTTATTTAATGGTCTCACCAACAGCACCATGCTAGGGCTGCCATTTTGATCACATCATGGGCAGCCCATTATTATTTTATTTATTTATTATTTATTATATTATATTGTGATGTCAGAGAACTCCTGGATTCCGCTTAGTAAAAAAAGGCAGGTAGGATGTTTAGAAAAGGTTTGTACATGTTAGATGTAGGTTCTGGGTTTATTCTGAAAGGTTGGCTCGATGTGTGAAGGGGGAACCGAGAGGGAGCTTCAGAGAAAGAGGCGTGAGCTGAGGGAGTGTGCTGCTTTGCCTCTGGAATTCTGCCGATTCAAGTTCCTACTAACGCTGCATTACGGGTTTGAATTCAAAGTTTTCTAAGCTTCTTCCGGGAATCCACACATTACAATATCTAGTTCAAAAAGCTTAAATAGCACAGCTAATCAACACCATAATGATGGTGCTCATATCACAGCACTGCAGCATACACCCACCAGCATACAAGTGTGCTGCACTGCCTTGCATATTACAGTGTAATGTGCTTCATATGTTCTTTATTATTCTTTAGATATTTACAGCAGCAAAAACATCTATATGTGCAAAAAAATGTTTGTCAAATTTTGCTCAAATTAGCCACATTTATACTTTGTGTTCAGCCTCTGATGTGTGCATCAGCTGATTATTTAGTACTGACATCACACCCTTGATAGATGTTGTGTGACACAGAATCATTTTGAAATTAATTTTAGGTTGTGTATTATAATGCCAATTGGAAAATAATAATAAAAAAAACCCTAAAGAAAATAACAGAAACTTCACTACCGGCCAGTAATCATGTATTTTAAAGTCCATGTAAAGCAGTAATAAATGTGTGCTCTGGGTTTGTCACACCACAGAAAAATGTATTATTAACCACACAGCCAAATTTCAGTGATTACAAAATTGGCAAGTACATAATTAGGTTTCAAAATCGTTAAAAACAAATAAGCAGTATTCTTTGCTCTAAAACGCTGGGGATGTGTCTGATGGCAAGAAAGAATGGGCTTTACGAAAAATCGCATCTATTGCACCCTGTGTTAAATAAAAATGTTTAGAACCCGATACGTTTTGTCTTGTGTACGATTTTCTTCTTTTTCACAAACAGTGGCGAGTACCTCTGGCTTAAGCGGCAGCAGGGTAAAACGAACTTCCACTCCGTATAATTACTGCAGAAGCATTGTCAAAATGTTATAGTATTGTACCACTCAAACACTAGGCTACGACTGCCATATTTTAGATTTCGTGCACTGTCATGACAAATAGTGAGAATAAGAAGTGGATGGAAACACTGAACTTTAAACAGGGCTAACATGCTGTGTGTGTGGTAGCCCTGTTCACTAGTGCTGTAGATTCCTCACATCAAGCAGTCTCTGTGTCATTGTACAACATGTCAGCGATTTCTGTTATATTTGTGTTTTAAAAATTAGAAGAACTTTTATATGTATTATGAATATGGTAAAATTTGTTCAGATGTAGCTAGCTAGAAGCCATTGCTAACTGTAGCTGTATCCCCAAATAAAAGGAGCTAGCTTTCATTAGCTGCTGGCACCAGTTGGCTAACATTTACAGTATGCCAGCGATTTCTCTAACACTGTAAAAGCAAACCTTTTATATGTAAAGTCTATTAGACAGACTTCATTTAAGCTCTTTTTAGCTTATAGTAGGCTAGCAGGCCATAGGTGCTAATTAGCTAGCCTATCATTAGCAGTTTAAGGAACACCAGCTTGAGTAGCAAACTTCGAAGCTAGCTGGTTAGCCAGCTATGTTAGCGACCTGCCAAACTGCATTGTTCTTTTAGTTTCATGACAATTTCTGAAGCAGTAACTTACTTCGGATAACATCCACCTTTCACTGCTCAATCAAAAACGCAACTCCTAGCTAGCTAACTTGTATCTTAGCATCGCGGGTATGCTGTGACATTTTGATTGCCATTTTTTGACATAGCTAGCTGGCTAGTTGTTTGTGATCTGGGAAAAGCCATGTAGTGCCTCTGACATACAGTGCCAGCTAACGTTAGCTGTTCATACCAAGCTGATCATGAAAGAATTATTTCGTTGACGGTTTATTGTCTGTAGCATTAGCTTCTTAAAGATCAGTAAAAATTTCGCTGGTGACGCAAAAGGCTGCTTTATGTTAGCCAGGTAATCCAGTCTGGGATAACAGCTACTGTTAGCAATGGCTTCTAGCTAGGGTAGCTAACTTAATATAAACATAATCTATCGAATTCATACTACAATTAACTTAAGTTCTTCTTTCTTTTTAAAACACATATTACGAAAATCGCTGGCATGTTGTACAAAGACAAAGACTGCTTGATGTGGCGCAGCTGCAGCAGACTGCGGTAAAAACAGGGCTATCACACACATACAGCATTTTAGCTCTGTTTAAAGTTTAATCAGTGCTTCCATCCACTTCTTATTCCCGCTGTTTGCCACGACAGTCCAGGAAAACTAAAGCATGGCCGTTGTAGCCCAGTGTTTGAGCATTATGGTACAATCTGAGAACGTGTAGAGGGAAGAATTACTACATTCTAATGTCTTCTGGGTTTCTCAGTTAGAGGGCACTCTTAAGCGATTCCAAAATGAAGGGGTTAAGACAGAGCATTTGAGCAAAATTAGAGTTTATAAATGGTCAAACATTTTTAAAATAAAAGAATATATTCATTTCCTGAACACAGAACTGCATAAAACATTTTAACACTTGTTATATTTATAAACACTTTTGAACTCGAGTTATAGGAGTTTAAAACGGCGCCCCATGTAGTTACGTTCATGATGTCAGTGAGTGTGAACAGCCAATGAGCTGCTCCGCTCACCAACCAATCAGCACTCAGTAGCAGCAATGCTAGCGTCCTGCTAAACAAAACACGTTTGCTGTAGGAAAAAGGACACATACAAGTAAGTTTTCTTAGCTTTAGTGAAAAACGTATTTCTACTTTCCAAAATTTACCCTCTTTGTGAAAAGAGTCCATGTTAGCATGTCCGTTAGCTCGCTAGGTTGGGCAGCAAAGCCTCTCTTGGATCGAAATGAAGCTGCTAGAAGCGCTTCAGCTGACACAAACACACAGAATTCACTCCGTCTAGCAGCTTTATTGGACTTCTACAGACTTAGGTTACATGAGCCACCAGAACCAGAGGACACTGACCTACCCGAGTATCAACCTCGTTCCTCTCAGTCTGCAGCATAAAGGTCACTTTTTCCCCATTTATGCAAGTTAGCAACATTTATTACTGTCTAGCATAACCTAGACAAATAAAGTCAGGGTGGGAGAACCACTGCTCCTAATGCACTCTAGTGTTTATACTGTTATAGTGTTAGAGGAGGGGTCATGCTAAGTGTGGCTCTAGTTTTTGTATTGTTATAGTGTTAGGGGAGGGGTCATGCTAAGTGTGGCTCTAGTTTTTGTATTGTTATAGTGTTAGAGCAGGGGTCATGCTAAGTGTGGCTCTAGTTTTTGTATTGTTATAGTGTTAGAGGAGGGGTCATGCTAAGTGTGGCTCTAGTTTTTGTATTGTTATAGTGTTAGAGGAGGGGTCATGCTAAGTGTGGCTCTAGTTTTTGTATTGTTATAGTGTTAGGGGAGGGGTCATGCTAAGTGTGGCTCTAGTTTTTGTATTGTTATAGTGTTAGGGGAGGGGTCATGCTAAGTGTGGCTCTAGTTTTTGTATTGTTATAGTGTTAGGGGAGGGGTCATGCCATGCATAGCTCCAGTACATTATCGTGCCATGATTTCAGGCACGCCAAAAAATGCTGAACACAAAATTGATGAAAAACGTTTAAAGGCCTTACTCCACAATTTAGAACTACGTTGTTCACGGTCTTTTCACGTGTTCAGCAGATATTTTCTAACATGTATAACATATTTAGAAACAAGTCTCTGAATTTACATGGACTTTAAGTTCTGTCTGAAAGGGGAATTCCACTGATTTTCCAGAATGTCTGCAGAAATGAATTTAGTTAATATGTACACAAAAAGTCATTACAAGAAGTTTGACATGAAATGCATCAGTCAAGAGAAACTTACAAAGACAGAATTGTTCACATTGGTGGTGAAAGGAACCAGACGTTTGAAGTATTTATCTCTAAAAGCTACCTCACAGAAAATTATTACACGAGATGGTGTCCAATGCACCGCCTGAGGCATTTTTACGATAGTGTTGAGAAAAGATTTTTATTTGATACACCATTTAACATCATTGACATTGTTTACATCTCAATGGTTGAATGGTGCAGAAATATTGAAAAATCAGGGCAATTCTGCCTAAAAATTTTGAAAAGGGAAATTCTCATCAAATTTCTCAAAATTTCTGCATAATTCAAAAACTAAGATGTAAACAAAGTGATAAGAAACAATATAGTCATTTTATTTACTGCCCAAAACCACCAGTAAACTTACATGTGTCTGAGGTTTGTATATATCATGTTTTTAATGGTAAAACAGAGAGTAAATTTGGAAAAAAAAATATTTTCTCTGGGGACTACTGCCTTACAATGCCCTGCATGTACCTCATCATTGTGAATGTGTTGTGTGTGTTTTAAAAGAATGTTTTAGGACAAAATCTTATCTCAAAACTTTTGTTAAACTGTTTTCGTAATCATTTCATGTTATACCTTTTAATTATACCGTGAAGGAGCTTCTAGAGGCATTAAACGCTTCAGAGATCTGGTTCCTATTATCATATTGTAAACACTGTGAACAATTCTAAGCAAATAACATTTTCTGTAACAAACCATTTCACATTAAAAACTTTGAATGTTAACTTTGTTTACATCTAAACCATTTACACCGAAACCAAATAGTTGTTTTAAGGTTACTTTTAACTCTAGAATTGACTAATGTTTACTTCTCACCTTGGCTCTTGAGCTTTAGAATTAAGCAAAGGGGTGGGCCATAGGGAAAAAATATTGTATCACGATACTTCAAGACATTTGGTATGTGGTATGTATCATGATATTCAGTTTTTCTGAGATTGAATAAAAGAACAGACAAAACAGAATCTGTCCTGCAACACATAACAAATACTATAATAATTATAATAATAATAAACCTTCAGGTATAACTATAATAACTTTTATTCAATGTTTTACAAATGTCACTGCACTAAATTCAAACAGTGTAATTATAATCACGTTGTAATGAAACTTGTAGTTGCTGGCGATATCCAAATATGCTCAGAAAAGCACAATGTGACATAATTTAATACTGCCCATCCATAATTCAGAACATTTACACAAATACGTTTTTTTACACCTACACTGAAGGCCCGTGACTGGGATCAGCTAGAACTGTATTATCAACAGGTTGCCATTTAGTACCTTTTCTTTCTGGCAGGTGTTCAAGCTCTTCTCAGATTCACCACTGGCCTTCTGCAGTTCCTCCTTCTTCTTCACCAGCTCATCCCTCTTTTTGTTCAGCGGTGTCAGCTCGTCATTCAGCTGCTGAATCTTCAGCTTGGCTTTCACTATTTCATCCTCCTTGGCCTTCACTTGTTCAGTGGTTGACGTTATTTGCGACCTCAGACGGCGGATGGTGAACTCTTGCTGAAAGGCCTGGTAGGCCACAGCAATCAGCACACACACGCACAAGAAGCCCACCACCATCATCGCCTTCATCTTGCACGAGAGAGAGAGGTGGGGGAGACAAACGAGAGGTCCACAAAAGAGATGACCGGAGGGGAGGAGAAAGTGTAAGTGAATAGAGTCCTTTTCCCCCGATCTCTACGTGTCTCAGGTTCTCTCCGTCAGTCACTGAGCTCTCATTGCAGCAGCTCGGTGTCAGCAACTACACTCCCCTCCCTTTCCTCCTCCTCCTCCCACCCTCCACAGAGAATCCTGCCTTACCTGTCAAACTCGACCCTAAGGTGTGACGGAAACATTGAGAAGAGCGTGTAAGTGTAAAAATGAAAACAGTGCCAAACGCCTTTAACTGCTTTTTTTAAACCAGCCTTATTCCCTGACACGCCCTTTCACCGCATATTCTCTACGTCTACCCACAATTCGGTTTTTAGCCACATACAGCACTACGAGTAAACATGAAAAGCAGGTTATGAGCTCAGATAAGAAGAAAAAAGGTGAATCGGTGAATAGCTGCAAGGGAGGTTTGGCAGGAAAAACCAGGATCAAGCCAACTGTTGATCCAGCGGTGCTATAGGCATTTAACACCGTCTATAGTGTTGAAATCCACAGGAGGTTTGGCTCTTGGCCTGAAATGCAAGTCACTCACCTGCTGCGTGGCACTTTATGAGCTTAAGAGCAGAAAGGAAGCAGTTTTTTCCGTCCAGCTTTCCGCAAAAGTTTGTTTTTTTCAGCGTAAGCACAAAAACATACTAATTAATCGTGATTACACGTCTAAAGTATGAGAAAACGACATATAATACCATTTCCTGTAATAGTTCACTTTCCTGGGGTTAAAACTGAAAGAGTGAAACACGTTTTTTCTTTTCCCACCCCTATTCCGACAAGCCCCGCCCTTCTGCGTTGGGATTGGCTATTAGTTCACACTCAGCAGCCATTCCTTGCATGTTTGCCGAACAGCATTATCCAATCGTTGTGCGAGGGGGGTGGGGCTTTGCGGAATAAAAGTGGGAAAAGAAACAACCCGTGAAGGGCGGAGACAGCAACAGGTACGGATAGTTTTAACCGTAACACTCACCTCCGCCTTACTTACTCTCCTTCTATTTCTTCGTTGGTGTGGACTTCGGACACGGACAGCTCTCAGGCGCTGAAATTAGCAACCCGGGGAGGAAGGAAACTTAACGCGGAAGAAGACGGTGTGGTTAGGCTGTTATTAACGGTCGTTCATAATTAATACAGTTTGAGAAAGAGAGAGAGTTCGAGGATGAACTGATAACAATGGTGAACAGACGAATCTAGTTAGTTCGTGAGAACTCGTTAAGTGACAGGATGCAGAAGTGCGCGAGACTGAGGCTGTAACTATAACAGACGGAAAGTACTTTGCATAGAGTCTCGCGCCTTGCTCAGACTGACTGACTGACCGACTGACTGAATCTAGCAGTTAACATGAGGAGCCAGGCTTTACTGTTGACTGTGTTGGTGGTGTGCAGCCTAGGCCTCGCAGGCTACATTCACCACAAGAAAAAGGAGGAGGTCAAATTAGCCAAACACGCCTCTTTCCAGAACGTCAAGCACCGGGTAACCAGCGACGTGCTGCGGGAGTACATGACCCATGTGGTGGAGTCGAACTCCCTGCTGGACAAGACCAAGAAACAGATTACCGACCTCACTGCTGAAGTGAAAGAAGCTCAAGAGGCCGCAGATGCGAAGCGAGGTGTAGTGGAGACTTGCACCGGTGACCTGGTAAGAGAGGAGTTGATTTTGTGTGATGATTTTCAAACTGGATCCTGAGAAGCGTTTCACAAAAGCAGAGTTTCTCATTAAGGCTAAAAGTGAGGATTGTCCAATAGAAACGTGCCTTACTCTTCTTCAGTTAGACAGACTTGTCTTTGGCTTTAGATGATCTCAGAATCAACATGCATGCCGAGTTTTTCTGGCTAACTGAGAAATCTTTTGTGAAACTCTTTCCCCCTGGAGTGCCTCTGTCTTTAACATTTTAGCTAACAACCCTTTCCTGAGTAGAACTAGATGTATAGTAGTGTAAATAGGGAAAATGATGAATGAGCTGGGCAGTGGTACTCCAGAGCCAGGAGTGAGAATCAGTGATGTACATTTAAGCTGTCTGACCATTTGAAGAGAAACTAAGAGACGTTTAATTAGATCTGTGTAAAGGAGCAGTGTACCAGTTGTAGGCTTAAAGTTGTAGACAGAGAGGTGTGGTATGTATCAACTGTGCATGGACACATTTGTTTAACCTTGAGCATCTGGCCTTTTTTCAGCAAGTTCTACTACATCTAACTCTGTGCTGTAATTTTCCTGTCAGAAACGTGTAACCGATGAAATCGCTGCCATAGACACCGAGAAGAACAATGCTGATGGTGAGTGACAGTCAAAGCCCACATTCAGCATCACTGTAGGAGTGCTGTTCCTTTTAATGACAAGGAACCATGAAAAAACTGTTCCAAGATCAAAGTGCAAGCTCACATCTCTGGAGCCATAAATGCTCTTGAGAAAACAGGTTTGGAAACAGGAATACACTTACACTTGCACTTGCACAAGACATGGTAAAGCTCTTGCCTTTAGGATGCAGATCACTTCTCTGAACTTGTGTTGTTATATCTTACTTACCTACTTACTTACTTACGTTTTGTACAAATTTGCAAATTAAGTGAACAAATGACAGTTAATATTGAGAGTGGATCACTGTTTTTAGCTCGTCCTTAGCAAAGACAGTACAAATAAGTTAATACTGACACCTTGTGGCTGTGCTAGGTTAAAACAACCTAATGTTTCACAATGTCTGATAATACAAAATTATAATGGCTATTGGAATGTTATGTTTTTCTTAATTTATTTTGTTAAAATAATAACATTTTTGTGCTGTTGTTTGAGAAATGCACTACCAGTAAATATTCACTGTCCAAAAAACAAGCATTTCCAAAATAGTAACTTAGCAAGATAAGACAAAAACTTTATTTACTTTTAATGTAATGAGATAAATGGAGATACATCTTAGCGATTAAATGTTTGTATCCAGAGAAACAAGAGCTACAGTGCATTTATTTAATTTTTTATTCATCTAAACTGCAAAATGTTGTTCATGTACATCTGACTGACAAACAAGGATTTTAGAAATCTCTGTGACTGATGGATTTCTCTTAACATTTCCCCTCTTTGGTATCCATGTACAGAGGAGTTTAAGAAGAAGAAGGCCAGCTTGCAGGAGCAGATGGACAACCTTAAAAAGGAAGTGGAGCAACACAGCAAAGTGTGTGACTACATCAAAAAGGACTCCGCCGAGGGGAGGTGAGTTGAGTGCTAGAGGAGGCGTTTTAATATTGACCTCTATGTGAGTGCATGGCTTATGTTTAAGAACTTATTGGTTCAGTGTGTTTGAAGATTGTTTGGTTAAGGAGATGCGTCAGTGCTGCTGTTCATAAAAACTACTTAATTCAAATACTTTTTTGAAGGTTGACATCTTAGATTTAAATGACATGATTCAGATCTCCAACTGAGCTGTTATTCCCGAGGATAGAAGAGGTGTTAGTGGGCTATTATAGATGCCAGGGTGAATCTTACACACTTTACTGCATGCTGGATGTAAAAACTGTTGCCTGGCCCAAAAAGAAAAGATAAAGTTGCCGAGGGCAGTTAGTTTCAGACCAGTGATGTGCACTTTTTAGATGTAAAGCACCTCATGGTCAAGTGAAACTCACTTGGTGCGTTTTTGAATATGCATGAGGATGTGATATTTATGTGAAATAAGGAGGAAAATGAGTGGTTTGAAACAGTCTTTAAGCTTGTGAATGTTCTTCTTCACTAACAGGAAACTGTGCGGCATGGAGGCTCTTCCAAAACAAAATGTTACTAAGGAGGCCAAAAAAGAAGAGCCGCCTAAATAAGCCTCAAACACAACGGAAAAGGCTGGAGCTACAAAGGCACATTAATGAAGCTAAAGCTATGAAAGCAGAGGAGTTAATACACTAACCAAATCAACGGAAAAAACAAGGATTTACACTTTACATCACAACACACACATACACATTTATATGCTCTCCTGTAGGTGTGTTTCCTTGTTCCTGGTCTTTTGGTTTATGCATCAAAGCAATGTTTTGACAAGTTTATGAATTCGGGGTCTTTTATCTTCTCTTTCCGTTGATGCTAAAACAGAGGATACTATTTTCTGGTATGCAAGCTAAAACTGTTGTTTTTCTGCCCCCTCCCCCACCCCCACCTTCCAATTGCCACTTCCCCTCAGTGCAGATTTTTTGGTTTGGTGAGGCATTTAGGCTGTATTGGCAGTTTGTCCTGTTAAGGTAAAGGCGGCAGTAAGGTAGCATCTAACTTAACTGTTCGATTAATTGTTGCAGTTGTTGACCATGTTGTTAACTGTTGAACAGAGTACAATATAGTTTGTCTGAAACATAGCTGCCAACAGGTAATCTGTTTACTACAGATTCTTCAATTATCTGTGAGGTTCTGTATGCCTTTCATCATTCCTGCTACAATCTAATTGGCCAGTATTTTCATGTGTGTTACTAGATGCTATAGATTGGCTGATTTTACACATCTGAGGAATACGGTGTGGTTGGTCTAACTGAATCTGTATGAATTTAGGAAGTTGGTTTATTACTTAATGTTCTATTGGTCACTCTACAAACTAAAGTGTTTTTCCAAGAAGCAGTGTGGTATGATGTGGTAATGATTACAATCCTGTGATCATGCCTGTTGTCATCATTTCAACTGCAAAGTGAACTGTTCCATAGCTCAGTGCCTTTGCTGAGGGATTAAGCACAATTATGCACAGTGAGAACACATGGGTGGAGCTAGAAGTAGTGCAGACCGTACATATACATACATACATCTATCTGCTTATCCTTCTGGGTCGCAGTGGGGTGCTGGAGACTATCCTAGCTGTCATTGGGCAGAAGGCAGGATACACCCTGGACAGGTCGCCAGTCCGTTGCAGGGCAGACGGACAGACATACACATTCACACACTCAGTCACACCTAGGGGCAATTTAGCATGTCCAGTTAGCTTAACTGCATGTTTTCGGACTGTGGGAGGAAACCGGAGTACCCAGAGGAAACCCACACAGACACAGGGAGAACATGCAAATTCCACACAGAAACGACCCTGGTCGCCCGGCCGGGAATCGAACCCAGGCCATTCTCGCTGTGAGGCAACAACGCTACCCACTGCGCCACTGTGTGCAGACCATTGTTTGGTCAAATGGAGTCATCACAGTGTCATCACTCTAGTCAGACAAATAATAATGGATCAGTGAATCAACCACGTACTGTGCAAAAGTTTTGGGCACTTAAGCACAATATTTTAAACCATTTAATCTGGATAATAAGTCTGTTTTTGCTTGCAAAATCATTGTATATCCATGTAATAAATGCAAATACAGTAAAAAATTTTTTTTTAAAGGATTTGATATCTTGGGAGCTAGTTTGAAGCACACAGTTTGGTTTCAGATTTCTCCTCGTCATGTCCAGTCATCACATGAGTTTGTGATATTCCGTCACCAGCACACTTAATTTAAGGTAATGAAGTATTGATTAGGCAACCCAGGTATTGGATGACAGCTGCAAATAATACTAGGCTGCCGTGAGGAGAGGTTTGGTAATGGTTAAACAAAAACATTAACATGCATAAACACACTACTTGTTGTATTAATATTGTTTGTATTTATTGTAATATTAGTGTTTTTCTACTGCCCAGATAAACAGCTTTTTAAATCAAATTATTTTCAGGTGCCAAAAACTGTTGCACAGTATTGTGTGTATGGAATCGCTCTGTGTCTCCATGCACAAAACTAAACGCAGAAGGTTGATGTTGTTGCTGACATTATTTGTGTTTATTGTTAACACTAGCATTACCGTGTCTATCTTCACAATTCTGTTGTGTGATAGAAAGCAGAAACAGGTACTTGACTAGAATAACAACAGTTCTATATTTGGATTAGTAACCGTACTGAGCTGTACCTCACTGCTCACTGGAAAAACGCTTACATTTTTCTAACGCCATGGCATAAACTGTTTTACTATTTTACTAGTATCCTGATTCACTCTAAAGGCCTCAGTGCATTTACCCACCAACCACCAACCTTGTAATGTTGGCAGTTGTTTTAGAATATCTGGGGAAA
The DNA here is from genome assembly GCF_904425465.1 of Colossoma macropomum. Classification (NCBI taxonomy): domain Eukaryota; kingdom Metazoa; phylum Chordata; class Actinopteri; order Characiformes; family Serrasalmidae; genus Colossoma; species Colossoma macropomum. The sequence continues at coordinate 16,669,213 of NW_023494785.1, read as the reverse complement.
CATTATAAACCAAATGAGCTTGTGTGAATGGAGCAGATTCTAGAACAGTGAGAATGGGTTAGAACATTCTAGAATAGTGTACACTGGGGAGAAGATTCTAGAGTCTCACACAGATATGGCACACCAAAAAAATGTTCGGTTTGTTGGGTGAGTCTGCTTTGGCTTTAATAAGAATTGCAGAATACAAAGAACTTTGGGCCGAACTCTTCATGGTGAGTGTTGTGCTCTAGGCTGCACTGACATGACAGTTTGAGGCTCATGGAACCTTTTTGCTCTCCATACTAGCACCATCTGGAAAACATGCCTCATCAGCTATGTCCTACAATCGATCATTTTAAGAAATACGGGTATATTTTGTGTATGCAAACACTCCAGCACTGTGAATTTCCGGTGTGTGGGACTAATAAAGGATTATCTTATTTTAGCTTATCCAGGGTGATGTATGCAAAATGTGTTGCACTTGATGTGCAAAAAAAAAAAAGCTTTGTATTTTTACTGAAGTCTTTGCAAAACTTTAATGTGTTTTGGTAACTGGAAGGAGCAAGATACAATTTTATTTTAATTAAAAAGTCATAATAAAGCAATAATCTAAAAAAAAATATTTAAGCATGTTTAGTTTGCATGGCCAAATTGTCTCATCTCTTTTTCTTTTTTCTTGTTTGTTTGACCTGTTAATGCATTCTTGCTTCATTTAGGAGAGACAAAAAGAACAAATGAGAGTAGAGAGAGGGAACAAACATTCCACATTCTTTTGTTCTCTCTCTCTCTCTCTCTCTCTCTCTTGCTCTCTAATTAGTCATATATTAAGAAGTCTCTTTCTGTTTTAGTGGTTATGATCAGCGAGTGTTAATGTGGACGGCTGTTAAATGACCACTCCTGTCCTGTAGTGGTTATGTATTGTGTAACAGTATGTACATGCGTGAGTGCATGTTCAGTTGTGTGTTTGTGTGTGAGATTGTCTTTGTGTCTTACTCGTGTTCTCCCATAGTTACCTTAACTGTGTGTGTATATGTGTGTGATGACCATCCCTCAGGCTCCGTTGCTCTGTGGTACACGCTCATGCGTATATGCTAGTTTGTATCGACCATTCCAAACACTCTGACCCTCTCTCTGTCACCCCTCATCATCCTCAGCCCATTAGCTCAGTGCAGTCGTGACCGTACTGCTACAGTCTGAGGCCTTAGTGAAAAACAGAGTGAGTTAAGACCAACAGTTTGTTGTTAACGGTGTAAACTCTTCTATGTGTCTTTGATGATCTGCAACTTGAAATGATGCCAGTGTATTAAATGTTTGAAGGTTTTTGTGTACATGGCGCTCTATGTTTTCTATCTGTATTGTGTATATGTGAAAAGTGTAGTTCACAATAATAATATGGTAAAATGAGAGTCAACAGTGGTTGAAAATTTGCTGAGGCTAAAATGAAATCTTAGGGTGAAATATCTGACTGGTGTTCTTTACATTACGTTTTATCAAAGTCTGTTAAAATAAGGTGCTGTTTTCTTGTTCACTTTTAAATTGTCACTGAATAAAATGTCCAATTCATTTTTACTTTTGGGATATTTTGAGGAATTTTAAGGAATAAGTGTGTTAAATTCCAGATGTGAAATCACAGATAAAACATTTCAGTCAAGTTCTCAAACAATGGATTGTAACCAGCAGTTTTCTAAAAGTTTTCTCAACTGTGAGTGAAGTTCTTAAAGAAAAAGTTTGGCACACAATTTTACACTTACCCCACAATATAATTGATTATCAAGAGATGTTTTGGGGCCAAAGTTTTCCATTTCCCAATACATCTCTCAATCCATCCTAACTGCGTCTTCATTAAGGTCATTCAGACCTGTCAATGTGGCTTAGGGCACTATATGAATTTTTTGAATTTTCACTATATGAAAAAAAAATGAAAAAAACATTTACATTTAATTAAATGCAGGGGCAGCCACAAGTGTTGTGTCAATTCCATTATCTATATGATGACGTTTTGTTCATTTTTATAGCTTGCAACAAGTGAAAATCTTAGACTATTTTGATGAGTGTGCAACCTTAATAAAGACCTGGATATGTTTTGAAAAGGAGAACAGATGTTGTGGGGTTGTCTTTATGGGAAAAATGGGTAAATGCTGACTTCTGGTGTTTGTAGGCAATGTTAATCTTATAGCTCCAGCACTAAACTAAAAAAGCAAGATTTAGACACCAAAGATGTGGATCTGGAGTAAGAGGAGAACCAAGTAAATTTTTTGCTTAATAAGATCTAAACTTTGAAGACCATATTAGAAGTTTTCTAAATGTATTCCTTTATCTCTACTGAATATTTATTTGCTTCAAGTTCACATTAAACTAACTAAATCCTTCTGTTGCTTGCATGTGAAATCAGCATGGAGTGTCCATGTGTTTGCTATTGCCCTTCCTCTCCCTCCTCTGTCCCCTGTCCCACTCTACCAATGACACTGCTGCCCCCAGGCCTGCAATTAGGGCATACAATTAGTGGCTCTCTCTCTTCCGCCCCAGCTCACTCAGAAGGTCACTGTGTCCGGCAGGGCTCTGCATAGCAGACAAAGCAGTTAGACAGAAGCATGGATAGAGGGAGGGAAGAGGCAGACTTCTACCTAACACCTTCACTGAAAGTCATTGATGACCAGATGCAGTCCTCCATAAATTGGTTTGCTTTATAATTTGATTTATGTGACTTTGAGAGTGTTTAAACAGAATAGCAGCTGAAATAGAAGATACAGTATGAAACATGATCTTTTTGACAAAAATACAGCTTCTATTTGTAAAAGATTTCTTTTTGTTTCCTGAGGTTAAGGCTGTGTTGTGTAGCACAACAGTATGTATAGTCATTTTCATGTCATGCAACCAGTTTAAATACCCCCACAATGATAAAAATCTAAACTTGTGTGAGTATGAGAGAGATAGCGTTATCATGACTTCAATAAAAAAGAAGAAACTAAAAGAATTTGTAACTGATATTTCTTCCATATGATTTGATGATTTGAACTTCCTTAGTTAAAATTAAACTCACCCATGACCCAGAAGGATAAGCAGCTTAGAAAATCATCAACAATATTTTTCATTAACGCTTTATTATTCAACTGTGCCATTGTGTCTCCATATTTACAATGTACTGTGACAGACGGGCATAAACTGGGGTGAGGCACTGCTTCGCTAATTTGCTCCCTCTGTGGCGCTACCAGAGATTTTCCAACATAAAATGAAAGACAATCTTCTGTTGTTTAGACTTGGGCAAAAGTGTAACACCAATCATATCAGACCTCGTAAGTTGTGAGCCAATAATATCAGACCTGGGGGAGGGTCTCTGGTGTTGCTCATTCTGCAATGTCAGTTTGCAATAACAGGATTCTAGCTAAAAGCTCACTAAAATAAAGATTAGGCCTTATTCATTAAAAAAAAAAAAACAGTCTGAATCAGCACGTCACGTTATCTACCTACAATATGGATTTGTGCAAATTGTGGTCAGTATAGCTGGCTATCAGTTGCTTGTGAGCTAGCTAACCTTAGCTTTTAAGTAAAGAAAAGGGGATAGGGCCATAAACCACGAATGTTCGCTAGCTGAGCAGCCTGTATTTTGAGAGTTTTAAGAAACTTAACAGATAATCTTTTAATATATATTTCTATTATGTATTTAATAGAAACAATCACACTGGTATTAGCTACAAATCAGCCATAACATTAAAACCACCTTCTTTTTTCTACACTCACACTTTTATCCATTTTATCATCTCCATTTTCCAAACAGATGCACTTTGTAGTCCTACAATAACAGACTGTAGTCCATCTGTTTCTCTCCATACTTTGTTACCCCCTTTTACTCTGTTCCTCAATGGTCAGGACCCTCACAGGGATCATTCTCAGCACTGCAGTGACACTAACATGGTGGTGGCTTGTTAGTGTGTGTAGCGCTGGTACAGGTGTTAGTGCAGCTGGAGTTTTTAAACACTGTCTACACTCACTGTCCACTCTATTAGACACACCTTGTTGGTCCACCTTGTAAATGTAAAGTCAGAGACAGTAGCTCATCTGTTGCTGCATAGTTTGTGTTAGTCATCCTCTAGTCCTTCATCAGTGGTCACAGGATGGATACTTTTGGTTGGTGGACTATTCTCAGCCTAGTAATCACAATGAAGTGTTTAAAAATAGTTCTGATCCACTCATACCAGCACAACACACCACCACCACCACCTCAGTGTCACTGAGGTGCTGAGAATGATCCTCCACCCACAGAATTCCTGCTCTGTAGTGGTCCATTTGTAGAAATGTCATTCCCTTAATATATCTTCATTTGTGAGACTAAAATAAATAAATAAATAAATAAATAAAAATGCAATTCTTGTGCTGTCAAAAGTCACTATGACCATGTCACCTAGACTATTAAGCATATAAGCGCATGGTTGGTTGCATAAACTGAGATTGTACCAATCCATAACCTGTGTATTTGTTTGACATATTTAGGACCTGCAGCTTATCCAAGAGAGAGGAGATAGCATTGCTTGACTTTAATACCTTTGTTTGATGTGTGATCTGTGTAGGTGGACAGATATAGTATTTAAGTTGTAAACGATCTGTGCATGATACACTATGAAGAAGCAGATCTTCTGTGTGCCGGTTTCACCAAATAACTATTTTTTGATACATTTTCTACCTTTTGCTAATCTAAAAGTTCATGATGAACAGACATTTTGGGGCCATTAAAACATCCTCCTGGGGGGGCATGCTGCTAGACTCCCTTAGTAAAGGCCTAGTGCCCTATCCATAAATCTCTAGTGACATCCCTGTAATAAAGTGAGTAAATAAATACATACCACAAACACTACAATAATGCTGTGTGTATGGTGCAGATACGAACCTTAAGCCTCTTTTTGCTCCTGACTGATCTGAGCAATGCTGCGCTGCTGACAGCAGATGTGCATTAATAGTGATCATTTAAAAGAATCTGTCATCAGCAGGAGCTCTGCTAACAGTAGTAGACTGAGGCCTGTATTAGGACAGATGTGTGGAATGGATCTGATGATTGTGATATTGATAAGGAGATTCTGGGCCTGGCATGGTGACCCTGTTGTCGCCCGCTATGTGTGTTTGAGTGTGAAATCACAGCTATTGATCAGACTAATGCAGGAGGAAGAGCCGCAGGCACAGTGATCAATACACTTCTAATTAACCCCTCTGTGCATGGGGTACAAAACTTCTGCCAGGGTGTATATATATGCCCCTACCACTGATCCTTTTCACACATTCACATAGGAGAACGCACTACACTGCACTGAACACACTGACCATGATATTCTGATGCATGCATTTATGTCACCTTACTTTTTTATTCCATTTTACTATCTCTAATGCACAGAGACATGCAGTTGCTTCTGTGCTACAAAAGGCCTCATGTCCACATGGTAAGTATGATTTGGCTTGTTTTCTCCGTTGTGGTTCATCATTGTTACATATTCTACATTGTATGTGTGTGGGACATTTGCTCAGCGGTCTATTGTTCTTGAGAGTATTTTGCTGGCTGTTCTTGATAAGGCCTGCCTGCAGCTGCTCCACTGTTATTCTCTTTCTTGGTGTAGTTCTATTACCTGCTATTTCACCTCCTCCTGCCACTATCTGACCTTATCGCTTCCTTGGCCTCTTGTCTATCACCAATTTTTTACCTTTAAACCATTACCCCATGACAGTCATTAAATGTCCAGTCTTTTCTTACAGGTACTGCACTTGCCATCAGCAGGCCAGGCGCTGTATGATATGTTTGATATTCGGTTGTTTTCCTCATATCACATCAACTAAATATCAGACATATTCCTATAGAGCCTGGCACATCTCTACTCATCTTCACATTTAAGAGCTTCCACCTGACATATTTTTCCTTCTTTTTATTTACTTTTTTTAAGGGTTTAAGTAGGTGGGATGGAAAGGTACCAGACCACCATGACTATTATTAGAAAAGAAAAAGGATATTGAGCAGAATTATAAAAGAGTAGTGCTGTTTAATAAATGTCCTATGCTTTATGTGTCAATTGTACATGTATGTACTCTTGTCAATCAGTCAGAGTTTTATTTATTTATTCCTCTCTATTCTGTACACTTACTACTTAAAAGTTTGCAATCATTTTTAATGATGTAAACTCAATTTGCTTTCAGATAAATGTATAAAATTAAATCAGTATGTTAGTTCTGTGTAATGTCATTGAAATGAGTAGGTCGAAAGAAATTTTAGATGTGTCCAGAATAGAACACAATGTTGTTAGAGACAGACACTTGTCACTACATCTTAGTCAAATATGTTACAGTTATCAACTAGAGATTTTTTCGTTGAGCAGATCAACTATGGTTTCTCAAGATCCTACTACACTGGCACAATTTTATGTTTTTACTATTGTTTTAGTGCGTTATTGGTCTGAGCACCTCCACAGCTCTCAGTAAATGCTGCAGTGTTATCCTTCAATACTTGATGGGCTAGCTAGAATAACAAGGGTCTACCAACCAAAATCTAGGTGAAACCAATGTGTATAAATCTTATACACATAGTATTTTTTTATTAATGCAATATTGTGATTATATCATAAAATGATGAACAAAGCTATAGATGTTTCAAAAATAGCTAAGGAAGTTGGACATCACTGACTTATGACAAGTTAAAACAAAATACTATTGTAAACAATTACAATTCATAATTTACAGTATATTATAACTCAAAATTGAATAACTGAATAAAACATTCAAAATCATTTTTGGTGTCTAGATATTAAGATTGACATCTATATTTTATATGTTACTGCTGCATATAAAATAAAACAAAATTAATAATATAACACGTGATTCCAAACTATTGAATACATATTTACACATTATGCAGAATACATTCTATACTATTCAAGTTAGAGAGAGAAAGTGTTTAAGTAGTGCTTACAAATCAGGTTATGTTCCATTTCATGTTTACACTGACTTTCTGCTGTTTACAGAATGATAAAGACCCAAATACACAAAGTCGCCATGCAACATCTCTCTCTCTCTCTCTCTCTCACACACACACACACACACACACACACACACACACACTCACACACAGATTCACAAAGGAATAAGTAATTATCTTTAATTATCCAGTAATCCTTTCATTATCCAGAAAGTCATTCATAACACACCAATTATTAGAAATTATGTTTGATGTGGCGCAAGGATCTTTGTAACAAAAACTTTGTTGAGCAAGTTCTCATGTCCTGAATAAACAAATTATTAAAGGGCCCATGCACATTTTCTTTGGTTTCATGTTCCAAAAACAGTCACAATTCATTTTCACAAGACTATTTTCCAACCTCTCTTAGAATTAAACAGGCTGTTTTTCTTACTGAGCCTTTAAGACTGATATATTTAAATGACCCCTGTTCTGATTGGCCGCTATGTATTTATTGTGCCCAATTCAAAAAGCAGTTCAGGCTTGAACACTACCAGCATGGATGGACAGGACTAAACTACTATAGGCAGATATATATAAATGAGGACAGTGAATTCAGAATGGACTTTTTTTGCAACTTAGTTTCCATATAGAAGCTGAATGGACTGGGGAGTGAACAGTACATTTTGAAACTTGAGCAATGTTTACATGCTGCATTGTCTTTTATTTAAAAAAGCAAGACAATTTGGTTTTGCATGATATGGGCCCATTAAATAAAACAATATGAGAAGAAAACAAATGTATTTTTTTGTGAGAAAGCTTTTTATACTAGTTTATGACAAATGAAAATTTTAGTAATTGTGAAAATCCTGCCTACATTAAAAGTAACTGATTTCTTTACCTGCACTGCTACACTTGTTGGCATATTCAGATGACAAACATTTTTCAAAATGACGTCTTCTTTGTTATGTGTATATTAATCTGCTTTGCACTACAGAAGCAAGACTGAGGTTAAGCATAACACAAAATCATAACTTTTCAACTGCATGCACACTGCACTACACAAGCTCTTATATCTTTTGACATGTTACCTGCTAGACTATGTCTAATGCTTAGCATTACAGAGACATTATAGGTCCCTCTAGCCCATAACACATGATAATACTTACAGACCTGTTCAGAGGCCCACGAAGACTGAAAAAAATGTGCTGTAACAGTGGTAAGATGTGAACATAATCATTCAGACTATAGTTTGATGCATAAAGCTCTATTCTAGAGTCAGATTTGTTCACAATGGTGGGGATAGGAACCAAATGAAGAGGTTAATGACTCTAAAACCTCCCTCACATGAAGTTATTACATGTAATGGTTAAAAATATAGTGCGTGATGTCTGAGTCATTAGTTTACAATAGTTCTGAGGTTCAGCTTTTGGCCTAAAACATATTTTTAAAATCTATTCAACATGGAGAGATACATACAAGGCACTTTAAAGCAAAATAGTCCACAAAGAAAACTTAGCAGATTTACCACCATTTTACCATGATCAAAATTACATCTAAAAACTCAGAAGGGTTTTGGCTGAGTCTTTTAGAAGTAAAGATGGGGAGGGACTCACCACTCTGTAAAAGACCATGCAACAAATAGTGCAATAATTCTAGAATAACATTTTTAAACATAAAATAGCAAAGAACTTAGGAATTTCATCATCCATGTTACATTAAACATGTAATATTAAATGATTCAGAGAATCCAGAGAAATCTCGGTATGCAGGAGACCAATATTGACTGGCCATGATTTTCAGCCCCTCAGGTGCCACTGCATTAAAAACAGACATGATTCTATAGTGGAAATCACTGCGTGGGCTCAGGAACTTCAGAAAACCACTGTCTGTGAAAACAGTTCATTGCTGCATCCACAAATGTAAGTTAAACTCTACCATGAAAAGAAGAAACCATATAAGCAGGATCCAGAAATGCTGCCACCTTCTCTGGGCTGTGTCCATGGATGCTGTGTCCTCCGGGCTAAAGAGGAGAGGGACCATCCAGCTTGTTATCAGCACACAGTTCAAAAGTCAGCATCCATGATGGTTATTACTGTATTAGTGCACATGGCATGGGTGACTCGTACATCTGTGAAGACAGCATTAATGCTGAATGCTAATACAGGTTTTGGAGCAACATATGCTGCCATCCAGACAAGGTCTTTTTCAGTGAAGAGCTTACTTATTTCAGCAAGACAATGCCAAACCACATTCTGCATGTATTACAACAGCACGGCTCTGTAGTAAAAGAGTTCAGGTGCTAAACTGGCCTGCCTGCAGTCCAGACCTGTCAGAATTGAAAACATTTGCCACATTATGAACCAAAAAATATGACAAAGGAGACCCTGGACTGTTAAAGACCTGAAATCCTATATCAAGCAGGAATGGGAAAATATTTCACATTCAAAACTACAGCAATTGGTTTCCTCAGTTCCCAAATACTGACAGAATTTTATTAAAAGAAGAGGTGATGCGACACAGTGGCCCCCCGTCCTAACTTTATTGAAACGAGTTGCTGCCATCAAATTCAAAATGGGCATATATTTTTAATAAAACTAAATTTCTGTTTCAACATTTGATTTGTTGTCTTTGTTCCATTTTCAATTAAATATTTGCACACCATTGCATTCTGTTTTTATTTACATTTTACACAGTGTCCCAACTTTTTTTGTAAATAAGGTTGTCCATCTCAATGATTATCTCCACTATTTAGAAATTATGAAAAATCTGTGTAATTCTCCTTTTACACAGTCTTTTTCAGTATATATTACAATGAGTGGGTATATGTGTCTCCATGTAACAGCAGAATGCTCTAAAGAGCATATGTGTGCCTATCTCATATGCAGGCTATTTTTAGCAGCTCACTCTATTTATCTGATGTTCCTTTCCTTTTTAAATTTCTTAGTGTGTGTGGAAGGCTAGGTCTTTAGTCCATGACTCAGGCAGTTAGAGAACTCCAACCACAGTTTATGACCCAAAGCTATATTACCCATGCACTTACAATAACGTATTTGCTCACGACAGCAGGCTATTTTTACTGTCACTCTAATACAGAGCATTGGTATTACTGCATTAATGCATTCATGCTTTCATAAGTGAATTTACGCAAAGATGCAAAGAGGCATGAGTGCATTAATTCAATATCATATATTCTTCTCACAATATTTTATTTTTTTCCCCCATTTTTATATCATACAGCAAGTAAACACAATAGAGGCAGTTAATGCAATGGGTTGGAAAGATTATGTTATCAAATGAGTGCAAAATGACTGTTCTAATATCATAGGCTAAATTTTATGGAACAGGGCAAGTCTATGTCTGGCCTGGTTTAAAGATCAGAGTGACTGAAAACCAAGCAACGTTTGGTTACATGTGATTTGCTTTTCCCTTCTAAACTGAACCTGTGAGATGTAGCTGTTACTGTGGGGTTTTTTGTTATGGTTATTGTTTTAATGGGCCTTGGATTTGATGCATGTGTGCTCAATAAAAGAAATAAACTACTTTGGAGCACAGTGCAGAACACACACACATGCAAGGGGGGGCTGTAGACAGAATGGACATGTAAACAAACTGTAGACAGTCAGATAAGGGCAGTAAATACATTGTAAACATTCATTATTCACATGTACGCACAGTTTTTCTCTCTCTTTCTGATGCTGCTAAATTGTTTCCTCCTTAATGGGAGGACTGTACATTAAAATAACATGGCTAAATGTAATCATGCAAATTTTAAGAACTTCACATTCTCACCAGTTGCCCAATAACATAGTGTATGTTGCGTACATCATACACATGATTATATGGAAATAACACCATAAAGGAGGATAATTTTGCCTTGAGGTAACATGAATATTCCTAGATAATTTCATGTCATAAAAAAATCATAAAATCATCATAAAAAACATCACACAATCAGAAACTACTCATCCAAGTGATACTCAATATAGTTAATGATTTCTTATAAGGTAAATTATTATGTTATTTTTTATAAGGTAAAAAGCTGATAAAAAACAAAGTTGGCAAAGACTAACAAAAACTGAGTGTGTATATATATTATATAAAATTTAATACACATAGTACTGTGTACTGTGCAAAAGTTTGAGATCTGGTGTGTTAAGTCAGGGTTGGAAGTGAACTCTTCAGAAAGGTAGATGTACAGGAGGAGGTTTGGTGACATACTACTGGGGCTGCTTGGTGGCTTGAGGGCCCTAAGCACAGGCTTACAAGAAATGGCTTCACATGCCCACACAGACACACATGTACACACACAGGGCTCGATTTCAGGAGGGACGCAGAGGGATGGCATCCTGCTAATCAAACATAAATAAAAAATGAAATCCTCTACAGAGAACACATTTCTGCACAATTTAATTCACAACTGTTTGTTTTCTGAATTTAACATATTGGGAAAAAAACAAACATAAATGTGGCCTGTGCAAATGTTACGGCATTTTATATTTCAGCTTTTATTATTTTTTTTCCAATATGTTAAATTCAGAAAATAAACAGAAATTGTGCTCTAAAACATGCAAAAATGTTATATATCAGTCTTTTCCCTGTAGAGGATGTATCGACCTATTTTCAATTATGAAATCTACAAAACATGATTTCGCTGGGGGTATTCAAACTTTCGCATGCAAATGTTCCTTCTAAATGGCCAGAAAACTGTTCAGTACTGTTCATTCTAGTAATACTGATTCTATTAGTATTCATCTCACACAGTTTAAACAGCTGTATGGTCACCACACACTTACCCTTTAAAGCTGCACCCTGAGTCTAATGCTTTCTATAGAACAAGCATGCACGTGCACACAAACACACACACACACACAATCATAAACAAGGCAGATGGAACAAAACTGATGTTTGTAAACACTGTGTGATGGTGTGATTGAACAATACAAAGAGACTGTAAGGAGAAATCTTTTGTGTGTGTGCCTGAGGAACGAGCCTTTTGTGTGCCTGTGCGTAAAGAAGGAGGGTCACTGACAAATGTATAAATACTGGAAATCACTGAGCCACAACTCAGCCAGATGCTCCTGGAGCGCAGAGAAAGAACAGAGACGGAGAAGGAGAACAAAGAAGAAACCCTTAAAAGAACACTGCAGAGGAGGACACTCTGAAAGAGAGGCAAAATAATTTAAGGTTAGCTTTCACTTTAAGAACTTCACCAGTTAAATTTCACACGCCAAATGTCAGCTGGCTCTATCATTTTTAAAAAATTTTAACAAGATCTGTTTTGAATCTGATAAGCAACAAACATAAGCAAGTAAGATAAGTAAGAAAAAGAAACAATTAAACGTAATGAGTGAGTCAATGGCTGAAACAATCAAATGAAAAGGGCAGGACTGTTTTTCAGATGGGTGCTGCCCACTTTATGGCCCAGAATGCACTGCTGGTGGTGGTGTTTCTGCTGAGTGCAGTCGCTCCCTCTTTATCAGTCTACAGCAGTGGAGAATGTACCTTCAATACTAAAGGTATGTCTGTGTGGGGATGAGGAAAAAGATGGGGTAAATGAGACGGGTCACCTATTGCCGTAACTGACCGCTTGTGTGTGTTTGTGAATGTGCTTAATTTGCCTGTCATTTCTGAGTCTGTCTAAAAGTGTGGTAAACTACTGTGTTGAATAATAGAAAATATTGTAATATCAGTTAGCTTGATTCCAAAATCTAGTACTTTAAAAAAAAAATACCCCTGAGATTTCCAACCTGATCTCTATATGCAGCATCTGTATTGTACCATTGACTACCACAGAAAATAATTTCCACATTTCTCTTTACTTAGAAAAGAAGAGAAAAACCCATCGACACAAAACACACTTATAATAGATGGCAATGGGCAGCTGCTTCAGCACCATCCCTTTGGCTTCCATTTTAAGTGTGTTTTGAGCCAACAGGTTTTCTATTCTTATACAATATTGTTGTCTGCAGTAATCAACCATATGCTACACATGAGCAGACAGAGATTATGTTGAAGAATTTAGGTGTATTATTTTAAGTTAACAGCCTTCTGATTAGTTACTATCTCAAAATCTATAATCTATAAAATGCATCTTTACAAAATACAGGTAAAAACATCTTGTTCTCAAGGAGTTAAAGATTAACAACTACTGATGACTGCATGAGCTCTAACTGTAACAAACTGCATTGGTCATTTTCATAACTGCAGTGGTTTGGAGCCTCAGCATCAAGCTGGAATGTGTTTTCTGTCTCATATGTGTGAGGACTGTATGGATTTGAATACTTAGTTCTCACTGAATGTATGTAACATTTAGTGATAACAATGATTTGCTACACAGGTACTTGTGAGTATCAGGGTCAGGTGTATGGAATTGGTGATAGCTGGATCACTAAAGACTGCTACCACTGTGTGTGTATGGAACCCTTTGGAGTAGGCTGCTGTGATCAGTAAGTAATTCCATGCTTCTTTTTGTGCATTCTTCCAAAATGCTTTAATATGTTTAAAACACAAAGCTTAAAAAAAAAATCATGTACATCAATGCAGTATCAGTATGCCACTGACCAAGGGTAAAATAAGGTAGAAAAATAACAGCATATATAATGGGCATGTTATGAATGAGATAATTATATTTATCCCCAGTTTCAAACAAATTACTGCATTACCTTATAATATCAATCAAATTATTTTTTTTCTTTGCACCCATTCCCAATTTACATAACGTGTGCATATTTTAGAAGTGTAACTAGTTCTCTCAGTTTTGATCTAAAGATGTGTTCTGCTAACTGGAGAATTTTCATGAGCACAAGCAAGTGGATGTTACGTTCTTTGGGATACAACTGCACATTTGTATAAGATGGAGTTGAAAATCCATTTTGTGCGTAAGCAATAAAATGTGCGCCACTCTGCACAATGTGGTTTGCTCTGAAAAATAGATTCAGTAATTGAGCAAATATATGTTAACAATTAAAACTGTAATATGTTACCTCATTTCTGTTGTCTGATCATATATTAACTACTATCCCAACAGCAATCCACAACCAGTAGATTACCCAGAATGGTGTGAGATCATACGGAAGCCAGATTCCTGCATCAGTGTGGCGGTGATGAGGGCCAATCACAAGCTTCCCTGCCTGTATGGAAAGTGGGGGAGGCTGCGGCCAGACACTTGGAAATCTGACAATGACCCAATATTCTAACTATTCAGTCAATTTTCCACTTTTACAGCTAATTCAATGTAATGAAATTGCTGGAAAAAATCTATAACAAGTTTATTCAAATATAATGCTGCAAATCACCTCTCACTTATAATACACTCAATATGTAATTTTATTAACAAACAGTCCTTGAACAGTAAATAGCAAATTTCATATTTATTTGGCTTAGTTCTTCACTCAAATAAAGTTTTTTTAAGTTTGCCTTTTCTTAATTGTGTAATTGTGTATCAGTTAATAAATCTCATCCATACTTACATGTGTCATTTGTTCTTTTAATACTTTAATTTACACACATAAGGAAAGAACATTAAATACACTGTTTAGCAATAAGGTGGCATGAATCATGTGATTTTATTGATATGTTCTTGCTGGTATATGATGTGAAATACAGATTTGTTTTATAGTTTCACCTGACGCAGCTTGAAGGGGCATCTCAGCCTAAAATGAGCATGTTATTTTTTATGTTATGTAATATTCCGTAACACTATTATATATTTCGGACTCATTGCTTTGACAGACGACAGATTCACAATTTTGTATTTTTTTGTGTTGTTTGTCCATCAGTGTTCTTACTCTACAATACACATCATACATTATGCAAATACATTATATAACCACTGAGAATCTGCACTCTGCAATTAAGAAATCCTGACTGATTGATGTATAAGTTAGTAAATGCTGTGTGATATTTGGCTTCCATGCAGAAAAGTTAGCTGTCTGGCTTCTTTCTGCATTCACCAGTTAGCAAGAGGAAAAAAAAAAACCACTAACAGCCCACCCAATAGCCTTTGCAGTTTCTCTCACCTTCATACATCTTCAGAAGGGGGTTTCCCTAGTCTTGAAACTGGAAAATGTCCTGCTAGAGACTCTTGTGGCACCACTTTAGCAAGCAAGATGCAGCAACAGTAACTTTTTTGTATTTTTGCTGGATTAAACCTTTAATGTTAGGAGTCTACAGTGCAGGCACCCTAATCATAACGTGTGCACTGTATATCTTCTTCCCTAGAACTTGAACTATCTGTGGCTGGCTTTCAAATAGCCTAACTACACCCCTGGTTTCTACTGTGTTCCTCTTAGGGTGGATGGCCTGTTTAATGACAATAGCCACGTAGAACAGGTTATAAGCAAATACACCTTCTCTTACACTTACATTCTTTTCTGACCCAGACAGTTGCATATCCTGTAGTTAGTAACTGTGGACGGTTTGTTCGTTGTGAAGGGGAGAATTATGCTGTGTTACCTATTTATAATAAACTTTTGAGACTCAGTTTAACTTCACCTCTTCTGCGAAATGGATGTGGCATCTGCTCTGGCCTCATGTGACCACCGTTTCTCGACGCTCCACCGGTGGAGCTCCTCCGCCGCAGGTAAAGCACGATGAGTTGGCGACTGTGCTGAAATTGCATAAAAAGTCCACTTCAGCAGCCGACAACACAGCCGAGGAGGACACACATCTGACCTTTGACCGCCTATTAAACATTGCTAGACAGCCTGGAATGCGAACAACCTAACGAAGTATTGAGTATTTTGTTTCCTTAGTCACATGACATATCTTACCCCTATTCTCATCACGTGTCGATGTTCAAGTTTCAACAAAGTTTTTTTCCCTTTTCGCCGAGACCAAAACCCGCCCCCTCCAGCCCTCTATTCGCTCTGATTGATTGTCGAGCTCAGTCCTCTGCTCTGATAGGCCCAAACGTGATTTCGGTCACGCTTCTTACTGCCCTGTCTCCGCCCCTTCTCTTCCCTAACCTGGTTTAGAGTAATTGATAGCTCTTACCGAGCAAAGGATTGGAAACTTACCGCAGAGAACAGAAGCTGTGAACCAGCCTAGAGGTGAGGTGACATTCGTCTTATTTTGTCTGTATGTGTCCTTCGTCCCAACTGTTGGCTGTGTCGAAACGCCTGAGTGAGACAGACGGCGAGAGTTCAAGGTGTCTTCGTCTTCAGCCGTGCGCTTCTGTTTGGGTTAGCATGTTTAGGCCGTGTCTTCGTACAGTTGACTTACATTATACCTCCCCTGGCTCTCAGTGCCAGTTTGTGTAATATCTTAGCTCTTTACTCTTTAGTTCACCCGACTTAACACCTTCGTAAAATCATATACTCAGTAAACGAAGCCAGCGGTGGCTAAGTCTGTTTGGGATCAGAGTGTAGTACATTTGGGTTGTAGCACTTATAGTACTGGGCGATTTATCGTCCATATCGGAATCCCGGTATTCGTGTCGCACAACAATATGGATTTTCACCTTTAGTGGTATTGGGTA
Organism: Colossoma macropomum; assembly: GCF_904425465.1. NCBI lineage: Eukaryota > Metazoa > Chordata > Actinopteri > Characiformes > Serrasalmidae > Colossoma > Colossoma macropomum. Next base: position 16,652,828 of record NW_023494785.1, on the reverse strand, counting down.
AATATCAGTGGGCTAATTTCAGTTTAAAATACATGAAAACTAGTTAGGTAAATATAAATTTGCTTTCTAGACATTTGTTTTTCTGTGTGTTGGAAGTATGTTTACTTCAGGGTGGTAGAACACCAGGACTGGACTGCAGCCCTGGCAGAGAGTATCGGTGATCAGGAAGCATGGGTTCCTTATCTTTATTACTACAGCCTAAATATCACCTAATATTGTGCTATGTTGGGAAGATATCATGATGCTGTGTTTTATCAATACCATCCATCACTGCTTAACAAGGCTACGTTTAGCCTGAGCCCATGATTGTTCACTAGACCTGGAAGCTGAACAATGATGAACTATGAAATGATGATTTGAGGGCTACAAGATCCACTACTCATACAGATGCTCTAGGACAGCCCTAATCCTCAACCAATCCTGCAGTGATCCTTAAGTGGAAATACCTGTGTCTACAAGTCTAGGCCTAAGACACGCTGTATGTTCAAAAGTATCCGTACACTCCTACTAATTAGTGGATTCATCTGCTTTAAGGTGCACCCATTGATGACATAAACATTCAGCTGTACACAAATAGCTTGTGTAACCTCTATAGAAAGGCATTAACCAATAAAGGACAACCATGCACGAGCCTAAGATCACCATACCCAGTACCAAGCATCAGCTAGAGGGGTATAAGGCCCCAGCACTGGGCTGTGGCGCAGTGAAACTGCGTTCCCTAGAGTGATGGAGCTCCATCCAGTACCTTTGAGATAAGTTGGAAAGGAGATGATGATCCAGAACTAATCATCCAACATCTGACCTCACTAAAGCTGAATGCAGTCAAATCCTCACAGCGATGTTCCAACATCTAGTATGAAGTCTTTCCTAGAAGAGTAGAGACTGTTACTACAGCAAAGTGGGGACAAACTCCCTGTTAACACCCTTGATTTCAGAAGAAGCGTTGAATGAGCAGGAGTCTACAAACTTTTGGACATGCAATGTATATGCTATGAGACACACACTGAGAATCAGAAAATGAAAATCAAAAGAAAGAAGTGCCTTGGTATGAAATGTAAAAGGGATTAATTTGTTCCTCTTTTGCAGAATGGACACCAAAACCCCCCCGGACATTAGCTAGGCTTGTCTCAGACTAGAAGTACCATGTTGGATTTTTTGCATGAACTCCTGAGTGTTTGCAAGAAGAAGTATGGAATGGCTGTGAGAGAAGCAGACAGAAGTGTGCTGCAGCTTTATGAACAAATTTTCTTAGTTGAGTAGGTATTTGTAGATTCAGAGTCAGGAAGATATGTATTAGTACACACTGTAGTTGAAAAAGAAAACATCTGTAGGTGAGAGTGATGAAGAGAGACCAAGACATGCTAGCTACAGTGAGAGAGTAAACTGGGGCATCTTGAGAAGAAAGCAAATTTGTGGGGAGGCAAGAAGAGTGAAGTCCAGACAGGCTTTGAAGAAAAGAAGTGATTGAAAAGGAAACTGAAAAGAAGAAACAGCAATGGAGTGTGGTGAAAGTTTTCTGAGTGGAACCGGGGAACTGGAACTGGATCCAGACATCGTAAGCGAGGAGGCAGGAAAACTGTACTCAGAACTCCAGGTAACCCATTAAAATGTACACCTTTAGTCCTCCATCCAGTTTAACACCTGTATATCACATGCTAGACTAGTGATGTCAAGCAGCCACAAGCCTGTTTGTAATTGTGAATGTCTTAAGTAGATAAATGCTTGACTGCTCATGTTACTTATAAGCAAATCCACCATTATGACGAGAATGCTGCTTTGCTGACTTTTCGTAAAGGAAGTGAACTGTGGCTTTGTGCCATCAGTAGTAAAACACTCTTCCTGGCATAGCAGCTGTCTGTGGAGATAAGAGACTCAAATGAAACAACAAAAATATATGTGTAGTATTGTGTGCAGTAGGTAAGCACATTGTCTTTTCTCGCCTCATACACTCTGCTTTTTGTCTGTCATTCTGTCAGTGTGTGTTAGGGGGTCCCAGAATATTGTCGCTGTCAAATCAAAACCTCATAACTTATATGTTTTTGTCAGTTTTTTTGTCAATTTTCTTTTGAAGAAATAAAATTATTTTTGGAAACTTGGCTATAACGTTACCATTTTAGAGATATTAGGATTTGTTATGACAGTAATGATACATTGTCTCTCTCTATTTCATTTTTTCTCTAATTCTCTCTCTCTCTCTCTCTCTCTCTCTGTAGTCGGTTGTGGAGACTCATGGGGCTGATGTGGTGGAGTCGTTGCTGCCCATCCTGGTGTGGGTTCTGGAAGGACTGGCCAGCTGCCGAGCACAGCTGAGAGAGAAGGAAGAGGTGGCAGAGAAGGAGAAAGGAGAGAGAGAAGACTTATTGGAGAGGTATGAGAAGGAGAGGACATTAAGGAGAGAGAGCCAAGAGGTGAGTCCAGAAATTGTGCTGAATTTAAAACATCAAGGTGCAGTTTTATGAAAATGACCTTTAGGGATGCACAAAGTTTTGGCCTCCAAAAACTGTAATAGATGTTTTAAATGGTATTGAAATTAGAGACAGTGATTCAAAACGCTGTTTGTGTCTTTCACTCTCCTGCACTGGTCAGTGCAGACCTGTTAAAACTAGGCGTGGGAATCTCTAGGCACCTCACGATTCGATTCGATTACGATTCAGAGGGCTGCGATGCGACTATAAAACGATTATCGATGCATCTTGATGCATCTTTTTTTTCTACACAGGATTTCTATTTTCCTACTGTCTGAGGACTTGGTACTTTTAAAGCAAAGTATTTGTAATGATCCATAATGAATTTACTTCCAATATCTTTTATTAATAAATCAAATGGAAGTGATGTGGCAAGTGAACTAGAAGGCTCTCATTCACTGCTCTTGTTTGGAGCACATGAAACACTGGCTGCCACTCATCTGTGATAAAATGTGCTGTTACGCTGACATAAGATCCTGTGGCAATGGATGTCCACGCAGCACGTTACAGCTGTCCTATAACTTCGGTTTTGGTCTCGTTGTAGAGAGTGGGGGGGATCGCTGTGTCAGTAAAATATCTTCGAGACTGGACACTGTATCTCGGCTCCAACATAGCGCGAAAGCCCTGGTTCTCAACGACTGAGAACTGGTGTGCAGACTGCAGGTCATATAGGAACGCAGTCTTGCTTGGCTAGTAGCTTGCGAAAAGGCAAAGAGAAAGATTTAAGACGAACATTTGGAGACGAACGCATTTATAAGCAGCGCAGTTGGTTTCCTGGTATGTTAAATCTGCAACGAGAGACTGTCAAACACTAAAAAGTTGCGAAGATGAAGTCGCTTCTCTTTTGAATTTTCCTGTTCCACCTTAAATGGTGCCGTATTTACATTCGGCGCCTCAGTCAGAATTTAAGGTGGAACAGGAAAATTCGAACAAGAGAGCTGGCGAGTGAGAAGCGACTTCAGCCTCGTAAAACAGTCGAACGTTGAGAGACATTTTACAAGAAACTGTTCAACTTTTGAGGAAATGTTTCCTGGCGGAGATGGAAGAAAAGCGGCTATAGCTAAATCTTAAAGCAGAGCGAAGTAAATCTGCGTTTTCATTTTGATTTTTTAGCCTATACTAGGACATTAACACATACTGAGACATACTGGACATTAAATGTTGTGGCTCCCAAGGTGGTTTGATTTTTGTTGAAAGGACAAAATGTCTCTTATCATTTGTGTTGTGACTCCTGACCTAACCTCGCTTTTAATGCAGAGGGTGGCGGTCGGATTTCTCGCTCATCCAGTTGTGTTTTTGTTATGTGCCGCCACAGACTGTCCGGGTGCTGCACTTCCCAACTTCCAAGTTCCGCCTTTTGCGTTCCGTCAACATTACCTTATAAATTAAAATTTAGAAAATTGATTTTTGACATTTGTGAATTGGTTCAGAATCGTTCATGTCCGCATCGCGATGCATCTAAGAATTGACCCCCCCCACCCCTAGTTCATACAATTGGAGCAGCAGATCAATGGTAAAACACAAACGCTGTCCTCTGCAGCTGCATTCACCATAGTCTTTAGCTTACAGGCTTTTTAACGTTAACAGATTTAATATAGTTCTAAAGTTGTCTGTCAGTTTTCTTTCCCTACATGGCAAATATCACCTTTTAAAGCATCGTCCGCGGTCCGCGTTGTCATTTTAATTCACTTACACAGATTTGGCAGGCTGAATATTCTCCTCAAGGGACCGTCATAAGAGTAGTGCTTCACATTTAATGACACTGTGTAAAAATGTTGGCTGGTCACTATTAACCTTGTTAACATTAATCTCATATGCAAAAACTACAGTGCAAGCCTGAGTTGTAAATGTAGAACCAGGCACATTAAATGAGATGAGTTAGTATTTATTTGAGTATTTCTATAATATTTCTTCCAAAATGGATACAGTTAATGTCTGTTTGCTAATGTGTAGTTCACTGTTGTCTTTTAGTTCATTAATCATTATTAATTTCTTACCTCTGCAGCGCTATCTGGAGCTAGATGACCAGTTTGAGCAGGAAAGGCGGGCAATACGTGGAAGAGAGAAGGAGAGGGAGAGGAGAGAGAGAGAGCTGGAGAAGAAAGCCAGAGAGCAAGCTGACCAATGTGAGACCTCTTTCCCTTTTTTAAGTCAGTTTCTCCACCAAGTTGGGAATATCAGAAATGAGGGGTTTAGGTGTACACATTTAGTGTTGGAGGGCCACAGCCGTGCGCAGTAGCAGTGGGCAGGATGGGCAAAAATCTCTATCTATTATTTAAATTTATGGTGGTTTTGTAATATATCACGCTATAGTCTGTTTTTGTGTATGTATTTTTTCAAATAGATCAATGTTTAAGTATACTTATTTTTGTAGGTTAAGTGTGACTTTCATTGGGATGTCCCTTCACTTTTAAAAAGAATCTCATTTAACAACTGCCCAATCTGTAGTCTGAAGTTTTTTTTTTTTTTTTTTTGGTGCAAAATAGTAAAAACAGAACTGAACAATATTTACATAAGCCTATGGCGCATACATTAGAATGTAACACCTTCTCTGGACTGGTGCTAAGTGTTAATTCATGTTCAGATTTCTGCTGGAAGTTCATAAATGACGGGTTTCATTCCAAAATGCTGTATATCTGTTTGTACCCATTTTGAACAAAGCAAGTTTTCAATTTGCTACAAAACCCTTTAAATATACATACAGATAGTCATGCTCTCAGTACCAGCTGATCTTTAGCTTGTTGCAACGTTGCAACAAGGCAGTGCCCAGCTGCGCAAGACGAAACACAATTTGTCCATGCTAGACCGGCCATTCCTTTCATATTGCTTTCTTATGTCTGCTGCCTCAAAAACACTTGAAACACAAATATAAAAATCCTTCACACAGCCATTCCTCTAAATGGACTAACCTTAGCATGTTTTGCAGGCATATACATTGCTTTATCTGTGCATATTTGTGGCATAGCAATATAGGTTTTGACAAAAATCATACCTTAGGAGGAAGTTCAGCTGTTGTATATAGTGCACAGTGCACAGTTTAGTGTTTTCCCTGCTGTGTTACCTGATTAAACTCATTGGCTAATTACTTTTAGCTGAATCTAATGAACTCCATTATAGGATTTTAGTTATTTGCTTGAAATGACCAGCAGATAAACCAAATACTCATGGAGAGCTCTGAGCTGAAAAGGCTGTTAATACAGGCTACACTTATTGACAGTAAATGTTCAAGCTTGTTTGATCACACTTTTCTGTTTGGTCTATGCAGTTGTGATGTTTATAGACATACACACAACCACATGGATTGCATTTTTTGACAGGTGTGAACTGAATGGCGTTGAAATTTTTAAAAATAATTAAAAGATGTTTTAGATGTTTGCAAACGATTTCTAGAGTTCTTGATATATATATAAAAACGAATTCAGTAATCAGTATATAGAAGAAAGCATTTTAAAAGTTTCCTTCATATTTTTGCTCATTTAGGCTCTTGTCTTTGTGGTACCATAGTGATTAATGTCTTACTCATGTGCTTCTCTTATTCTTTTCTTCAGTGGTGGCTTTGGAAGAGCAGAAAGCGGGTTTGACCAGAGAATTAAACACATTGAAACATACACATAACAAGGTCAGTCTCCTGCTGTTCTCATTTTCATACACATTTACAGTTGCATGTTTCAGTTCTCAGTCTCTCTGTCTCTCTGTCTTTTTATGCAGTTAGTGCTGACGTATCGTGATTTGCTAGAGAAGAAAAAGGAGCTAGAGAGGGAAGGGTCCCCTCTAAGGTTAATCTACTTCATCTTCCTTTGACTATACAGTGCCAACCACTATTTGTTCCCTCCTACTTGAGATGAGTGGACACAGTTAATTTCCTCTTCTTTATTTTAGATTCCTCACAAGCCTCTTTTTAGCATTTTGAGTAAAAATCCCTGACTGAGTCATAGATGTATTCATTTTATACATTTGATTTACTGGTCAAAATGCATGCTGGTTCTTACACTCTATGCATTTCAAGCGTGTGTTGCATATTAATGTTTAACTGTAGGACTGCATACATAAGAACAGGAAGCAACCCTCAATGTCATTTCAGCCATTACGGGATAGTAAAACACTTTCCTAGAAGGATCGTATCCATGATGTTTCATATTCTACAGTACTACAAGTGTTCATTTTTTTACCATTTCATTATGGGCTAATGTTAATTGTTCATTTAAGAGCAATGTTTGAGTTGAGTGTTTTGCTTGTAGGAATCGCATTCGCTCCAAAAGCACAGAGGCTCCATCCAATCCTGGGCAACCAGAAATCACAGTAACGCAACAGGTACGTTTATGCATTACTTAACTATCACTTAAACCACAGGTTCCGAACCTTGATCCACTTCAACTAAGGAAGGGCTTGTTAATTAGTTGTTTAGAGCAAACAAAACACAAATGTGCAGGGCAGGGAATAATCCAGGACCAGAGTTTGGAACCACTTTTAAACTAATATCACCTTCCATCTAATTATTTTATATTATTTTATTTAATAGTTATAATGTTCAACATATGAAACCAACGTTTCTCACTGCTCCCTTTTTCCTTTTCCCATCTTCCCTGTGATGTAGCATGAGCTGACACCTGATGTTGCCTCTGACCCCACTTCATCCGAAATGGCAGCTACCAAGGACAGCAAAGTGATCATAGCTGAGCCTCTCAGTGATCCGTCCTTTATCAATGACATCATAAGCTCTACCCCTGAGCTGGCTCAGTTTCAAGGGCTTGTTGAAGCAAGGTACAACAATGTCCAGTCATTTACTATGGTTTTATTTGGCTTGTTAGTTAGCTAGCTAACTATACGTCTAACTAACTAACTGAGTTACTTAGTTCTTTATTTTTCTCCCATTTTTCCTGTTACATATCTACTGATGCTGTTGCCGATATGTACACATTTATAAAATGTAGGAATTGGGATTAGGTCAGCATTACAGAGAAATATAACATTTATTTTTGTAGGGCTGAAAATGCAATAAAAATAATAATATGCAGACATTTAAGCACAGTGTTCCATCATCACCTAAACATTCTGGAGTGAAATAAAAACATCATCAAATATCAGTTTAAAATATCAGTTAGATCGGATCTTCTGTTCAATGCCAATGTAATATGTTAAGCAAATATCTGTCGATAATGATATAATCCTAATATCATTGTGCATCTGTCTTCTTGTTTGAAGTTACATATTCTTCCTTACTCAAAGTGCGTGGCCATTCATTTGATTAATCTAGTTCAGAGGTGCACAATTCTGGTCCTGGAGGGCCAGTGTCTTGCACAGTTTGGTGGTTTCCCTACTCAAGTAAACCCACTAAACCTGCCAATTAACAGAGAAGTTTAAATAGGTGCGTTTGAGCAGCAAGATCACCAAACAGTGTTGGACCCTGCCCCTTCAGGACTGTAGTTGTGCACCCTTGATCTAGTTACTCAGTAAGCAGTAGGAGCTTCTGTCTGATTTTTGCTGCCCAGCAGCTTGTTTCCATCATACTAACTTTTAGTAATAAAAGTGCTTTACTTAAGCTTTATGCTTTGCTTTACTTTATTTAAAAAAAAAAAGTTCTCACATACGTTTTGGTTTATCATTTAAAAATGTTGTGTTTGCATCCCTGATTTTACATATGCGCCTTTTGGCCTCCCGCACTTCCCCATAACAAACTGATGACGAATTTTTATTGTATTATTTATTATTGTTTTGTAATCGGAACAAGAGATCACTTCTCTCTGCCACATCCCACTGCTTGAGCACTCTTCAATTAAAAAGGCTGTAGCCTTTCTGGACATCTCCTTTTAAGTGATGAAATGTGACAGCATTCCTTCTAAAAACACTCTGAAAGTTTTGTCAACATTCTTAAAGTATTACAGACAATTTACATTTTTATAGCTTATATCAACAAACTTTTTGAAGTGTTAAACATTTTTTGTAAAAAGTCCTTTGGATGCTATCATAGGTACTGAAGGAAATGTGCTGTAAGGGCAGAGAAAATGTTCATTTTAGATTTTGTAGTACAGTCTGATATATGGCTATAGTCATTACTGTGTTACAGTATCTCAGGTTTTCACTAAGGTGCAGAATCACACACCACAGTGACTTTTCAGTCCATAAAAATGCTGAAATCTTGTAGTAACATAAAAGCATTTGAGGTTTAACCTGTGAACTTCAAGCCAATGTTTTATTACCTGTAGTATAATGAGTGTTTAATTGAACTGGACATAAAACTTGCCTCTGGTTTATGTACACATATGCACAGTTTTATTAGCACCCCTCTTTTTCTGTTCAGCACTCCTGTTCGAGCAGGAGAAGGTAGACTGAACCACAGTCTGGTGGAGGAGGTGTGTCAGAGCAAGGAGAAGGCAGAGGAGGATGATCAAGAAGAGCAGGAGCGAGAGGGAGAGGAAAGCGAGGACAAGGAGAACGAAAAGAACCTGGATAGTCTGGAGTGGGAGATAATGAGGAACACAGATTCCGTCTTCTCTGAGCTCTCAGAACTCAGCCGAGAGTATGCAGAGAGTGTAGACCAGGGGGTCAGTGTGAGAGGTGGGTGTGTCTGTGTGTGTGTGCCTCTGCATGTTAGGGGTGTAAAATGTATTGATGCATTGAGAGGCATCAGTCTGAAAGTGCTGAATCAAATGGATTGAATCAATTAGAGCTAATTCTAATTATTGTTATTTGAGAATTGTAATATAATCAAATCAAATCATTGGGCCTTATTCACTCATATCTTCATCAGTTTTTCTTAAATTTGTTCCTAAACCCCAGAATTGTTCTCAGGTTTGTGCCCTTGAGTGCGCATCGGTTCTGTTCTTAACTTAGGACAAAATTCTAAATAAGAAAATCTTGTAGAATGTCAGAATCTTCATGAAAACTGCATAACTGGGTTTTAAGAAGAAATTTCTTCTTAAGATTGGTTGATGAATGTTGCCCATTCTAAGCAAAACTGAAGTTTTGACATATTGAAATGTTGAGACTTGTCTGTCATAGCTGGGTGTGGTTTTTAAAACTCTTGTCTCTTGTGGCTCTTGTGCAGGCAGTACAGACCAGTTTGAAGAGATTCTTTCACAGTTTGAGGAACTGAAACACACTCAGTAAGACCTTATTTACTTTCATTATTTTAAGTAGCACTGCAGTCCTTTTTTATTGTGCTATGTGCAGTAAGCAGTCGGCCCCTCATTGCTTTCTTCTGTCTGAGTAGCTTTGTCCACAGCTTGCCAGTGGTGCAGTACAAAAGTGTCAGTTGGAAAAGTTGTAGTTAATTTACAGTATTTATACTGTGGTCGTCAGCTTCCAGTTTTTAAAGATTCTTTACATTTACAGCAACTGACCATGATATAATTGTAATTCCTAGTGTGATGAAGGATAGTGCATTAAAACCATGCTTTTCACAGTGATACTTTCTAATGACCTCTGTACTTTTGCTATGCAACTATCTATGAGCATAAATAACAGGATACACTTATATAGCTCAGTGTTCTGCTTCTCTCCCCACCCCCCCTTTCTCTATCAGTGAGATGGTGGACACTGCTCGAAAGGCTCTTATTTCACGTGTAGAAGAACTGACCAATGAGAGATCTGCTCTGAACCTTGAGCTCGCATCCTGCCAAGAAACCATTGCCCGACTAAAGGGAAAAAACAAAGAGATGGAAGACGAGACCAAGCGGTAATGAGCATTACTAGTCATGTTGATCAAACATGGATGACTTACGAGTTTTATTTATTTATTTTTTTTCTTACGTTTATCTTATATTTACATTCATTTGCAATTGAGTCATGCACTCCTGCTATATAGATGCACTTTGTAGGTTTACAGTTACAGACTGTAGTCCATCTTTGGCCGCACAATATATCAGCCACCTTCTACCCTGTCTGTCGATGGAAAGAAGTCACCACAGGACCACTGCTGACTTGATATTATTTATTTGTGGTGGACCATTCTCACAGCATTGATTTCAACATGGTAATAGTAATATGTTGGTGAGTTCGTGTCAAAGCAAAAGACAAGTTTTGTATGCTGATGTGCTCAAGCAGAGATTGACTCTTGTGTGTGGGACTGTTAAGGGTGTATCAGGTAAAGCAGTGTGGCTGGCATTTTCAAAAACCTTAATGTCACTACTGGGTTAAGAATAGTTTGCCAACCAAAAATATCCAGCCAGCAGTGGTCCTGTAGTCAAAAATGACGACTAGTAAAGGTGATTACTAACACACACTGTGCATTGTAAAAGATGACTGTACATCTGCAAGGTGTTCCAACATAGTAGACATGTCTAATAAAGCAGCCAGTAAATGTATACAATGACTATATATACAGTTATAACAGTGGACTCAAAATGGATACTTTTGATTTGTGCTCATACAATGAAAATTACAAATATCAAGTAAAAGTCCATGACGCTACTGTTTATGTTTGCATGCTATATTGTTTTGGAATAGTGGCGCTTTGTATTAGCTCACATGGGTATAAAATGAGTGAATGAGGATGTCTCTGAGGGATAAAGGTGAGAGCTATAGGGAAAATGGCTTTTGTTGAAGTGCACTTTTTTTATCCTAGTTGCCTGAGAGACACTGAGCTCTAACATGAAATTCAACTGAGACCAGTCTATATATGATCTGAGGCCCATTACCTGGTTTACGTTGTCTTTAGAGTAATTCTGTTATAGCATCTTCCTCTGTTTGTTCATGCTTGTGTTTCTTACTTATTTTTACAGACTGCGTAAAGAGCTGGAGACCTTCCAGGCTGAGGACACTGATGTGAGTGCATGTTCATATTTCTGTCGAAGTGTGCATTGTTGTGTGAGAATATTTTTTTTAAGCTACCAGCTCCACACACAAAAACATAGATTTGCCTGCTGACTTTTGAGTTTTCATTCTCTAAACAGCACGTCAATGGTGTTTCACTGAGCCAGAATAAACCTGCATAAATTTGTCTTCTCACTAAGCTAATGCTAGCTTCTTAACTAGTCTTAACTTCCTAACAAAGATATTGAAGCAAAATAATTTAAACGAACAGCTCCACACACAAATATCCAGGTTTATCCACTCATACTCTCATTAGCATGTTCTATACGTTAGACTGTGACAAGTTCAGTCTCATTCATGACATACAAAACTAAGCTGCTGTGTAGTTTTCAGATATATTGAGAAACCCCATGATTTTAATGGAAAACTGTGAACTCTGTGCTATGGTAACACATTTGATACAAATTTCGGTCTATATAATCATAATAAGCCATCAAAGTGGAATGAACCACTAAAAAACACATCTGTAAGTGTGAGGGTCATATAATGTAGTGTATTTCAATCAGTTGCCTTTATACAGAACTGCTCCAGATCTGTTCTTTGCCCCAGTACATTTCAGCAAGATGAGTTCTGCAGCCTATGATTACCTGTTCAGGTGTGGTGTGAGCTGCAGTCGAATGAAAGGGTGGACTGAGTTTGGAAGCTCTAGGGTTTATCAGATATTCTGTGTAATTTTCATCCCTGACTTTTTTTTCTTTCCTCTTTAGTCTTCTCTGCCTAGCTCACGTCGTCGTTTTTCTCGTTCTGAGATGGCTCGTGTGGTCATGGAGAAGAACCAGTACAAAGAACGACTGTTTGAACTACAGGAAGCTGTTCGGCGTTCTCAGGCTCTTAGGTTTGTTTAACTACGTTTCCCATGATACTCTGTATCAATCAAAACAGTACAATGCATAATGCAAATTTGTGCCTGTTTAGTCCAGGTTCCATGTGTGAGGCATTTCGAGATGCAATTGGTATTGATAGTGTCAGCCTGTTCTGTTAATCCTATTCAGAAGGATATAGATGATCCCAGATTGGTTTCTTTTATACTGACCTATCCATTTCCCCTCCTAAAGGGTCGCTAAGGAAGGAAAAATCCCAGAAGACAAACAAAGCAGTGTGTGGAAGAGGTTTGAGACATTTTCTCTCTTTTTAAGCAAACCTTTGAGATTTTTTTTTTGATGTTCATTGAATATTACTTTGTTTTGTTGTCTTTCACAGGTTTAACCGATTCCTTGGTTTGACTAAGGATCAGCTTGCTCCAGCTGCAGCTTTGGCCCTTACTGTCCCGCCAGTTCCATGTCCATCTCCTTGCTCACCAGTGGGCTCTCCGCATCATCTGTCTGTCGATGCAGCAAAGACAGAGTAAGAATGTTCTCTGTCTGGTTTTTCTGTGTAGGGAAGTAGTGGTTTGTCAGCTTTACTCATTCAGATTCTGCCCTTCCTTTTTTCTCAGCGCCAACCAGTTACTGCAGAACTGTCCATCGGATTTTAAATTAAGCCCTTTTTAGCTGGATTAGTTTTATGTGGGAAGGTTCTGTGCTTTTAAGTGATTACTGACTGGGTCCACAGTTTGAATCCAGCACCAATCAGGGTATGTAAGCGGTGGCCATTCATACACAGAGTTGGCACTGCCAAGCGGTACAGTGGGACTATACAGGAAATTCTCACCAACTGCAGCAAAGTTTTAGACTTTTACACAAATTGTCTCATGAATAGGGAAAAAGTAAAGTAGATTGTATTAAAAGCTTGTGCATTTGTTTACCCTGTTCAGTTTTTTTTGACTGTGATTGTGCAATTGTTACAAGCCTGTGCCTTCTGAAAAATGCCTGTGTAGCAGAGAATGTTTAAATAGTTTTTCATTTCATAATGCCCAAGAATCATATAACTGATGAAGGCAAATGCATAGTGTTTTGTCCATATGTTAGATATAAAAGTGTTATCACAAAATGCATCATATGGAGTGAATATGGAACAGTTTTTTTTTATATGTGAGTAAGAGGAGTGAAACAGAATCATTACAGAAAACTCTGCAAGAGGTGGAAATTTCTGCTGCTCCGCTCCTCACATATTCTCTGCTACCAGTCTGCAATGTTCAGAGTTTTTGTCTGACAGTAATAAGTTCCAGAATTAATTACCTTTAGTAAATCTAAGTTTCTGTAGTAACAGTAATTGTTTAAATCCATTTGGTAAAGTAATAATGGAATCTGCTGTGTGCCATGTTATTGTTATTGAGTTTTGCACCTGTTGCAAAATGCTGACATGTCCAACAGGCTTTGACATTTCAGTGCAGGCTATCTGTGCTAATTTGCGGAAATTACACAGATACTTGTACTTGACACACCTGTGCAAATCCTTGAATAAAATCCCTTACAGTTTACACTACTGAACCTCACCAGGTTAACGAATCTTTAGACTACACACTACAGTGATGTGTGCTCTCCTCGTCAGGGGTTCGCTGTCTCCCAGGCTGAGGAGGAAGGAGCTGTACCGGGAGATCCGCACTCATGTGTGGGGAACTCTGGGCACACGGCAAATGAATGGCTGGAGCATGCCGCTGTCACACACAAATTCACAGGTATGCGTGTACTTGCAAACCCGCATTTCTCACCTGCACACGTATGGTTCACACTTACATTTACAGGGCTGAAAGTTCTCCGGAACTGTACCGGAATTCCAGTGCCAGGTTGGGGCTGGAGCTTCTACAGCAAAATAGGGCACTATTTTTCAAGTATGGATGTGGCTGAATCCCAAATTGTTGTTTGTGAGCTGTATTATGCACTGTTAGGGAGCAGGAGCCAGTATTTAAATTTCTTTGTAGTGCAGTATATAGGGAGCAGGGAGCCATTTGAGATTCAGCCCCAGCTTGGGAAAAGGGATGTTAGCTTGGTGCTAAATAAGACTTGCAGTGGTAATTTTGTGACCAAAAAGTTCTTACACAGTGAAGCTTTTTGCATTAAACAGTGCTATGTTATGTTCATTATTATATGATGTAAAATTTAAAAGTTCATGAAATGACCACAACACTGATGGCCAACCGAATTCTACTCCGCTTTGCATCGTGCCTAAGAACCCCCTTCCCCATGATAAAATTGTAGATGATAAAACGGCCTCTCTTGGCTTATTGCCTAATTATATGAGTATGGAACATATTCCTGTATGTTTTTTTACCTGTCGTGCAAGAATATGGCTGAATATGAATGTATTGTATTGTATTAATAAAGTAAACCTACCTTTATAAAAAACCTTTGTTTACACTGTGGCTGAGTTAAGTGTCTGTTTATTAAGGCATGAGCATGTGCTACTTTGAAAAAAGCACTGCAATTAATAGGCTGTTCGTTTTATTTTTTTATGTGTTCATTTTGAACTAATTTGACAGTTGTTTGACAACAGTATGCTGCAAACGCTGTTTAGAGGCAAATGGAGAAAAGAGTGATGACAAGTTTGAAGGATGGGTGTACAGGAAATTTTTCATAGATTTGAAAGGTGCGCTTGGACTGGGATACAACCACCATACCTTATTCGTTTTGCACAACTTGTTATTGTTTGTTTGTTTATTTTGTTTATCAACATGTTCATATTCAGTTAATTTATTTTTGTGTTTTGTGAGCCTTCCCCTTCTCACTATTGTTTTTGCTAAACCCCGAACACATTTCAGCCACAGAAATGTTCTTTTCTTTAAGCCCTGCATGTAACTTCACTGTTGCAGATCACTCTCTTGCCTGATTCATTTGGTTGTACGTTTTCTGTTTTTAGTCCAACACTTTGTCTTTTTTTATTTTGTGTGTGTGTGTGTGTGTGTGTGTGTGTGTGTGTGTGTGTGTGTGTGTGTGCGCGCACCAGAATGCAGAGCCGCATTTGGAGCCTAAAGACGTACCTGTCTTCACACAGTTGAGAATGCTTGACCAAAGAGATGCTTCTGCTAAGGTCAGGTTCCCTGCTGCTCAGTTTCCACAACTGCTCTTTGTATGTATCTGTTACTTGATATCATTGGAGATATTTCATGAAGATCAGGGACTTCCATGTTAAAACCTGCTGTTCCTTCATATTGCTTCCTCAAAGTAAGAGAATGCTAAAATGGAGACTGTTTCAGGAGTTAACATTTATTATAATACTGATGAAAGCTTTATATTTAAATGGGACTTGCTATGAGTGAGTAAAGAAGTAAGAGTCTAAGTAACCTAACAAATCAGCATCATGCCAACACACTGCATCAGCTTGGTAATATAGTATAATGCACTCAATAATGGCTTGGTAAGCAATATCAAGTTGCTTACAAAGCTACTGCTGAACTGCTAAAGCACAAGTAGCAGCTAGTCACCATGTGTTGCTCAGAGATAAAAAGCCTTGATATTACAGTCGGTCAATGAGAGGTAAACATTTGTGCGTGAAGGCATTACTTGGCTGAAAATAATTATTTTATTATTTTAGTTAATGAAGACTAGAACATTGTGTGTTCTTTTAAATGTTTAAATGCAATGGTGTGGCCCTGTTGACCACCTGGCGTGTGTTTACCAGCAACAAACACTGAGCTAATGTGTTATTAATTCTCTAGCAAATAACTACATAGTTAAATGAAAAGGTCTTACCAAACATTATCTTTGGTACAAACAATATAATTATATGAATGTGTTGATCATAGGGTGACTGACCATTCAGAACTAACTTTATTAGTCAGTACACTGTGGTCAGTCCATTCCTGTGGCTTACATTTTAGAAATAAGTAATGACAGTGTCCTTGATGTCCTCACCAGCAACCACTAACTGGGAACACACACCTTTTAGTCTTTCCCATGGATAAGAAAATAGCTCTTAGCCCTAGCACTTAATGGATGAATTAAATTTTGCTTTTTATTTTTCTTCTTTTCTTTCTTTTCTGTAGCTGACCTGTGCTGTAGCTGTGCCACCAGAGGTTTCAGGAGAACAGAACGTAAGCCTCAAATAAAAAAAAACTGACACTGGATCAGCTCACTGTGTATCTGATAATTTCTGAGAAATTGATATTAACTATTTATCTTAACAGTAAGAATTTTATATTATAAAACATGAACATTAATAGAAATACAAATCAACAAATAAGTAATATGTTATTTTATGTGTGTGAATGTGTTAGTTTAACCATTTCCAAACTTATCCTTAGGAAAGTCCAGTGTTACAGTTACCATGCAGTACAGCTGATCAGTGCTTCATTAACAAATCCAAGCAGTCACAGACGACTTCTTACTGTATTCTTTTACCCAAGATATTAACTTAAAAAAACACTCTTCTTTCATTTCACTGGATTTGTTTTAATTATAATGCTAAGTAGTGTTTTTACTACCAAGACAAATAGTTTGAAAGAATTTTTATAGCTTCCTGAGACTTTTGCAGAGTACTGTGTACCTGTACCCTACATGAACAAAGTCTCAAAGAATACAAAAGACAAATCTAGAATCAGTTCCTCCCTGTCATTATAAATCAGCTTCTTTATTTGATACATATGATTCCTGATCCTGGGTCAGTTTTTCTAAAACACACCTTGATTTAATCCCCACCTTTAACTGAACACCATTTTCTACATGCCACAACCCGTCAGTCATTCTCATGCACATTCCATGCCCCACCCAATCTCAGTGTTCTGTCTGGACCATCACTGGACCTGCCTCCAGCAGTGACGTCACAGTGATTGACCCAGCACGGTCCAATACCGTCCTGGACCAGTTCAGCCTCCCGCCCACCTCTCCGGCTCTGTGCATTTGTGCTGTCCCTCCCACTGGTCAGTTCAGACATTGACGCATGCTTCAAAATAACAGAAGTAGAGCAATGAGATTTAAAATTAATAGTATG